>NC_072010.1:95479074-95789413 GCF_027791375.1 Indicator indicator | reverse complement strand
GCTCACTCCTCATGAGTTTAAGGTGCCTCAAACAGATAGGCAGCAAAGTCTAATGACAGACCATCTGTACTACACAATAGAATGTAAGTGAAAGCACAAGGCATTTTTCCAGCTGTTCTTTGTAACAGGGATCTTGTAAATCAAGAAGGTGTTGCAGTTAAGTTTGTGACATTAAAACTAATGGTTGTGACATTAAAACCTAATAGTCATTAGGTCCATCCACATACCAAAGATAATCAAAATGTGACTTTGCCCTAAAGAAAGGTACCTCTCAGCACTTTTAATATAATGCTTTGCTATCCTTTCATGAGGTACTTTGCAAAGAGTAAATTTCAATTAATACCTTTGTCTCTTATTTCCATCTATTCTATTCTGAAATAGAACTGCTGATACCCAGCAGTGGAACTTCTCCATACTCATTGCAAAATCTCCACCTTTATAAAAAGGAACACAACTTCAATTAAATGTCAGCATCCATAACTACACCTTGCTGTTGTACTTAAGTTGCACCATAACGTGCGGTAAGCCTGCAGAAGGCAGGTTGGATAAAGACCATTATTACGTGCACTGACACACAGAGTGATCTTCTCGTAATGTACATTCTTTAATCTCAAGAAAACAAGCTCTGTGTCTGTTGTTGATACTAATCTATAACCCCAAATTTATAGCCCACCCCATAATCTACATTAGGCTCAGGTCTGTAAATTTCTTCTGCCATTGCCATCTCCTGCATAGTACAACTATAGCTGTCTGTGTCTTATACCACAGAATAATGACCTCTGGAGGTAATCTAATTCAGCATCCTGCTCAGATAAATATAACTTTCAAGCTAGATCAAGCAGCTAAGGACATTCTCCAGCTGAGTTTTGCACTCCGCGAGGTTGAAGACCCCACAGCCCCTTTAAGCATTTGTTTCAGTGCTTAACCTCAATTTGGGGGCAGAATTATTGCCTTATATCTATCTGGAAATTTAATTGCTTACTTTGCGACTTGTCAGGAAGAAGATTCTGGCTTTCCCCAGCAGAATCTTGACAGTATGTGGTACCCTAAATGAGATCCACATATTTCCAGATTCTTCTTTGTATCTGAATTCCTTTTTAACTTTCAAACAATAAGTAACATATTTGCAAACCTTTGTGATTATTGCATTCCATCTTGCTACATGGTGTTAGGTCTGCTGCAGCCAAAGTGTTATACCCATGCCTTTATCATACTGAAGACCTGCTTGCATCTTTCTGACTTTTTTAAGGTTTGGACACAGTTTCCAATCAATGTCCTTGTATGACTGCTCAGTCTCAGTTTTTCTGGACAGAGGCTTTATTTTAAAGCAAACAATAGAGCATCAGATTTCAGAACATCACTCTGTTTTCATCGTATTTTTACTATTGCCTTAGGGATAACATGGTAATTGTAATGTACTGTAAGCTATAATTGTCTGTGAAGGACAATGAGTTTCCTGCTGCTAATAAATGGACAGGGTTGTCTGTGACAAGTTGATCTTGCATTCCAGACACTCCATGTAGAAAGTTCTGAGCAGTGTTTGACTTTGAAGTGGCCGAAAAAAGGAGTAGCTTCAAAGAAAGCAGGTTTAAGAATCCGTTCTCCTTCCCAATTTTCTTACTGTCTGGCTGGATTTGCAGTATGGGAGTCTAGAGAGATTTGAAGTTGTATTGAAATCGTAGTTGCCTGCAAATGAAAATCAATTGAACTTGATAGTAGGTTTATAGCTGCCGAGGAACCGGCCAGGGGAAGTTTAGGCTCAAGGTGAGGAGAAAGTTCTTCACAGAAAGAGTGATCTGCCGTTGGAATGTGCTGCCCAGGGGGTGGTGGTGGAGTCACCGTCCCTGGAGGTGTTAGAAAAAGGATCAGAGGTGGCACTTGAAGCCATGGTTTAGTTAGTCATGAGGTGCTGGGTGATAGGTTGGACTTGATGATCTCTGAAGTCTTTTCCAACCTTGTTGATTCTATGATTCTATGATTTCATCCTGATTTTGAGAAATACCACAACATAAAGCCTCCACTAAGAAAAACAATAACCACAGCAAAAGGCAAACATTCTTTATTGATGTAAGAGGGCCCTACTTCCTGAAAACATGTACCTAATGCATACATATATAACATTCGTGTTTTCAGTTAGTAGTATCTCTCTGCAGTTGAATGATTGTCTCATCTGGGCTCTTTTGTAACACCTTGATTGTGCGTTCCTTGTGAACTTCGCATACTTAGCGTAAAACATTTTTTCCATTAGTAAGGGAAGAAAACAAATCCTTTTTTCCTGCAAGTATATGCTCTTCATCCCCTCATCTCCCAACCTAGCTATAAGCTCTTCCTGCACCTTCATTACTGATCATACAGTATGATTGCTCAAGGATATGGTATAGTGGCCCTAAAAGACTTAGATAACGATTAGACTTGATGATCTTGAAGGTCTTTTCCAACCATAGTGATCCTGTGAATCTGTTGGTCTGGAGATTACACATTACACACGTAACACAAGCCAGTTAGAGTAATAAAACTAGACTGAGTAGAAAGAATGACAGCTGAAATCTGGTAGCTTCAATTTCAGTGGATCATCAAATTGGTTTTCTTTCTACCTAATTTCTAATTTTTAAGAGATGTATAGGAATAGAAACGTATTTGATATTTCTGTTCTCCTTTCAAATTAGATTGGATTGGACAAGCTGAAAAGTTACCTATAGGAGACACAGACAAGATATTGTAGCAGCTTCTTTTCCCCATAAAATTAGATTAAAATTTATCAAGACAATGGACCAGATTCTTTGCTCAATCCAAAGATACATACCACAGACTTGGGACAGAGCTGTCAAAATGGGCAGCAAACCCTTTCCTTGCTCGTCTTGCCTTCCCAGTTGCCTCTGTAGAATAGGTATGAGACTCTGGTTGAGGAAGTCAAGCAGACTTGCAAATAAGAATAACAAAGAGGTGATTTGGTATAATCAACACAGCTTCATCAAGGGCAAATCATACCTGACAAACCTGATGGCCTTCTATGAAAAGGTCACAACATTAATAGATGAGGGACGAGCAACTGACATTATTTACAGGGACCTGAGCAAAGCCTTTGACACTGTCATGCATGATATCCTGGTCTCCAAAGTGGAAAATATGAGGTTGATGGATGGACAACTCAGTGGATAAAAAAAATGGCTTGATGCCTGCACCCAAAAAGTGGCTGTCAATGGATCCATGTCCAAGTGGAGGCCAGTGACCAGTGGCGTCCTGTGACTAGTGGAGTCCCTCAGGGATCAGTACTGGGACTAGTCTTGTTTAACACATTAATCAGTGACTGGAGTCCCTCAAGGATCAGTACTGGGACCAATCTTGTTTAACATGTTCGTCAGCGACATGGTCAGTGGCATTGCGTGCACCCTCAGCAAGTTTACTGACGACACCAAGCTGTGTGGTACAACTGACACACTGGAGGGAAGGGATGTCATCCAGAGGGACCTTGACAGGCTGGAGAGGTGGGCCCAAGCCAACCTCATGAGGTTCATCAAGACCAAGTGCAGAGTCCTGCATCTGGGTTGGGGCAATCCCAGGCACTGATATAGGCTGGGCAGTGACTGGCTTGAGAGCAGCCCTGAAGAAAAGGACTTGGGGGTGGTGGTGGACGAGAAACTCAACATGAGCCATCAGTGTGCACTTGCAGCCCAGAAAGCCAATTGTATGCTGGGCTGCATCAAGAGAAGAATAGCCATCACGTCGAGGGAGGTGATTCTCCTGCTCTGTTCCACTCTGGTGAGACCCCACCTTGAGTACTGTGTCCAGTTCTGTAGTCCCTATTACAGGATACCTGTTGCCCCTTTCCTCTCATTGGACATCACTGAGAAGAGCCTGGCTCTTCTCGGAGCCTCCCTACGCTCGCCCTTTACATATTTATAAACATTAATGAGGCCACCCATCAGTGTCCTCTTCTCCAAGCTAGAGAGAGACAGCTCCTTCAGCCTTTCCTCATAAAGGAAATGTTCCACTCCCTTAATTATCTCAGTGGCTCTGTGCTGGACTCTTTTAAGCAGTTCCTTGTCCTTCTTGAACTGAGGGGCCCAGAACTGGACACAATATTCCAGATGCAGCCCCATGGGAGCAGAGTAGAGTGGGAGGAGAACCTCTCTTGACCCACTAACCACCCTAGGATGGCATTGGCCTTTTTGGCTATGAGGGCATATTGCTGGCTCATGGTAATCCTTCTATCCACCAGGACCCCCAGGTCCTTTTCTCCTATGCTGCTCTCCAACAGGGTTTTTCTTTCCCAGATACAAGACTCTATGCTTGTCCTTGTTGTATTTCATTCAATTTCTCCCCACCCAACTCTCCAGCTTGTCTAAGTGTCTCTGAATGGCAGCACAGCCATCCCGTGTGTCATCCAGTCCTCCCAGTTTTATGTCATCAGCAAACTTGCTGACAGCGCACTCTGTTCCCTCATCCAGGTCACTGATGAATATATTGAACAGTACTGGTACCAGTACTGACCCCTGAGGGACTCCACTACATATGGGCCTCCAACTAGACTCTGTCCCATTGACTGCAACTGTCTGACTTCTTTCATTCAACCAGTTCACAATCCACCTCACCATTCAATCATCCAGACCACACTTACTCATATTATCTGTAAGCATACTGTGGGAGACGGTGTCAGATGCTTTCCTCAAATCAAGATAAATCACATCCACTGCTTTACCATAATCTATCCACCTGGTTATGTCCTCATAAAAGGCTATCAGGTTGGTTAAATATGACTTCCCCTTGGCAAAAGTGTGTTGACTGCTCCCAGTGTCCTTCTTGATAGGTCCAGAGACAGCGCTGTTACCCAGGTCTTCCTTCTTGCCCTTTTTGAAGACTGGAGTGACATTTGCCTTCCTTCAGTCCTCAGGCACCCCTCCTGTTCCCCATGACTTACCAAAGATGTGGAGAGAGGCCTAGCAGTGACTTCCACCAGCTCCCTCAACACCTTCAGGTGCTTCCCATCGGGACCCACAGATTTATGGAAGTCAAGATTCCTAAACTGATCCCTAACCCAATCCTCGTGAACCAAGGCAAACTCCTCCTTTATCCTGACTTACTCTGTGCCTCAGTGATCTGGGGCTTCTGAGAACAGTCTCCACCAGTACAGAGAAAAGAAAGCATTCAGTCACTCTGCCTTCTTTTTATCCTGTCACCGGGGCACTCACCTCATTCAGCAGGGGGCCTACATTGCCTCCAGTGTCAGTTTTGTCTGCAGCATATTTAAAGAAGCCCTTTCTGTTGTCCTTAATCTCTCTTGCAAAGCTTAATTCCAAGGAGGCCTTAGCTTTCCTAGTTGCCTGCCTATATCCACTGACAACAGTCTTATTTTCCTCCCAAGTGGCCAGCCCCTCCTTCCATGACCTGGAGACTCTCTTATTCCACTTGACCCAGCAGTTCCCTGTTTAACTATGCAGGTCTCCAAGCTCCCTTTCTTGATTTCCTATCCATTGGGATGCTCTGATCTTGATCTTGGAAGAAGTGGCCCTTGAATGTTAATCAACTGTTTTGGCTCCCTTTACCTTCTAGTTCCCTGTCCCATAGGATTTCACCTAGCAATTGCTTGAAAAGGCCAAAGTTGGCCCTGCCAAAGTCCAGGGCTATGATCCTGCTTGGTATTCCGTTCCTACCGCACAAGATCCTGTACTCTGTCATCTCATGGTCACTGCAGCGAAAGCTGCCCTCACCCTTCACTGCTTCAGCCAGTTAGGCTTTCTGGTCTTCATTAATACTACGGCCCCATTGATGCAAAAGCAGCTATGATCCCATCCTTCATATCTTGGTTAAAGCTCTATGAATGACTCTGCTTTTTCTTGCCCTAGAACTCTTTTCCCCCTGCAAAATAAGCCTTTCCCACATATTACTGCCAGGCATGTCATTCTTGTACTGTGGGGCCCAAAACCGAACAAAGTATTTGAGGTTCGACCTCACCAGTGTTGAGCACCAGGTCACAATCATTTCCCTGCTCCTGCTGATCACACTATTCCTAATACAGGCCAGGATGCTGTTGGTCTTCTTGGCCACCTGAGCTCACTGTTGGCTCATGTTCAGAAGGTTGTCAACCAGCACCCCCAGGTCCTTTTCCACTAGGAAGCTTTCCAGCCACTCTGCCCCAAGCCTGCATGGAGTTGGTGAGATCCAAGTGCAGGACCTGACATTTGGCTTCATTAAACCTCATACAGCTGATCCTGACCCATTGATCCAGCCTGTGCAGATGTCTTTGCAGAGTCTTCCTACCCTCAAGCAGATCAACACTCCCATCCAATTTAGTGTCATCTGCAAACTTACTTTCCTTATCCACATCACTGATAAAGATATTAAAGGGAAATGGCCCCAATACTGAGTCCTGGGGAACACAACTAGTGACTGGCTGCCAGCTGGATTTAACTCCACCACCACTCTTTTGAGCCCAGGCACCCAGCAAATCATCCACCCATCCAAGTGGCATGGTTTAGAGTGGGACAGATTGCTCTAATGCCACTGGGGCAAAACAAAACTGCTTCACACACAGGATTCGAGTATTGGAAAGTTTAAATGAAAAATCTGTTCCTAAACTACAATACTACAATGTTACAATGCATAGTGGTGAGCATAGCAAAGCATATAAAATACAAAGGCAGGCATGATCTGAGTTTAACATAGTAGCTCATTAAGCTTCATTCACACAAAACCTCCACCAAAACCCCAGTACTCCTTTTCTCCCCACCTGGGGTTTAACATACACCCCAGGGCTCTTTCTTACCCTTGCCCCCCCACCCCCACCTTTGCTAGGCTGCATTCAGGCTGGCCAGGCCTGAAACTGCCTCCCCTTGGTCCCTGGCATTACGCATTAACAGGCCAAATTGCACAGCAAAAATTAGTCAGGTCTTGAAGGCTGTACAACTGTAACCATTCTCGTCCCACGCCAGATAAGGTAGCTCATTGTGTCCAGGGAGGAGAAAGGGAAGAAAGAGAAAGACAGTAACTTTGCAGTCAGATTTATAGAGATGCAGGATTTATGGGAGGAAATACAAAGATTACACCTTCCGGTACACCTCCTGGACACTCTGTACCTTCTGGAGGTCTGCTTTGTAGTGGTTCTTAAAGGCATCCATCCTAAACTGGGACACCAAGCCATAAGCAGATGGACTGGATGACCTTTAAAGGTTTCTTCCAACCTAAAGCATTCTATGATAAAGGACTCAAGGGAGGTTTTAGCCTGTACTATATTGTAATGACTTTAAAGAAGCTGTTTCAGAAATAGAACTAAATTTTGGCAGGAGGATACCAAATACCTATTACATTTGTCTATGTGGCAGGAATAAAATGCATTATTGAAACTACTATAGTGACTTCATGCTACAGGTGTAGATTATTAAATTCAGACTAATGAAAATGGGTGCTAGATATATTCTATGCCTGTAGTTCTGACAGAGAAAGCTATCTAGTCCAAGAAATAAGTACAATCAACATTTAGATACCATGAACCCATTTACTAAAAAAGAAGAGAACGACATATTGAAGCAGATTAAACTATAATTCCATTCTTAAGGAGCGTAGTTTCTTAATGAAATGGTAAGCAGACAGAAGATACTGTTAACCTCCTCAGTGCCATAAAAATGTCATAAATCTCTAAGAATTTTCAAGAAGACACTGCAACTTGAACTACAGTTTTACAAGGACTGGAATTTCAACCACCAGTCCTGTGTCTCTGTAGTAATATCAAGAAACTAACACTGAAATTCAAGTTTATTTTTACTCTATGCATCTCAGCTTTTTTCACAAAACTCCTAAAAAATAAATTGTGCATATTTCACCATCTTGCTGTTCTGTTGGCAGATGGATGTATATGAAAGGCTTAAATTTTCAGAATAGTCTATGATTTCTCAATGCCTAAATTGTTTTTATATTATGAAAACTGTACTGGTCAGCCATATCCACTGATGCACATGGGCAGCTCCACGTACCTGAAATTCACACGTGTCATTGAAATGCTTATGTGTTTTTAGAAACCTGCGTCAAGATGTTCAGGTGTGAGATTTGAGAAGTGAATAAGCATTATGAATCTTGTCTTTTTGTAAGAATTCAAAGACTTTTAATAAAGCCATCCTGTGTAAATACCTTTGATACATCTGTAATCTACCAACCTTGCCCACAGATAAGATAAACTTTATTTAATTTTATAAAGTAATTTCCTTTGACTTAAGTGTTGAAATAGTACAGAGCAAGAAGACATAAGTCCCACAGCAATGATAGAAAATAATTGTTTCTCAGATCTTCAGACTCCCCAACTCTATCTTCAGTAGCAAATGGGAGATGGAAAAATAGAAGGCTGCACATTGCAGCACAGTGATCAGTGGATTCTTAGGCAGTTGCTTGCGTTCTTTTCATAGGATCATAGAATCATAGAATCAACCAGGTTGGAAGAGACCTCCAAGATCATCCAATCCAACCGATCACCCAGCCCTAAGCAATCAACTAGACCATGGCATTAAGTGCCTCATCCAGTCTCCTCTTGAACGTCTCCAGTGATGGCGACTCCACCACCTCCCTGGGCAGCCCATTCCAATGGGCAATCACTCTGTGAAGAACTTCCTCCTAATATCCAGCCTATACCTCCCCCAGCACAACTTGAGACTGTGTCCTCTTGTTCTGCTGCTGGTTGCCTGGGAGAAGAGACCAACCCCCACCTGCCTACAACCTCCCTTCAGGTAGTTGTAGACAGCAATGAGGTCTCCCCTGAGCCTCCTCTTCACCAGGCTAAACAACCTCAGCTCCCTCAGCCTCTCCTCATAGGGTTTGTGTTACAGGCCACTCACCAGCTTTGTTGTCCTTCTCTGGACACCTTCCAGTACCTCAAAATCTCTCTTGAATTGAGGAGCCCAGAACTGGACACAGTACTCAAGGTGTGGCCTGACCAGAGCTGAGTACAGGGGAAGAATAACCTCCCTTGTCCTGCTGGCTACACTATTCCTAATACAGGCCAGGATGCCATTGGCCTTCCCCACATTCACCAGACGGGTAACCTGATCATAACAGCAGATCAGGTTGGTCAGGCAGGACCTGCCCCTCCTGAATTCATGCCAGCTGGGCCTGATCCCCTGACCATCTTGTAGTTTCTGTGTGATTGTACTCAGGATGACCTGTTCCATAACCTTGCCTGGCACCGAGGTCAGGCTGACAGGTCTGTAATTTCCTGGTTCCTCTTTCAGGCACTTTTTGTGGATGGGCATCACATTGGCCAGCCTCCAGTCATCAGGGACCTCACCTGTGAGCCAGGACTGCTGATAAATGATGGAGAGTGGCTTGGCCAGCTCATCTGACAGCTCTCTCAGCACCCCAGAATGGATCCCATCAGGTCCATAGACTTGTGAGGATCCAAGTGGCTCAGCAGGTCCCTTACCACTTCCTCCTGGACTACAGGGGGACTATATTGGTCCCCGACTCCATCTGCCAGTTCAGGAGGCCAATTGTCCTGAAGACAGCCTGTCCCACTATTGAAGACTGAGACAAAGAAGGTGTTAAGTACCTCTGCCTTATCCTCATCTTTTGTTACTATATTCCCCTCCACATCCAATAAGGAGTAGAGGTTGTCCTTGCCTCTTCTTTTGCCACTAATATATTTGTAGAAATATTTTTTATTCTCCTTTACAGCAGTGGCCAGTCTAAGTTCTAAATGGGCTTTTGCCTCTCTAATTTTTTTCCTACAAGACTTAGCAATGTCCTTAAACTCATCCTGGGATACCTCCCCTTTTTTCCAAAGCTGATACACCCTCTTTTTTTCCCTTAATTCCTTTAGAAGCTCCTTGCTCATCCAGTCCGGTTGTCTCCCTTGTCGGCTCCTTTTCCGGCACATGGGCACAGCCTGTTCCTGTGCCTTCAAGAGTTCTTTCTTGAAGTCCAACCTTCCTGGACCCCTTTGTTTTTAGGGCTGCTTCCCAAGGAACTTTCTGAGTTAGTTCCTTGAATAAGCCAAAGTCTGCCCTTCGTAAGTCCAGGGTGGAGGTTTTGGTGCTGCCCCTCCTGGTTTCACAATATATTGAAAACTCAATTATTTCGTGGTCACTGGACCCCAGGCAGCCTCTGACCACCATGTCACCCACCAGCCCTTCTCTATTTGTAAATAGCAAGTTGAGCAGGGCTGCACCCCTGGTAGGCTCATGTAACAGCTGGGATAAGAAGCTATCCTCCATACACTCCAGGAACCTTCTAGACTGCCTCTTCTCTGCAGTGTTCAATTCCCAGCAGATGTCTGGCAGGTTAAAGTCACCCACAAGAACAAGGGGAAGCGATCTTGAGGCAGCCTCCAGCTGCTTGAAGAAAATTAAATCAACCTCTTCTTCCTGATTAGGTGGTCTATAACAGACTCCAACCAGGATGTCAGACTTGTTGGCCTTCCCCCCTAATTCTTATCCATAGGGACTCAACCTGATCATCCTTATTCTCAACCTCCATGACATCCAGAGTCTCCCTAACATACAGGGCCACTCCTCCACCCCTTCTCCCTCTCCTGTCTCTCTTGAAGTGTCTGTAGCCCTTGATTACAGCACTCCAGTTGTGAGCATCATCCCACCACGTTTCCGTGATGGCAACAACATCATAGTTTTCCTCCTGTATCAGGACTTCCAGCTCCTCTTGTTTGTTACCCATGCAGCGTGCATTAGTGTACATACACTTCAGCTGGGCTGCTGGTTTTGCCCCTGTCTGTGGCTTACCACCCTCAGCCTCCTTTGGTTCATCTCTAGTAATGTTGTGCTCACTCCCCTCCCCCTTCAAGCCTAGTTTAAAGCCCTTTGTACAAGCCCTGCCAGCTTGTATGCCAAGATCTTTCTCCCCCTCTGTGACAGGTTACCCCATCTGTTGCTAGCAGACCTGGGACCATATAGAGTTCCCTGAGATCCAAGAATCCAAAATGTTGTTGGTGACACCAGCCTCTTAGCCACTTATTAATCAGGAATGTTTTCCTGTTCCTTTCAGCATTCATGCCTGCAACTAAGGGTATAGATGAAAAAATTACCCGTGCTCCTGATCCCTCTACTACTTTTCCCAGTGCCTTGAAGTCCCTTTTGATTGATTTAAGACTTCTGGTATTGACCTCATCACTTCCCACCTGCATAACTAGCGAGGGATAGTAATCAGAGGGCTGTACTACATTAGGCAGCCTTCTGGTAACATCCCTGACCCAGGATCCAGAGAGGGTCCAGCCGACATATGGGGCCCTCCGTTCCTTTCAGAAGGGAATCACCAATAACAATTACCCTCCTCTTTTTCTTTTCTGTACAAGTTCTGATGCAAGGGGGGTCTTATTTGCTTTAGTCGACCCCCCAGATAGTGTTGCTTTTGCTTCCAGGATCACCTCACCCTTAACCTGTAGTGCCCCATATCTGTTATGCAAGGGTAACTGAGGAGGTGAGGGGGACTGGAAGGGGTTTACCTTGCCCCTTCTGACAGACACCTGTATCCATTCCCCACTGCTTCTTGCATCACTTCCCTCTGCTAAGGGGGTCTGCAGAGCCTGGTACCACATATCTAACTCCCTTTCTCATTCCCTTATGGTCCTTAGTCTTTCTACTTCATCCTTCAGCTCAGCCACTAGGTTAAGCAGATCATTGATCTGCTCACACCTTATGCAGGCATCGTCTCTGCCACCCTCGACCTCTCATGCCAGGCTCCAACAATCATTGCAGCTGGTTGCCTGAACACTTGCATGCTTATGTGTGGGCTCTGTTTGGGTACCCACAGTTTTACAGACAGCCTGAGACCGAGTCATAACCATGGCTCAATTCCTTCGGGGAACCAGGCCTTTTTTTTTTTTTTTTTTTTTTTTTTTTTTAAATCCCTCACACTCTACTCACCGTGTTCCAGTGAGAAGTCTAGCTTTCCCGTGGCTGCCCTCGCGCTGAAATGGTCTCACGCTAATGGGTACTTAAATTCTGCGCGGTTCCCGGGCAACAGCCCCCAGCCACGTCACTTCCCTAGGAGGTGCACTGGAGGACAACCCCCACCAGTCCTGCTTGTCCCTTTGGGGTCCTTCCGCCCTCAGAAAGCCCAAAGCAAACCCAGGAAATCCCTAAAGCAATTCGAGTTAAAGCAAAGCTCAGCTAGCAGTTACCGAGGCTTTCCCGCGGCTGCCCTCGCGCTGAAAATCTATATTAGCAGCAACCAGTGCTCTGGAACAGTGTGCAGCTGTCTTGAATCTGCATCTGTAATGAAGGATTTATTCAGATTTAATTTGTTAGATTCTTTTAATTGACGTGAGGTTTAGCCCCAGTTCAGCTGCCTTCCCTGAATTTTCAGGAGTTACTCAAAAGATGAGTTGTTTCTAACAGGTAGGGTATATATGGGCTAAGCTTGTAAATCATATCAAGGATTCTCTTCAGTTCTGTAAAGAATACAGAAAGCTGTCTTTTCCTTGATAGCTTTTTCTCTTGAAGGCATGTTTTCTCCTAAGGCAGGTATACTATATTCCTGGAGGCTTAGTTGGTTTTAGTTTTACAATCCCAGAGATGTACACCTGAAGACTTGTTTTGGTTGAGGGGGGGAATTATTAATTAATTACCCTCACAACAATAATAAACGATATGGCAAATGGGTATTAATAAAAATAGTAACCCTTTATTATTTATAAATATGCCAAAACTCATGGATTAGGATTGTTGTATGGTTGGAATACATATTTACAATGGGAATATGCAGTCTTAGGGCAAATACAAACTATTCTATGCAAATTAGGAGGCAACAACTTGGAAAGAGAAAGTCCCTGAGAGCGGATAGCGCTTGATTACAATGGGGGGAGGCTTGACACCTTTACAACTGAAGGGCAATTAATTAATTTCTTACAGCTAGTTCTACCCAGATGGGGGATGATGCTGCTGCTGTGCTAGCTGTGGGGCGCTCTCATAGGGTGCGGCACGGCAGATTTCCAGCAAGGAGCGTTTACCGCGTGGTCCCAGGCTGATCTGGCTTCAGCGGACAGCAGGCAGTTAATGACACTCTCTGTGACGGGCGCATGCTTGGTTTCTGGGTAAATTGAGGCACGTCACAATTCTGGTAGCAAGGGGAAGCAGGCTAGGCAGATCCATCTTCTAGGCTTGTGGCTTCTCTGGCTTGCATGTGTATGGCTCATGGCTTTATCCCAGGCTCTGCACAAGGCACTCAAGGCAGGGCAGGGCAACTTGAGGCAGCTTCTACAAGATGGGTCCAAGTAGGCTTGAAAGCAAGGTTTGAGCAAGGCAAGGCAAGGTTGACTACCAAGTCAGTTGTATATATACAAATTGCCAGAGATCAGTTGGTCCAAAGGGGCACTGAAGCTAATGTGTAGCTGCCCAATGGAAAGGCGTTCCGCCAGGCTATAACCATAAAAAGCAGAAGCAAAGACGTTGTTTCTGGGGGAAGAGTGGTCAGCTTACCTGCTCTCACCCCAAATAAACATCTTGCTTGCCAGACAGGCAGGTGTCCTGTCCCCTTTGTTCTTTTTCCCTCATTGCCTTGTTTTTCTGCAGGAGGGAGGGGAGAGAAAGGGACCCTGTCTAGACATCTTAATGCCTGTCTGGGTTTGTACTGGGCCATGTCATGGCCCTACCATCACAAGACTTTATTGTTTCTGGTAGAAATAATAACCTTCATTACATTTATGGTTTTTGCAGTTGTCCACTGTGTTTATTTTCCTCAGGTATGTTGTTGGCATAGGACTTGAGTTACTCTTAAATGAAATTGTTCACAATGTCTATAGTAAACATATGACAGAAGGGTTTCCTGAGCACTGCTCACAAAATTATTCTCATAATTGTAACTGTGATGTGGAGTTTCAGAATTACAGTGCCATACACAGATATTGCAGCAGGGGGTATTACAGATGCTGTGAAAAAGTACTTTGCTTTAATTTGAAAGGTCTGTCTTGCATTAATATACCTAAAGCAGAAATTAAGCAACTGATTTAGGGTCCCTGTGACTGAGTGCCGCTGACTGAAAAGATCATCACCCATATCTAGTTTTCTATCACCCCTTCTGCATGAGGCTATGATACTCATGTTACAGACACATAAACCACTAGTATTCATTTTTCAGAGACAGAGCAAAGAACCCATCAGAAGATGACACATTTAAATCTTCAAATGACCAATGTAAAAATGTGTGGGTTTTTTTAGGGGGGAGGGTTTGGTGGGGTTTTTTTGGTTTGGGTTTGTGGCAGTTTAGGCTGGGTGCCTAACGCTACTGCCACATAAGTTACACCTCCAGTGTCCGAAGTGTCCAACCCAGTAAGGCGGACACAGGAAACAGCATATTTCTACCCAAAAATCCTGCACCCTATAAATCCATCTGCAAAGTCATTCCTCTCCGTCTTTTTTCCTTCTCTGCTCCTGTGGGAGATGCTTCCCTATCAAGTAACAGTGGGGGAGTATCTCAAGGCCTCTTAGGCCTGTCTAGGCCTAATGCCAGGAGGAGAAAGAAGGAATGGGGCAGTCTCAGTCCTGGCCAGCCTGAGACTAGCCTAGCAGTGGGAGGTGGAAGAGCGAGCCCTGGGGGTTTGGGTAGACCCTCAGGTGGGGAGAAGGGAAGAGTTGAGAGTTTTTGGGTGTTATGTAAGGGACTTTGTATGCTTTGGGATGTTCTTGTCACTATGCTTTGTAGTTTTTTGTAGTTTCATCAATTGCTTTTCCATTGAAACTTTCCATCACTCTCCAATCTGTTTGTGTGAGTATCATTCTTTTGTCCCTCTCAGGGCAAGAGAGGATATGTCTGGCCTCAAACCAGCCCAGATTATTGGTAGCAGAGGATGGTTCCTGCAGAGAACTCTGCAAATTGGATTGGAAACGTGTGGAGATGGAAAAGTTAAAACGGGTATCTGGGCATTGTTGGGTTTAGTGGTTGGGCTCACGGTTTTGCCGGGGCAACTGTGTGGGCGTTTTATGGGCTCCAAGGGAACAGCTTGGTGCGTAGCTGTGGTGTGGAATCCCTCCTACCGTTTCAAGGCGGCAGTGGTGATTCTGTAGCCACAGGCATCGGGGAAAGGCTTAAGAATGTGGTGCCTGTCCCTTTCCCTTTTATTCCGCATGGCATTGAGCAGCAAGCGGAGCGATGCAGAGTGGGGGAGGGCAGTTGTAAGCAGATCAGAGTTGGCTTGTCTGGCGGTGGTGGGGTCTAGCCACAGTGGGGAGGTGAGCAGTGGCTCCCGCAATCCAAGAAGCCGAGTGGTGGCTCCAATTTGAAAGCTGCTTCTGAGGCCCAGGGAGCAAGTATGGCTTTAGCTGGAAAAGCTGTTCTTGTGGCCTGAAGGGTGGTGGCGGTTTTGATCTGTACCATGGCGGCAGACGTGACAGCGGCTCTGTCATTCCATACATTGGGAGACGGCCACTACTATCTCTCCCCTGATTTTTGGACATGTTCTGAAAATGGTGCTTAGCACCTGGCTCCACCTCTCTTCTTGGTGGGTTGCAGTGCAGCCACTCCCTCTCCCAGGGGAGGGCTGTGTAGCCAGATGCCTACATGCCTCGGTACACTTACCACTCAGAGGAAGCGGTGTGCCTGTGCGTGGTGTGCATTCATGTAGCCTGGGCCGCAGCTGGAACTGGTCAGCACTGGGCTTGGGAAAGGTCCGTGCAACTTTTGAAAGTCTCAGCATGCTGTTGCCTGGAGGGGTGGAAGGAGCCGAGTCGATGAGCCTGACTGTTCTGACTTGATTGCCCCGAGGGGTGGAAACATGCCGCTTGAGTGGATGGAGATAGATATTCGGTTGAGAAGTTACGAGGTTGTTTCCAGGTGGCCATGATGTCCATGAAGAATGAACTCTGCGTCACTGGGAGGTTCCACCAGATGAGGGAGAAGAACTGGAATGAACTGTTACCTGAGCCCGAGTGAGAGACTTTTCTGAAGGACACCCAGATGAAGACTTGGACTTTGCTAGACATGTCATCTGAAAATTGTTTGTAATTTGATACGTTTTGGGTGCAGGAATTATGGGTATGAAATAAGGGGTGTAATGTGGCAGTTTAGGCTGGGTGCCTCCTGTTGCTGCCACATAAGTTACACCTCCAGTGTCCCAACTGCCCAACCCAATAAGGCAGACACAGGAAACAGCATACTTCTACCCATAAATCCTGCACCCTATAAATCCATCTGCAAAGTCATTCTCTCCGTCTTTTTTCCTTCTCTGCTCCTGTGGGAGATGCTTCCCTATCAAGTAACAGTGGGGGAGTATCTCAAGGCCTCTTAGGCCTGTCTAGGCCTAATGCCAGGAGGAGAAAGAAGGAAGGGGGCAGTCTCAGTCCTGGCCAGCCTGAGACTAGCCTAGCAGTGGGAGGGGAAGAGCGAGCCCTGGGGGTTTGGGTAGACCCTCAGGTGGGGAGAAGGGAAGAGTTGAGAGTTTTTGGGTATTATGTAAGGGACTCTGTATGCTTTGGGGTGTTCTTGTCACTATGCTTTGTAGTTTTTTGTAGTTTCATCAATTGCTTTTCCATTGAAACTTTCCATCACTCTCCATTCTGTTTGTGTGAGTATCATTCTTTTGTCCCTCTTGGGGCAAGAGAGGATATGTCTGGCCTCAAACCAGCACAGGGTTTTTTTTGGTTTTGTTTTTTTTTTTTTTTCAGGTAAACTGAACTAGGCTAATTAATGCTATTCAGAGAAAGTACAAGTACCTTTTATGAAAGTATCTAGGCACATCTGGTCTCCACTGGGAAAGTACTAAATCTGAAAGAAAAAAGTATAAGAGGAGGTGACATACTATAAGTCGGATTGACCTTCAGAATACATGGTGGTTTTGACCCACAATTTGCTGGCGACAGTGCATATATGAAGCTGTAGTGTCTTTCTCAGTCTCAGTTTTTGGCGTTTTGCTTCATGTTAAGTCAAATGGGTGTGAGCATTCTTACTTTGTTGAATTTTTGATGTTAAAAATGAACACAGAAGGAAAAAATGAAATGCAATGGCCAGGGGGTGTTGGTAGCACATGACTCCTGCATCTTGCAACAGTAGAAAACTAAAGATCACATACTTCATGCACCTTCCTACACTGCTCCCTGGACATGCTGAGAGATTATCAGGAACTTTCAGATACTGTGAGCATTCTGAGACCTACTTCATAAATACAGCTAGATATATTGCCTTACAATTAAGAATTGATTGTAGATCCTGACCTTCTTGGTAACACTGTGTATAGAATCCTTTGATGAGCTATTCTTTGCAGTGTAACTATTTATTTATTACAACTTACGTCTCAAAGTTATGGCAGTTTGAGAGAAAATGATAATAGAGAAGAAAACCTAGGTCTTACCTGACTTGTGTCAATGTTTGGAGTCACCTACTTCAGCCAACATCAATAATTTGCCATCACTTTGCACTGATGGAGGTATCTGCAGAGGAACATAAAGAAAATAGACCCATAGGGTTTTTTTCCAAGAGAGATCAAACAAGTTAGATTAAGGATCAGAAGGTAGCCTAAATTTTGATCAGCAAGTTCACCATGAGCCAGCAATGTGCCCTCATGGCCAAGGCCAATGGTATTCTGCAGCACATTAAGAATGTGGCCAGGTCTAGGAAGGTTCTCCTCCCCTTCTATTCTGCCCTGGTGAGGACACATCTGGAATTCTGGGTCTGGTTCTGGACTCTCCAGTTCAAGAGGAACAGGGAGAGAGTCCAGTGGAGAGCCACAAAGATGATTAGGGTACTAGAGCATCCCTCTTACCAAGAAAGGCTGAGTGATCTGAGTCTATTTAGTCTGGAGAAGAGCACATTGAGATGGGAGCTTATCAGTGCATATAAATATGTAAAGGTTGGAGGCCATGAGGATTGGGGTGGACTTTTGTCAGCGATGGCCAGTGACAGGATGAGGAACAATGGGATACAAACAAGAACACATCAGGTTTCACTTGAACTTAAGGAGAAACTTCTTTACTTTGAGGGTGCCAGAGCACAGGAACAGCTGGCACAGAGAGGTTGTCAAGTCTCCTCTCTGGAGACTTTCAAAACCTGCCTGGATGCATTCCTGTGCAACCTGATCTAGTCATACCCATGTTACTATGGAAGTTGGACTAGATGATATCCAGAGGTACCTGCCAACCCCTCTACCATTCTATGATTCTATGATAAGTATCTTCGGATAAGTATCTTTGGTCTTGCTGTTTCATAACTAATTGTAATAATATCACTATTATATATATAGAGAGAAATGTTTTCTTTTAATGATGCCTCTTAACATGATTCCATATTCTCCTAGGTTTGCACCAGCCCAGCCCAGCCTTCTCAGCCTGCTGTTATTCCGAAGCCGGTTCAATCTGTCATACATGTTCCATTGCAACCAAGCTGCCCAGGCAGAGGCAAGATGGCAAAACTCATAAATCCAGAAGAGATGACATCCAGAGATTATTACTTTGATTCCTATGCTCACTTTGGAATTCATGAGGTAACGTTTATTTCTATTTCAGCAGTTATTAGATCATCATTGTCATGTGTTTTTATTTATTATTTATCCCTCTCCCTCCTGCGTTTTTCCTCAGAAAATTGTGTAATCTAGTTAAGTGCCAAGGATATCACCCACTTCTCTAGAGACCTGTACTCAAAAATATCTGTCCTATTTTGATCCTCACAAAGCAGCTCTCCACAGAGCTCATATTAGCTATTTATACAGTGATCTTTATGAGTGCATCAATTTACTGCATTTGTGAGGGCTAACTCAACCTAACTAACCTAGCCACACATGGGAACCACCTTATTGATAAGTTAGGTCTTTTGTTCCAACAATATGATTAAGGTGATGGAAGCATCCCAAGGGCATACCAAATTCTCTTTGCACACTACCATTCCATAGAAATCAGAAATCCTTGTAATTAGAAAATAATTTCTAACACCGTAACACCAAAGCACATAGCAGAGCAGCATCTCTAACCCCATGCCCAGAAGCGATAAACTGCACAAACCCGTTAATCCACAGTGGTAAAGTCAGCCACAAGTTCAAAAGCAGCTCTAGAAACAAGTATCAGAGAATTGGATCCAGTGACCCTCCTACCCAGATCACCAACATAATGAATTCTTGTAACAGTTTGGTTAAATCCAAAGTTTAGCCCTTTGAGATTCTTAAATTAAAGGTCTGTAATTCTCCCAGGTGAGGTATTCAAGCCATATGCCAGATAAACACTGGGCACCAACTGAAATGTCTGTGTTTAGCCCGTATCTGGGACTAAACCCTAGCAGTTGCTCCACCATCCAATGACACCTTCCCAGCAGAGAAGGGGAATCAGGAAAAGGTGAGAAGACCCATGGGCTGGAATGAAAACAGATTTATTGAAACAACAAAATTGATACCAATTCAAATATGAAGTATATAAAGTTATACTCATCCCAGTATAACTGGCTCTTGATCCACTTCCAGATCTGTAGCTACAGAAAAGATTGAGTGCCTTCACTGTTGATGAGGACAGGACGTTCTGTCCAATGAAGCATCAGAACCGGTTTGCCCTGAGCCATGCTATGGTGAATGCCACAAAATTATATCCTAAATAGTGGCAGGACATGTCCCTACATGTTCAGCTTGAACCCCCTCTTCCCTCTCCCTTCTGGAGTGGGGGGGAAGTGTTGGCACCACTTTGTCTGGGTAGACAATTCCCTAGGCCCGTTGGGGTAAACAAAGCTCAGACGACATGCTCATGCTGGCTTTGTTTAAGGGTTATGCTCACACTATATTTGGTGAAACATCATTTCATTGGTTAATTGCTCTGTTTACCAAGGATGCTCACTGGACCAGTGTTCGTGCGGCAAATGTTACATAGGGGTTGTTTTGGTAAACCCATGTTCCGTGTTCCGTGCCCCGTGCTCCATGCTCCTTGCTCCATGCTTGTACCTGTACCTGTGCGTGCCCATGTTTGCCTCGTGCCTTGTGCTGCTGAGAGATCCGCTTTTGCCCAGGACTCGAACCAGCGTGTTCGAGTGCATCGCCGCAGATCGCTACTTTGCCTGGCTGACCAGCAAGCACACCGCCCATCCTGGATCGCTACAGCCGCCCTGAGGTGGGAACATCATTTCGGCAGGATCGCCACCTCCCCGGCCGATACTCACGGATCACAGAAAAGGTCGCCCCAGCCTCACAGTGAAGCCGCTTTTGCCATACCCTGTGACCACGGCGACAAGGCCTTTTGCCCTGGAGCGGCAAGCTTGTTTTGCACAGCGCACCCTGCAAACTGACTTGCAAGGGCCTCCGAGGCTCACCGACAAACTCCCAGGACCCTTTTGGTCAGAGAGGAGCCTCAACCACGCAGCACAGCGACACGCGGTCAGCGCCATTTCAGTTGCTTTATTACGGTACATCCGTGCTGCAATTTCCAGAAATACAAAACAGTATTAAGAAAAGACCTCATGAAGTTCTTCAGTTAGTGAGTAAGCTAAATATTTCTTCATAGAGTTTCTGTAGTGGTTTGTGCAAACTGCCTGTTTGTAGGCTTGCCGATCCCCGACAAGCACTCACCTCCCCTCTATCTCTATCTCTTTCTGAATTAGTTTCACTTTCTAAACTTCTAGGTTTCCTCAAACTGTTTAAAGTGCCCGTATGTATATACATTCTGCAGAACTGATTCCTTCCAACTGAATAATAGAACCTGTAAATATCAATTGTAAATAACTTGTAATATAATGTAAATAAATATTTATAAAACCTCTATAAATATCTCCGCCGCTTATTTTCAGCGAGAATTTACATTTCACATCATATGCAGAAACACTGGAAGAAAGCAACAAGACCCATCCATGGAAGGCTTTCTCTTAAAGGGAAGAGAGGCCTTCATCTGCCGACCTGACCTGCTGCCTAGCCGCTTGCATCTGCAACATTGTGGAGAGGCTGTCAACATTTGTCCAGCCCTTAGACCAGCCCCGGATTACTACTGCTGCTCTTTCACAATGAGGCCTGGAGCATATCAAGTGTGACTGCAAGGCTCTTGGAATGATTATCAATAGCCAGGTGTGCCAGGTGGTTTTTTGTCTCAATTCTAACAGTGCAAATAAAGATTTGAGGAGAAGTGCTCCTGTAGGTTCACAACTGGTTGTACAACTGGTGTCAATGACAAGTTTTCAGCTTTGATATCTACAGAAACTTCTTTGAGGGCTGAAGTCTGTTAGGAAGAGATGAAATCCATCTGACAAAACAGGCCTAAAGCATCTTTGCTGCAGGTTGGCCAACCTGGTGATCTTTAAGCTACTTATGATAGAGGAAAGAGATGATGACTGAAAGTCACATGGGTTCTGCAAGTGATGGATTAAGTTGGGAAGCAAAAGATTCAGAGTAGTGTAGACAAGACCTCATAGTCAGTCAATAAAACGTAGCGGAAGGGGCCAACCCTAAGCATAAGCACACAAAAAAGGAAATCAAGAGGTGTCATTATGGGAGAAGCTCTCATACTTTTTCTGGAAAATCAACATGACAGAGAGCATCTGTGAAATGCCTGTGCATTCATATATGCAGCCTGGGAAGTAAACACGAGGAATTAGATGTCAGTGTACAGTTGCATGGCTATGCCTCATAAAAACAAAGAGGTACTGTGAGAATGGAATGACACAATAACTGAATACAGGACCTTTAGGAGAGACGGACCAGGAAGGTAAGAAGGGAAACAGAGCATCTGAATACATGGAATCATGTTCAGTATGGGACAGATGGTGTTTCAGCTGAAAGCTTATAGGTCAGGATTAAACAGCAGACCAATATAGTTGACATTGTTATGGGTTTCTGCTGCAGATTACTGAATCAGGAAGAAGTAGATGAGATCTTCAGACACCGAAAGAAGTCTCATGTCTGCATGAGACATAATTCTGATTTCTAGCCTGTGGAAGGCTTTAATCACCCCAATATCTGCTGAAAGGAAACAGAACAGGACATCAGCAATCCAGGATATTTTTGGAGTGCATGATGATAAATTTCTGGCACAGATGACCTGAACCAATGCTGGGGGAGAAAGGAAGAGTGGGGTGTTTGTGTGGTGCTCTGCTCATCCTGGTATTTACTGAAACTCATGAGCCGGGTTGGAATGTAATGGTCAGGACAAACTTGGCTCTAGTGATCATGAGATGCTGAAGTTCAGAATCCTGAGATGCTCTCTCAGCGTCCATGCTATTTGTCCAGGGATTTTAGGAGAACAGTCTTTATCCTCTTCAGGGCTCTGCTTGGAAAATTCTCCTGGGAAATGATTCTGCAGAGGTGAGTCCAGGAAAACACTGATTTTCAAAGTTCACCTCCTTGAAGAATAGTCCATCTCAACACACAGAAAGTCAGGCAGTGATGACAGGAGGCTTTCATGAATGAACAACAATCTCCTGACAAAATCCAAATGAAAAAAAAAAAGATGCATAGAAGAGACAGAGCAAGGATCAGCTGACCCAGAAATAAAAAAAAATTAAAACTGAGGAGAACATGGGACTGTCGCTGAATGGGGAAGAGTATCTAGTGACAAAAGACATGAAAAATTACTTCTTCAGTTTTTATTTTATTGGTAGGAGTTGCTTTTAATAATCCCAGGTCCCTAAAATGAGTGGGCAAAGTTGAGAGTAAGGAACCTCAGCAGAGGAGGATCATTTAAATTGGACATACATAAATCTATGGGACCTGATGGGCTGTCTCCACCTGGGCTGAAGGTCCTGTTTGATGTCATGGAAGAATATTTGGAATTTTTTTTTTTTTACCAAGAGGTTGGTAAAATGCTGTCTACGGAGACTCTGTCCTTGGAGATATTTAAAACTTGATTGGACAAGGCTCTGAAAAATGTATTCGTGTCAGTTGTTCCTCTTGTTCTTTAATTAGTTACCACTGAGAAGAGTTTCTCTCTGCCTTCTTTTCTCCCTCACTCAACAGGTATTTATATACATTGATAGGATTCCCTTGAGCCTTCTTTTCTTTTGAACAGTCCTAGCTCTCTCAGTCTGTCATGACATACCAGATGATTCAATGCCTTAGTCATCTTCATGGACCTTCACTGAATCTGTTCCAACATATCTTGTCCTTGGAAACCCAGAGCTGGATCACCAGTGTGGTCATACCAGTATTGAACCACCTCCCTTGACCTGCTCTTGATGCCTTTTTTAGTGCAGCCCAAAATGCTGCAAGAGCACAGTGCTGACTTATGTTCAAGCTGCTGTGCACCAGGTTCCCAAGGTAATTTTGGGCAAACAGTGCTTTCCAGACAGCCAGTCCTCAGGCTATACATTTGTTTGTTCCTCTCCATGAGCAGGACTTTGCATTCCCCTTTGCTGACTTTCTTTTGATTCCTGTCAGTTCTTTCTTCAGCTTGTTGAGGTTGCTTTGATATACAGCACAACCATATGGTGAATCAAACAGTCCTCCTGGTTTCTATCAACTGCAAACTTGCTGAGACTGTACTCTGTCCCATAATCCAAGTTATTACCTGCAGCAGATAGTCAGTGTCCAATCGCATTATTACCGGTATTGACTCCTGGGGGAACACTACTAGCAACTGGCTTCTAAATGGACTTTGTGTTTCAGATCACAACATTTTGAAAACAGCAGTTTCCAGTCCACTGTCCATTTATGTAGTCCATATTTCATTAATTTTTCAATTAGAATGTTATGGGAAATATTAGTAAAAGTATTGCTAAAACTAAATATCCACTCCTTTTCCCTCACCTACAGAGCCCATTACTTCACCATAGAAAGTGGTCAGGTGGTGAGTCATCTCCAAATCCATGCTGAGCACTCCTCATCACCTTCTTGTCATTAACATGTGTGAAAAAAAGTGTCTGTGAGGGTGTGTTCCATCACCTTTTCAGTGCTGCCAGATTGTTCCTCTGCCTCTTTCTTTGTCTGATGCCAAGCCATGCTTTATGATGACAAAAATAGCCTTTTATTTACCTATGGGGTTTGCATGCATATACCCTCCTGCCAAGACAGGTTAAGTAAGCAACTGATTTATGTATCAATTTGGTGCACTAGTGCTGCAGACTGCTGGGCGGTGAACTAATTCTTATTATCCTTGAATTCAAAAACTCATTTTCCTGCTTGCTTAAATTATGAAATGATGAGAGTAGTATAAGAAAAAGTTCAGCCTGCTAGACCTAACAAGCATTTTGAGAAAATTAGTGTGTACTGAGTAGCCTACACTTCTCTTAAAGAGGGCACATGAATCTTAACCTTGGTGCTCTTTATTGCTGTAATTTGACTGATATATGCATACTTGAGAGCAAGGTGTCAATGGAATGAAATGCATGCACTCGCTGCTGTCAATGAATCAAAAATCATCACCTAGCAACAGCAAATTAAAATAGTGATATAGTGGTCTAAGTTACACATTAATATCTTCTGGAAATTGGTCATATAAATGAGTGGAAAAGAGCAGTGAGAGAGTACCTACAGCAGAGTATCTCTAAGCTCTGCTATGGACTTCTTGCATCACTTCAGGCAAATCTGTGAAGACTGCTGTTTTGTAATTGCTTATGGAATGATTTCTTTTGTGTTCAAAGAACCTCAGAAAGTCCCTCTACTGAGGTTTTAGGATGTGAATGATTTAGAAGAAAACAAAATCTTGTATTTCTGTATGGCTTCTGTCTATGCCTAAAGCAGTGCCATGGTTAGGATTACATTCTGATTGTGAGTTATAACAGTGAAATAGTATTCACAGAAATAAAATCATATAAATGACATTGTGATTCTTAATAATTCAATTCTAAATAGCTAGCATTTTACAGCTGCCTTCGTGTGTGTACCCTAAAGTAACTTGGAAAACTCTTCAGGTTGTGTGTAAGTAATGCTTTAAAATATAATAAGGGAATGCATTCAGCAACAGTGTTGAAAGCATATGAGCACTTCAAATAATAACATGATGCCTTTTTTTTAATCACAGGAAATGTTAAAGGATGAAGTACGCACATTAACATACAGAAACTCAATGTATCACAATAAACATGTCTTTAAAGATAAGATTGTCCTTGATGTTGGAAGTGGCACAGGAATCCTCTCGATGTTTGCTGCAAAGGCAGGAGCTAAGAAGGTATATGGGGTAAGAGGACTTTCATATTCTGAGTTAGTTTGTGCATTTTGTCTGAGACTTTGGCTTGGTAATTTACCTTTTCATACTCGTCTTGGTTTGATTTTCTTCGCTCTAAGCTCTTCTCTGGATTGATTTACAGTGGCTTCACTGGAGTTCTGTTGCTTTATATGACTTGAAGTAGTGTGCCTTTTCCAAACAGCTATAGCGTCGTTTCTTGTGTGGACTCTTTGGTGATCTGATACATACGCACATTTATTCTTGGTTGCAAAAAATTGTTAAATGAACTCACTCCTACTCAGGAGAGGTCTATCTTGCTTTTTGTAATTCTGAAGTTTGCAACTTTGTAGTCCTGGAAACTAGTACACTTCTCCCTGTACATTACAGCTCAGCAAACCATGTTAAGAAAGAAAGTCGATGTTTCCTGTCCTAACCATATTGCTTTTCAGAGGCAAAATGTCATGATTACTGTAAATACACTGAACTTTAGGAGAATGAATGTGCAGCTTTCTGCAGAGAAGTCATTAGAGAGAGCATAGATTTGCTTCCTAAGTGTATTATATTCAGAGTTCTTTGTACTGACTCCAAAATGACAAATACAATTTCTTTTCGCTTTGAACTTCACTTTGTCCAGCAGACACTACATGACATAGAAAGCGGGAAGTAGATTTTATTTGTCTTCTATTTCATCAAAATTGCTTACTAGAACTTACTTGGCTATATCTGTGCACTTGAAGACATTGATGTCATTGAATATCTAAACTGTATGTGTCTTTGTTACTGGTAATGATACTTGAAATGCAAGGACACCTATTCAATTCTCAGGCTTTTATTTTCAAAATCCAGTGTTAATCCTGAGGGCCTCATCTGGGTATTAAACTAGAGCATGGATGTCTAGATAGCTGAAATCGGAAGGTACTCATAAAACTTTCAGAGTTTAAGCATGAGACTTAATAAGAAGAGTAGGCAGATAGAATGTATTTCTTGTAAACAACACACTATTTATTATCTCAAAACCCCACAGAGAATAAACCTGTAGCCTTCTCTGGTGTAGGAGTGCAGGTCTCGCACAAGGATATTGCAGTGCTGTGAAAGTATAAGCATATACAAAATGATGATACTGTGCACCTTCCTGTCTCCTAGATGTCTGACCATACAGTCTTTCTCCCCATCCCTTATCCTGGCATTGGTGCTTATCTGATTCTACAGTGAGCCAGCTCACTGGCAGATATTCACCCAGTAAAAGAAAAGTAAATATTTTTCCACATTTTATTTTTGTTTGGTTTGGGGGTTGGGTTTTTTGTTTGTTTTTCTTTTTGTTTCTTTTTTAAGGTTTTCGGGTGTTTTTTGTTTGGTTGGTGTTTTGTGTGTTTCATTTTTGGGGTTTTGGTGGGGGTTTTTTTAGTTGTTTTTGTTGGTGTGGGTTTTGTTGTTTGGGGGGGGTTGTTTTGTTTTGTTTGGTGGTTTTGTTTGCTTGTTTTGGGGAGGGGTGTTAATTTTTTTTTTCACTTTGGAGTTCTTCACAGTATAGGCTGTACCTCAGACATTTATAAAGCTGTGTCACCTGAGCAGTGTCAGCTCACCCATGAACTGTTCAGCACTAAATCTGGGGCATGTGCTATCCAGGAAACTTAGCTCTCAAAGGAACTCACTTAGGTGTGAAACTCCTCTGCTACACCCTAAGAGGTTTAGTTTTCTTGGCACACAAGCTACCTCACCATGAACCCTGTCATACAGCAAGCTTCAGAGTTGTATTCGTGTTGGAAATCAGGTATTTTGGATATTTAGTAGTGGCAATCTTACAGTAAAATTCATACTTTATGGTCCTATTGGCAAAGAGTGCCAGTGGAAACTGTGAATATTCCTTTTAAAAAGCAAACATTTGCCATGATGTTCCAGTTTCTTCCCTACAGTTAGATGTGATTTTTCAAATAGCATGGTATTGACAAAACACCAAAACTGTTGACAAATACAGTGTTGATTTTCTTACTGCAGTGCTGCTGAGATCACTCTCCTTTTTCACACTCTTTTCCTTCTTAAGGTTCAAATTCCTCCGTGACTCTGTCTGGTTCTTCTTATCCTCTCTTACTCACTGTTGCAACTTACTTCTTACCACTACCTTAGCCAACTATTAGAACCATCTCTGAATATTCAAGAGGTATAAATCATAGAATTACTGACTCACAGAAAGATTTAATTTATAAGACCTCTGGAAGTAGCTAATCCAACCTCTGGCTCAAAGCAGACTTACATACAAAGCTGTATCACACAGAATCACAGAACGTTAAAGGTTGGGAGTGATCTCCAGAGATCCAACCCCCCTGCCAAAGCAGGATCACCTAGTGCAGGCTGCACAGGAACACATCCAGGCCACTTTTGAAGGTCTTCAGAGAAGGAGACTCCACAACCTCCTGGGCAGCCTGTTCCAGTGCTCCATCACTCTCACCTTAAAGAAGTGTCTCCTCATGTTGAGATGGAACCTCTTGTGTTCTAGCTTGTAGTTGTTCCTTGTCCTATCACTGGACACTATTGAAAAGAGACCCGCATCTTCATCCTGACACCCACCCATCAGATATTTATAGACATTGATAAGATCCCATCTCAGCCTTCTCTTCTCAAGACTAAACAGGCCCAGGTCTCTCAATCTTTCTTCATAGGAGAGATGTTCAAGTCCCACAATCATCCTCGTAGCTCTTCACTGGACTCTCTCCAGCAGATCCTTGTCTTTCTTGAATTAGGGAGCCCAAAACTGGACACAGTATTACAGGTGTGGTCTTAATAGGGCAGAGTAATAGGGGAGGAGAACCTCCCTAGACCTGCTGGACACACTTTTGTTAATGCACCCCAGGATGTCATTTGCCCTTTTGGCCACAAGGGAACATTGCTGTCCACTAAGACTCTAAGGTCTTTCTCCATGAAGCTGCTTTCCAGCAGGACGACACTAGTCTGTACTGGCACCTGTTGTTATTCCTCCCCAGATGCAAAACTCTACACTTGTCTTTATTTGCCTTGCCCAGCTCTCCAGCCTGTCCAGATCTTGTTGGATGGCAGGAAAGCTTTACAGTGTGTCAGCCGTCCCCCCACCCCCAGTTTTGTATCAGCAAACTTGGGTGTGCTCAGTCCCCTCGTACAGGTCACTGATGAAGATATTGAACTGGACCCAGTACTGATCCTGGAAAACACCACTGGACTTCAGATGGACTCTGCACCACTTACCACAACTCTCTGAACTCTGCTGTTGAGCCAATGGCCAATCTACCTCACAGTCCAATTATCTAACCCACTTTTCTTGAGCTCACTTTCGAGGACGTGAGACAGTACCAAAAGCCTTGCTGAAGTCAAGATAGACAATATCTGCTCTACCTTCATCTATTTGATCATGCCTTCATAGAAGGCTATCAGATTAGAAAAGCAAGATTTCCCTTATATGAATCCATGCTGGCTACTCTTGATAACCCTTTTTTCTTTCCTGTGGTTAAAGATGGTCTCCAGAACATGTTCTCCATGATCTTTCAAAAATTATGGAGAGTGGTACAGTAACAACATCAGCCTGCTCCTTCAGCAGTTGTGGATGCACCCCATCAGGGCCCATGGATTTGTGCACTTTTATTCCATCCAAGTGATCTCTAACCCAATCCACACTGATCAGTGGAGAGTCTTCCTCCCACCAGTTTTGCTCTTTTACCTCCAGTGTAATTTACCTCCAGTGAGATTCCTGACAGCTGGTCTCAGCCGTAAAGACTGAGGCAAAGAAGGCAGTCAGTAATTCTATCATCTCTGTCACCATGTCTCCCACCTCATTTAACAATGAACCACTTTTACCCTATTCTTCCTTTTACTACTGATACATTTAAAGAAGCCCTTCTTGTTATCTTTCACTTTCATAGCCAGGTTTAGTCAACCGGTACCCCCAGGTCCTTTTCTTCTGGGCAGCTTTCCAACCACTCTACCCCAAGCCTGTAGTGTTCCACGGGCTTGGTGTGACCCAAGTGCAGGACCTGACACTGGGATTCGTTAAACCTTGTAAAACTAACCTTGGCCCATTGATCCAGCCTGTCCAGATCCCTTGGCAGGGCCTTCCTACCCTCAAGCAGATCAACACTCCCACCCAACTTAGTGTCATCTGCAAACTTACTGAGGATGCCCTCAATTCCCATGTCCAGATCATTGATAAAGGTATTAAAGAGAACTGGCTCAAATACTGAGCCCTGGGGAGCACCACTAGTGACCTGCTGCCAATTGGATTTAATTCCATTCACCAACACCCTTTGGACTCAGGCATTCAGCCAGTTTTTAACCCAGTGAAGCCTCCACTTGTCCAGGCCATGAGCAGCCACCATGCCACAGAAAGAGATGATGTTCATCAAGCAGGACCTGCTCTTCATGAACCTGTGCTGACTGGGCCTGATCTCCTGCTTGCCCTGCACATGCTGCATGATGACACTGAAGACGACCTGTTCCGTGAACTTCCCTGGCACCAGAGTCAGACTGATAGGTCTGTAGTTCCCCAAATCCTCCTTCCAGCCCTTCTTGTAGAGGGGCATCACATTTGCCAATCTCCAATCAGCTGGGACCTCCCCGGTCAGCCAGGGCTGCTGGTAAATGATGCAAAGTGGATTGGCGAGCACTGCCATCAGCTTCCTCAGTAACCCTTAGAAGTATGTCATCAGACTTGTGTGTGTCTAAGTGATACAGTAGGTGACAAACCGTCTCCTCTTGGACTATAGGGGCTTCATTTCTCTCCCCATCCCTATCTTCCAGTTAAGGGACTGGGTATCTAGTGAACAACTGTTCTTACTACTAAAGACTGAGGTATTGACTACCGTAGCCTTTTCCTCACCTTTTACCACTGCATCCAACAAAGGACAGAGATTCTTCTTAGTCCTCCTTTGGTTGCTAATATATTTGTAGAAGGATTTCCTGTTCTCTTTAACAGCTGAACCCAAATTAATTTCTGGTTGAGCTTTGGCCCTTCTTATTTTCTCACAGCATAGTTTCATGACAATCTTGTAGTCCTCCTGAGTGGTCTGCCCTTTCTTCTAACAACCTTAGACTCTCTTTTTCTCCCTAAGCTGCAACTAAATCTTTCTATTCAGCCAGGCCATCCTTATTCCCTGCAACTTGTCTTTTGGCACATGGAGATGGCCTGTTCCTGCAACTTTAAGACTTCCCTTTTGAACAATGTGTAGCCTTCCTGGACTCCTTGGCCCTTAAGGACTGTCTCCCAAGGGACTCTGTCCACCAGGCTCCAAAACAAGCCAAAGTCTACCCACCAGAAGTTCCAAGTGGCAGTTCTAATGACCTTCCTCTTCTACAATGTCTGAGAACTGTTTCATGATGACTGTGCCCAAGACAGCCCCCAGCCGTTACATCACCCACAAGTCCTTCTTTATTCACAAGCAGCAAGTCCAGCAGGGTGCCTTCCCTAGTTGGCACCATCTCCAGCTCTGTCAGGAAGTTATCCTCCACAAACTCAAGGAACCTCCAGAAGTGCTCCCTCTCTGCCGTATTGTATTTCCAGGAGACATCAGGGAAGATGAGAACAAGGACCAGCAATCACAAGACTTCTGCAAGATGCCTAAAGAATCTGTCTCTTCATTCTGGTTGGGTGACCTGTAACAGGCTTCCATCAGGATATCTGCCTTGGTGGCCTTATCCTGATTCTTACCCATAAATACTCAAGCCTATCGTCATCATAATTAACCTCAATACAATCAAAACACTCCCTGACATACAGGGTGGAAGAATCCATCCAAAGAACATTATCTGTCTCAACATTGTCATCAGAAATCAGGACCCCCAAAAATTTGACTAATATTCTTGCTAACATGTTGACATGGGTTTGCAGCAGTCTGCTTCTGTTAGTTAGTTAGTGATTAAGTTACTGAGCCTGTACAATGGAATGTGGTTTCCATAGATATACAGATGCAAGCTCCATGGGAAAGAAACTGATTGGTATCAAGAACACTAAACCGATTGCCTAGTGAGCATCATGATGATGGATCATTCTACCATTCCAGCTCATTCTGCCAGAGTGAAAAATCATAACTGCTGTCAAAAAAGGATTGATGTCCCGGGTTGATGAGGAAATCATAAACCTTAGGTGAACTTCTCTCATTACAATGTTGTAATACAAAAACTCTCCTAGTCAAAAGCTACCACCTCCAAGGCAGATCATGCCTCAGACACTCCTCCCTGAGCATAGACCACACCTTGGACACTCGTCCTTGGGCATGAGTGGAAGCTTCATTCATGACGGGTGGGGAGAGGTGGAGAGAGGTGGAGATGGGCCATGGGCTGGTGTGTAATTGACTATAAAAGAAGTATCCCTAGCAATGAAACTTCAAAAGCGTTCCCCACCAGGATCAAGAAAGGATCAGAAGGACCAGCAGGACTGGTCCTGAGACCAGAGAGACATCTTTGAACCCTCACTTTATGTTGTGGGTTAAGGCTAGATGCTTTTAAGAACCAGAGAGCTGACAGTCCTCCAAGGGACTAGATGGATGCCGGAAATTGTAAGCTGTATTATTTTATCTCATAAGCCCTGTATCTGCCTATATAAGCTGAGTGCGGAGATCATTTGGCCATTTTTTTCCTGGCTTTCTTTCTGTCTCTCTCTCCCTTCTGAGCACATATCCTTATCTCTTGCAATGTGGGGGAGGTTTCCTGCCTGGCTTGGTTGTGGCAAAACTAGTTTTGTAGCAGAGCTGTTTGTCCAGGCTTGGGAGGGTAGGGAGGAAGGGTGGGAAGCCTGGGAGAACAATCGAAGCCTGGGTTGTTAGAAGACTTTTGGCTTAATGAACTGGTTTTAAGCTGAAATGTGAATTCAGGTGTTCCGCATTCATGTAAATAGTGTGAATATTTGTACATACTTTATTCATTTAAATTTCCAATTCTGTGCAGAGCATTTTTATTTTACTACTTTTGGGATGGGTAAAATATATTTTCTGTCCACTCTAAGCTAAACTAAGACCCATTGGTTGTAGCTATAAACCTCTTTCTCTTCTCTTTCTCTCTTTATTCTAGTTTACTTTACCTTTCTCCTCTTGCATTTTTCTACCCATTGCACTCTACCTGTTTTCTACCTATTCTACTTTTATGGGCAAATAATAAAGTTTTACTGTTGATTGAAGCGGAACCCCCTGGCATGGGTCACTTCAGTTTTTGCACTTGGAGATCACATCAAATGAAGTGTAACAGGTCCACTGAGTGGATCATGACACAGGGCCACAAAACCACCTCTTTTTCCTTGCCCATCTCTTCTGAAGAGTTTGTAACCATTAATTGTGGCATTCTGGTGGTGTGAGATATCCCACCATGTTTCTGTGATGGGTAGTCTATCATAATTTTCCAGATACACAATGGCTGCCAGCTCTTCCTGTTTGTTTCCCATGCTACATGCATTAGTGTAGATGCACTTCAGTTGGTCTAAAGGTCTTGCCACCTTTTTGCAGGGAGAAGTCCCACTCCTTTCTGAAATGAGTCACCCATGGCCAGTGAAGATGTTTTGATGTGGGATCTAAACTGTTTAAACCTCAGCAACGCCTCCTGCCTGGGTGATCCATTACCCTTGTCACTGCATTCCCATGCTCTAGTCTGTCCCATTCCTGTGCTCCAGTCATAGGACCCATCCTAGCACATCTCAGTGATGTCATAGCCCTGCAGGCATGTGCATATCTCTCTTCCTGTTTGTTCTCCATGATATGTGCATTAGTATAGAGGCATTTAAGTTGGGCTCCTGTTGGAGCTGGCTAATTGGTTTGAATTCTCATGTACTACTCAGGACTGTTCTCTATCTATTCTCTGCCCAGCCTGTATTTGTGCTTGGGATTGCCCAAACACAGGTGCAGGACCTCACACTTGGCTTTGTTGAACTTCCTGAGGTTGGCACTGGCCCATCTCTCAAGCCTCATAGATGTGAATGCAGACAGGAAAACTGATTATGTTATAAATGGCTGTCAGTACAGACAAGGCATATAGTCTGTACAGTTTACAACGAAGGACAAAGAAGCTGGATGGAGAAAAGGATAGAGTTCTTCCCAAGAGATTTCTTCCTTGGACTCTCTGGGTTGGCACTCTTGATTGGCATCTCTTCCACATGCCAGTTTTGGTTTATGTTCAGGCCGTTGAGTTGGTTTACATCCACAGGCAGGCAAGTAGAATAAATGCTCATAGTCTCATGGGGACATGGATTGGTATTATGACTGCTATTATGTCTAGTTGTTTCATGATGTATATAAAAAGGGATTCATATGACTTGCCACTTGTATATCCTGTGACCTGTGAGTGCCATCACAGGGGTCAAGCACAGTTTGTTTTTTAGAGTTTAAATGAAATTTATTGGACATATGAAACACCTCACTAGAGATAATATAATTCTATCTGACATACTCATAGAGGAAAAAGACAAAGATTATAGAAAGTATTATTGACAGTTTAATGGCAAATTTAGAAGAGGTAAATTAGGAACTGATATGGTGACTACCAGCAACTTTATCCATCATAGTTTTAAAAGGGTACACAGAGATTCATGGAATGGACTGTTTCTCTAAATTATATCAAAAATCATTGCAAACATGAGCTTTTATGCTAAAAAATTAAGCACAAATCTAAAACTAATTACTTTTTAATTCCTTTCCTAGTCAAAGCTCAGAACTGTTCATAGGAAAAGACATTGAGATCTGGATGGCTTTGACATTAAAATAATTTCAGAAATTTCTTATGTGTGAAATGCCTATATTCATTTTGATAGCACACATAACTGCAAAAGACAGAGTTTTCACGGAGAAGAGCAATTGCTTCTTGACACATTATTGACATTGTTTTTATTTTAGTATTATTCACTCAATTTTGATGTATTTTGTTTTAAAATATACATAAAGACTATGCTAATTCATTCCCATCAGCAGATTTTTATAAAGAAAGAGGCAATATTCTGAAGCAAAAGATACAAATTAGGTAATATGATTAATAAAATATGTAATTTTGTAGTTAGGACCTCTTTTTCCCACATTTCAACAGTTTCAGAAACAATCTTTTCTGCATAAACAACTTTAACTCAATATTTAAACTGCAGTTTAAATATTACAGTATCATTGATCATGGTCCTGCCCACATAGGTTTGATTTAATCATTATGAATCACACAGAATCACAGAATCAGCCAGGTTGGAAAAGACCTCAGAGATCATCAAGTCCAACCTATTACCTAATACCTAACACCTCATGACAACTAAACCATGGTTCCAAGTGCCATATCCAATCTTTTTTTTAACACCTCCAGGAACAGTGACTCCACCACCTCCCTGGGTAGCCCATTCCACTGGCCAATTACTCTTTCTGTGAAGAACTTTCTCTTCACCTCGAGCCTAAACTTCCCCTGGCGCAGCTTGAGACTGTGTCCTCTCGTTCTGCCACTGGTTGCCTGGGAGAAGAGACCAACCCCCACCTGTCTACAACCTCCTTTCAGGTAGTTGTAGAGAGCAATAAGGTCTCCCCTGAGCCTCCTCTTCTCCAGGCTAAGCAACCCCAGCTTCCTCATAGGCTTTGTGCTTGAGACCCCTCACCAGCTTTGTTGTCCTTCTCTGGACACGTTCAGGTCTTCTTAAACTGAGGAGACACAGTGTGGTCTAACCTGTGCTGAGTACAGGGGCAGAATGACTTTCCTGCTCCTGCTGGCAACACTATTCCTAATACTGGCCAGGATGCCATTGGTCTTCTTGGCCACCTGGGCACACTGCTGGCTCATGTTCAGACAGCTGTCAACCAGTACCCCCAGGTCCCTTTCAGCCTGGCTGCTCTCCAGCCACTCTGTCTCCAGCCTGTAGCACTGCATGGGGTTGTTCTGCACATGTGGCCAAAGTGCAGAACCCAACACTTGGACTTGTTAAATGCCATCCTGTTGGACTCTGCCCATCGATCCAGCCTGTCAAGGTCCCTCTGCAGAGCCCTCCTACCTTCTAGCAGATTGACACCTGCCCCCAACTTGGTGTCATCTGCAAACTTACTAATGGTGGACTCAATCCCCTTGTCCAGATCATCAATAAAGATATTGAACAGGATAGGGCCCAACACTGATCCCTGGGGGACACCACTAGTGACTGGCTGCCAGCTGGAAGTGGCACCATTCACTACCACTCTCTGGGCCCAGCCCTCCAGCCAGTTCTTAACCCAGCACAGCGTGCTCCTGTCCAAGCCATGGTCAAGTGTTTCGCAGAGCTTTTGCTGCTGTCAGTAGATTTTGGGTTTTTTTCATATAGCTGAGATCTCTAACACATAACTCTTGCTCTTGCTTTTTTTCTCTTTTTTTCTTAGGTTGAATGCTCAAGTATATCTGACTACTCAGAAAAAATTATCAAGGCCAACCACTTGGACAACAGTAAGGCATATTAAAAAATACTTTCTTCAGAAAAAGGAGAAGATTATTGTTTGTTTGTTTTTTCCTAGTTTCTCTATGTTGTGTGGTTTATATGTAAATTTATTTTGCACAACAATTCCTCATGGGAGAAGTTACTTATACAGTTAATTGTGTGTAGGTACACAACAGAGGTAAATGGGTTTCATCAGAGAGCAGTTTGAAATAGCAAGGCAGAATGTTCCCATGTTAGAGCTGAAGTTCTAAAATTAATTCTTCCATTTGAATTCCACCTTATATCTTAAATAGGGTGTGTATAATCAAATCAAAGTAAGGTTCAAAGCAAAAAGTATTCCATACAAAAATTTTTCACTCTTTGACTTCCAACTTTACCAAAGACATTTTTTTAACCCATATGGAAATGCATGCTCACTCAAATTAAAATGCTAATTTCTCACAATAACAATATCATACATTTTTTTTCCCTTGAAAAGCAAACTGTTGACATTTCCAGGGATGTGGAAACACATCCATTTAAAAAAATACTAAAAATACCCCCAACCTACTGAAAACTCTTAAGGAAAAATAGTCTCCAACAAACTCTAGTTGCATCTCTGCAGTCCTCCTCCAAATCACTGCACGCAAGATACAAACTTAAAAATCAGGCTTTTTGTAAATGGGGCTGTGAGACATTTCTTGTTTAAATGTGCTGTTTGTAAGAGCACAGCAGCACAGTTTGTAAGAGCACAATCTAGCTAGCTAGACTGTATCATTTGCAGCTACTTTAAAGTTCTGAATGGATTTCTGGCAGCTTCTGATGAACACGGAGCTGTTTGGGAGAAGAATTTATTGTACTCAAGTGATGTGTTGTGAAAGAAATAACCATGATGTAGAATGTAAGAGGCCAGCCGGAGTATGCAACTTTTGGTTCAGAAAAAGAAAGAAGAAAAGTCCCAAAATATAATCTCCTCTACAGCAGGACAAGACACTAAAACAATGAGGTATTGACTTCAGCTTGGCTTCACTAAGGGCAAGTCCTGCCTGACCAACCTAGTGGCTTTCTACAACAGAGTGACTACAACAGTGGACAAGGGAAATTCAACGAATGTCATCTATCTGGACTTCTGAAAGGCCTTTGATATGGTCCCCCCACAACGTCCTTCTAAGTTGGAGGCATACGGATTCAATGGAAGGACTGTGTGGTGGATACAGAACAGGATGGATGGTCACACCAGGAGGGTAGTGGTCACTGGCTCTTGGGTCCATATTGGGACTAGTGCTGTTTAATATCTTTGTCAATGATATAGACAGTGGAACATAGTGCACCCTCAGTAAGTTTGCAGATGACATGAAGCAGAGTGGTGCTGTTTATATTCCAGAGAGATGGGATGTCATGCAGAGGGACGTGGAGAAGCTGGAGAAGTGGGCCTGTGTGAAACTCATGAGATTCAGTAAGGCCAAGTGCACCTGGGTTGGGACAATTCTCATCATCAATACTGTCTGGGGGATAATGTAATTGAGAACAGCCCTGTAGAAAAGGACTTGTGGGTTCTGGTGGACATAAACCAGTGATGTGCACTTACAGCCCAAGAGGCCCATTGCATCCCGGGCTGTACCAAAAGAAGTGTAGCCAGCAGATTGAGAGCAGTGATTCTACTCTGCTCTGGAGAGATCTCAGCTGGAATACTGTGCCCAGCTCTGGGGCTCTCAACATTAGAAGGAAATGGAACTGATGGAGTGGGGTCCATAGCAGGGTCACTAGGGTAATCAGAGGGCTGGAGCACCTCTCCTGTGAAGACAGACTGAGAGAGTTGGAGTTCTTCAGTGTGGAGAAGAGAAGGCTCTGGGGAGACTTTATTGCAACTTTTTAATACTTAAAGGGGGCCTACAAGAAAGCTGGGGAGGGACTGTTGACAAGGGCATGTAGCAATAGGACAAGGGGGAAAGGTTTTAAACTAGAGGAACATAGATTTAGATTAGACATTAGGAAGAAGTTCTTTACTAGGGGGCACTAGGGGAAACACTGGGACAGGTTGCCCATGGAGGTGGTGGTAGGCCCCTACCTGGAGACGTTCAAGGTCAGGCTTGATGAGGCTCTGAGCAACCTGATTTAGTTATACACATTCCTCTTTACTGCAGGGGGTTGGACTTTCTATGCTTTTCTATGATTCTATGATCATACACTTTGGGTGCAGAGCATGTATATTCCCAGAATATTATCAGATAGCTACACAAGTAGCATGCCACAAACCAATTCACATTTGGATTTTCAGCAACAAGAACTGTGTGTGAAGGGACCATAGAATCGTAGAATCATTAAGGTTGGAAAAGACTTCCAACTATTAACCTAGTTGTCAAGTGCACCACTAAACCATGTCCCTAAATGCCATGTCTACATGTTTTATAATCAAAATAAATAAGAAAGATCCAGTGTGCTCCAAAGGTTGTAGAAGGTATTTATCTCTGCTTCTTCCTCCTGTTTCTCCTAGGAGCAAGTGCTTGTCAGAACTGTGGAAGAAGTAGAGACCCCTAGCCTTTGGCAGAAGACTTGCCTGAGCAGAGTCAGCAGTCTGTCCAGCTGCACTTTAGTCTGCAATATAAATAAATGACACAACTGAACTAACATTTACAGTTGCACACTTTACCATGACGCATGTTCATTTCTATATTAATGCATCTAGATATTGAGCCAAAGGATCTTGTTGCTCATGGAATTTTTTTCCTCCGAGATTGAGTAGAGAAGTGTAGAGTCAGCAAAAAGGGCTAAATCAAGAGAAAACCCACTGTTTCCAGAACAGATACAGTACAGCTAGGGACAGCACAATCTGTTCCCACATGATGCCTTATGAAGGTGTTTCATCAAAGTGAAGGGGGATGAGAGGTACTTGTGCTGCTGCTGCTTAAATTGTGGCTGTTCTAAGTATAGAGGTCTTCAAAGTCTGCACATATGTCACTCTGGCAGCTGTCAACAGTGCTGAAATTCACCACCCAAAAAACTGTGGCAGTCGAAGTTCTCGGGAGAAAAGAGAAATAAAGAGAAATTGTGGCTGGAGCTTATAGGCAGTAAGAGCCTTCAGTATAACAACAGAACTATTAACTGTGAAAAGAACATATTTAAGAATGGGAAGGAAAAGAGAGAATTCTGCTCTTAATGACTGATGCTTTGTGTTACCAATCTGAACCAAGGTTCCAAACTTCTAAGGAGGCAGTCTGGATTAAAAGTTTGCTATGCACATAAAGTGGCAACATGTAGTTAGACTAATACTAGTACTGCATGTCTTTGGAAAGAAAAAAGCTCATTTTCTCTGGGATGAGTTCTAAAAATCACCCAACCCACACTTCCTCTTAACAGCTAACCTAAATCACAGCAACTTCATTTTCCTCAAATTGAATGTTGACCACTTTTATCAGTAAAAAATTGTTGTCATTAGAAATTGCTGTTTATTAATACAGTAATCTTATGAACTAGGAAAGTAAAATATTCCCTACTCACTGTATTCCTCAATTTTAAGTGCATCAGTTACCTTTTCAAGGAAGAAACCAGATCCATGAGACTTCACCCACTGCAAGAAACAATATGAATAGCAGACAAACACAAGCTGAAAATTATTTGTCTGAAGAATTTGGAATATAACTGTAAATAGGAAGTATATTTTTTTAAAAGTGAAAGAATAATTGGTGAATTGTGTAGGGATTCTAAAACAAAATATTTGCTACAACTGAATTAAATATGGTATTCTACTACATCGAACATCCAGCAAATTTTAGTTTCCTTTAAACTAATTTGATGACAGAATACCTGACAGCAATGTTTTCCATCAGTCACTTCAGATAACTGTTGAAAGTAATGCAGGTCTAAACCAGACAGAAGATTCAGAGTGAGAATGACAGTATATTATAGAAGATTTGGTCATGAAGCAGAAAGTAATGAAAAATTATTTTTTCATGAGAAAACCATGTTTGTACAAACTTTCTTGTTTGCATACCGTCAAGCTAGATCTGACTTCTTCAGCTGAGTCAGTTCTCCCTTAGATTCCTCATTGTGAAGCCAGCATAATATATTTGAAAAGAAAATGAGAATTAATTCCATAAAGAGCTGATATCTCAGAGATGAGATTATGTATCCCTACAGAGATATTTCAAGGATTCTAGGTCAATTCTTTGCATTCCATGTCAGTGATCTAGAGATGTAAATGAGTGTAAAAACGAGATCATGCAGGTAACCAGGTAATGTCTGTTTTTCAGTTGCTTTTTTATATATGGGTTTTATTTGGCTTGGGTTTTTATTTTTATGCTGATTCTAAAACTTCTGTTTATTGTACTTATTGAGAGTAGTTTTTAAATAGTGTTGAGTTGCATGGAGTGAAGAAAATAATATTGACACTGTGATACTGTGTGAAAAGGTCAGCCTGACATTCACCAGTAAGGAACTCAGTGAGATGTCTTGTTATGTGAAACATATTTCTTTGTTATGTGAAACATATTTCTTTGGACTCTTTTTTTCAGTAATCACAATATTTAAAGGTAAAGTGGAAGAAGTTGAATTGCCTGTGGATAAAGTAGACATCATCATCAGTGAGTGGATGGGTTACTGTCTGTTCTATGAATCAATGTTAAACACAGTCATCTTCGCACGAGACAAATGGCTGGTAGGTGCTCTGCATGTCATACTCTTTGCTGGAGCAATCATCTTTTATTTTCTGACTATACGTCTTCCCTCTCCTGCTCTCACAATAACAAGACATGGTTATATCTCCAAGTGCCATTTCTTAGACTTTAATGAAAAGATTAACAAAGGGCATCTCAGTGAAAGAACTTTGCTTTTGATTACCTGTTGGTGAAATACGTAATGACATTGCTACAGGCTGCAGAAGTTGCTGAGATTAAAGCTGATGTGACGGTCTGAATGAAAACAAAGGCATGCAAGGGGTGCTTGTCTGGTTTTTGTATGTGCAGTTCAAAATGTGATGTCTTTGTCAGGTGAATAGATTACGAGATCCGTTTCCCCACAATTCATCAACAGAAACCTGGAGGGCTAATGTTTCCAGACCGAGCTGCTTTGTACATGGTAGCAATTGAAGACAGACAGTACAAGGACTTCAAAATTCACTGTGAGTAAATGCCTAAGAGTAACATGTTTTATGGTTATTTCTCCAAAATATTTGCTTTATTGTGGTTGACTCTGATTTCTTTGCTGGCAAAGCTTTGCAAAAGCCAAGAAATTATGTTGATCAAGCCAGAAGTCTAATAGAAACATGAACGCTAAGAAAACCCTAATCTGGTCATAAATTCAGGAAATTTACAATAATTTAAAGGGAAAGATGTATGAATAAATTGCTTAGAGTAATATTAGTACCTTTGCCTCTGTTTTTAAATGTAGATTTTAGGAGATTTAAGTTTTGGACTGCTACTGAAATTGATAATATTCTTTTCCCATCCTGGTGCTGGTTTTTGTTTTTGAAACAAGAAAACAAAACAAACAAAGATACAAATGAATTGTAGATGTTAAGAAGTAGGAGTAGGGAGGTGATTGTCCCCTTGTACTCAGCTCTGGTAGGGCCACACCTTGAATATTGTGTTCAGTTTTGGGGACCTTGATACAAGAGAAATGTCAAGGTGCTGGAGCGAGTGCAGTGGAGGGCAATGAAGCTGGTGAAGGGCCTGGAGAATAAATCTTATGAAGAGCAACTGAAGGAGATGGGGCTATTAAGTTTGGAAAAGAGGAGGCTGAAGGGAGACCTCATTGCTCTCTACAACTACCTGAAAGGATGTTGTAGAGAGGCTGGTGCTGGTCTCTTCTCACAGGTAATTAGTGATAGAACAAGAAGGAATGGCCTCAAACTAAAACTGGGTAGGTTTAGACTGGACATTAGGAAAAAATTTTTCACACAAAGATTGGTGAGGCATTGGAACGGGCTTCCCAGGGAGGTGGTCGAGTCACCAACCCTGGATCTGTTTTAAGGTCGTGTGGATGTGGTGCTTGGGCATATGGTTTAGTGGTGAACTTGGTAGAGTAGGGTTGTTGGTTGGACTTGGTGAAGGTCTTTTCCAACCTGAATGTTTCTGTGATTCTGTGAAATAAGTTTAAAAAATTTCATAAATAACCGTGTGGAAAAAACAGCATGTAATGCTTTTTTAACTTTCAAAAATACTTTGTGAGGACATTAAAATTAAAAATTAGTATCTTACATTTTCATTTTATTTTGATGTGAAAAAAGTTCTAAACTTTGTTTACTTCATAGATACATAAAATTGGCTTTTCCTTTACTTTTCAAATGTGGGAATTTTTTTTCTTTAAGTTTCTTTGAATAACTGGTGCTGTTAGGGACCTCTACAGGTCCAGTCTCCTGCTAAAAGCAGGCCAGATTTCAGTTCAAACAGATCACTCAGGGCCTTGCACTGCAGTCATGGTATGGGGATTCCATAGCATCTCTGAGCACTAACTCAGGAGTGTGTTTCTGAATATCCAGTCAGAATTTTCCTTGCAGAACCTTGCCTTCATTGTCCCTTATCAGATTAAGGGAATCTGACTTTTTATTTGTTTCTGTAGCAGCAGATAGCAGTTAGATCTGCCCCAGGCTTAGCAAACCAAATTTTCATGGACACCTCTCATATCTTAGCATGTGGTTCACATTCATCTCCAGAAAGTCATAGTGCTGGTTCACATTCAACTTGTCTCTCAGATCCTCCAACCTCAGATTTACTTGGTCATAATAATTTTGATGAAAGGAGTAAGTTCTACATTATTTCTCTCTTCTTTTTTTCAAGTTTTGTTTTTGCTTTTATTTATTGTTTTTATAGCTGGTCAATTTCACTTCAAGGCATTTTCTATTAGCCGGAGGAAAAAATCCACAGAATTCCTAAGCTGTTTTATTTACTAAAGATTCTTAGAAAACCTTGGCTAAAATTGGTGGGTTCAGTCAATCCTTAAATGAAAATGCCTAACTCATTCTCTGCCTCCCAGCTCCTCTCAGAAGAGTAAGCTTCCTGTTTCTGTAATCAAATTCATTATCTGAAAAATAGCAGGTGACATAGAAAATTGGGGTAGGGAGGAAAGAACTAAAGAAGAGATGAAAGTTATGGGATTGTAAAAAATGTTTCAAATTTAAGATGCTTTGAGAAACAAAAGACATTTTTAATTATTATTGCTAATCTTTGACACATCCATTGCATTGACAGGGTGGGAGAATGTGTACGGCTTTGACATGACCTGTATTAGGGATGTTGCCATGAAGGAGCCTTTGGTGGACATTGTAGATCCAAAGCAAGTGGTGACCAATGCCTGTTTAATAAAGGTTTGGTAATTCCAAATATATTTAATTCTGAATGTTTAAATCTAAGTGTAGAATTCTTTGGAGATCTGCTTCTTATGTTTTACTACTTTGTATGCCTTCATCTAGCTGCAGAATGCCATCACACTAAGAAGGAATATTGTGCAGTTTTAAATTAGTCAATACTAGCATGTTGCACATACCGAATACCATCCCCTGAGCAAACTATGGACTACTGTAATGGTTTTAAGACTGTCTTTAATTTTTCTTCTTACAAAGTTTGAGCAGAAAAAGTGAGAGAATGTAAATAAGTCACTATTGGGTATAAGAAAGCAAAATAATGATTATTCTAAACACTTCCATTGGAGAGGTAGAAATGTTTAAGAATCGCTACTCAAAACAAGATAAGGGACAGTGGGGCAGTCGGGCACTCTCGCAGTCCATCTTCTCTCAGTCTGCCTGCTTCTTCTTTTTTCTGGCTGAAGATAACACACCCGCATACTGACCTTGACAAGCTAATAGCCTCTCTGCTTCTTGACTCTCTGCTTTCTGCCAGGGAAGTCTCTGGGGAGTCCTTCTGGCTGGTGGGGGGATGCCCCTTGGGGAAAGGCCCCTTGGGGAAGAAGCACAGACTCTCAAGGGGAGGGGAAAGCCAGGGGGCTTGGTTGTGTTTTTCTGTTGATTGTACATATTTGTAAATATTGTGAATAGTGTATATTTTTACATATTCATTGCATTTCATCATAGATTGTAGTTTTGCCTGTAAAATACATCTTCATTTGCTTCCAGACTGAGCTAGCCTGGTTATTGTTGGTGTGGGAGGGGGATTTCAGCTCACACTATTACAACTACCTTGACCACTTATGGCATATCCAAAAGCAAGCTGTTCTTGTGATTCATTTAGTTACTACTCACTGTAACTTAAGACTCCCACAAATTATACATGTGCAAATACTGGATAAATAGAGACATGCTGTATTTAGGTAGGAACTTTAATTGTCCTACTTTCTTGTAAATAGAGGTTGCAAATGCTCCTGAGGAGAAGTTTAAAAGTCAGAAGCATCAGTTTCTGCATTGGTCAGCTCTAATGAAGTAACTCTTAATTTATTCCAAAGCATGATACCAGAATTGGAACTTAATTTATTTGTGGAACTTCCTGGTTGCTAGCCCAAACATCAGCAGCCAGAAGTTAATTTGTATCCTGTTCTACAAATAAGACTGCTCTCTGATAACAAAACCAGGTTAAGAATCCATAGCCTGCAGGAAAAGATGAAAGCTCCAAAATTCCTTCCATGTGAAGGAATCCTCATGTGGGGCTACTTTCTTGAATAAGGCAATAGCAGTGGTACTCAGGTCCATGAATCCAAGACTGTTCTCATTTATCCCAAAGACTCAGTACTAATTTTCCCCTTTTACTTTTTGCTGGTAACAAATACAGCATTAAGTATTCCCTTATGCAAAAAGGTAAGACAGAACCTTTACTGCAGAACCATTACTGATAGCAGCAAAAAGGAACAGAAGCAGAAATTCTCTGTGAGTGTGCAAGCATGCACAGTCCATCCACACATAGGGAAACACAAGATAACTATGTCTGAAACTAGCCTGAGCCAGAGCAAATTGAAATTGCCATACACACATAAACACATAAAATATGTCTAGAGAGTGAGAGACTGGGTGGCAAAATGGGTTGGCTTCTCTGGAATAAAAAAGTTATAAAAGGTGCATGCTCTTAAATGAAGTGCGAATCTGACTCTTTCTTTTACACATGGTTGATTTATATGAAATGTACTTCTTTGACCCTGAAAATATTTGTGAATTTAGAGAATAATATTAGCCTAAGAAAACATTAGAGAATAAACAAAGCAATAATGTTTAATTATTCAAATATTTTATTACAGCATTTCGTGATGGCACAGCTTATTCATATTAGATTCGCAGAGGGATGTTTTAAGGGTATATTCAAACCACAGCCAGCTACCTTAGGATGCTTGCTAGATGAGTCTGGGTTCTCTGTACATTAATCAGTAGATGGATTAGTCACTAAATGCAGATCAGTCAGAGCCCTGTGCTTCTGCAGTTATTCCAATTCCCAGTTTAGATGTTCTGAAATGTTCTACAAAATCAGAAAAACAAGACATCAACACCTGTGTGCTATGTAATCATGACACTTATCTAGAAAGTTGGAGACTGTAGTAAAATGTCCTCATTAGTACTCTCAGAAAATTACATGTAACCCAAATCTTGAACTCCTCAAGAAACTCCAGCCACTAAGCCACAAGTGTACTGGGGATGGTGCATGCAGGAAATACAGCATCTTCTCTGTTGTGAAAGCAATTCCTCTTGGAATGACATCTTAGATATGTGCTAGGAGCACAGGAATTCCTGGCAAGTAGATGTCTTCTGTTTACATTCCAAACCAATTCAGCCAGGGAAGGTAGTTGGACCAGAGCATCTTCAAACTACCAGAGTCAATAATTGATTTCAGGAAAAGTGTACAATCATTCTGAGGGCCTACTGCTTTCAGTAACATGGCTTGAAAAATGGAAAAGTTTGTTTCAAACTCAATAAAACAGTTGTGCTTTATTCTCTGATCCCCTTACACATTAAAGAAATACAAAGGATGTTGGGTTGACACAAAGCTTTTTCTCCATGTTAATTTTTATTTGATGTCAGCACCAACGACTACAATAACAAAAAAAAACCACTTATTCACATAGCTGTAGAAAAACCTGCGAAGGGAGAGTGGCAAAAACTAACCCCCCCCCCCAAAAAAAAATTAAGGCCATGCTACTTGCAATTTATAATAAAAAATACCACAGAGAAAGAACAAAGCAAAAAAAAACAAACAAAACAAAACAAAACAAAAAAACCCAATGAAACAAAAGAAATCTATTTTTGTGCTCATGTTTGTCCCATACTTTCCAGGAACAGTTTAAAGCTCCTGCAGGTCATACGTCACTAAGAGTTTCGTGCTACCTAAAACACAAACTGCCTTCCCTGAACACCAAAAAAATAAATAAATCAGGGAACATTCTTGTTTATCAGAGAACATAACATAGTAACAAAACAACAGAAACAAAAAGAAAAACAAAATTTTGACCTACATGCTCAAATGTCCATTATTTGTGAAATTTCTGCCGTTTTGGAAATGATTCACCTGTGTGAAGCCTTATTTCAAAGAACCTGCAGTATTTTCTGTAACAAGGTATTGTTGTTCAGAGATATCCTACCACACAGGTGGGTCTGATGAGTAGCATGTTCTTCTTCCACATTAATCTTTACCCATGAGGTAAGACAAGGCACTCCTCACAAGACTTTTCTCTTGCCCCGCTGCAACTTCAGTCAACTCCCTAATCACATTACTTTCTCCCAGCTTCTCCTAAACTAAAGCAAGAGGCACCGTTGCCACTTACTTTCCATCTTCCTTCAAATACTGGTTGGTTTTTTTTTCATTTCTTTCTCTACTCTTCTTCACATGAAAATCTCCCTTCTCTTTCCTAAGTGACTTTCGCTGTCACTCTTTCCTTTCCAACAATTCTCCCTACAGTCTTTTCTTCTCAGTATCCTCAGATTTAATTCCACTTATTCCCCCCACCAAAAAAAAAAAAAAAAAGAAAACCAACATATGCTGCAATATTTAGTCAAAACAATATCAGATACTCATTCTTCCTTTCAGTGCTCCTTAGGAACATCTGTAATTTAACGCTGTTTCTTCTCTCTCCACATTGTTTGTTCTATGCAGTCTTTTAAAAAAAAAGGCAAAAAGAAAACTAATTTTCTTCTGGAAAAGTGGATGTGTTTTGGGTTCTGACTGTTGCATTCGGTGTTCATCTCACATCTGGATGCATGTGTCAAATGACAATAGAGGTAATTTTCTCAGTGCTTGTCAAAAAAGAGTGTTCGACTCTTTCTACTTTCCCTAGAAATTAATTTTATTTCTCAGCCTTCAGATCAGTCCTTTCCTGAAGCTGGCAATACTGCTTGTACCCAAATGCCTCTTGTCCTCCAGCTTCTGTGTCAGTTCAGCACCTTTACCTGTTACAAGTAGCACTGCCTTCACCATCGCATCCTGTGTTTGGGTGACCACTTCCCTTTGTCCAAACGAAGACAGAAGTGGAGGAAAAGCCCCAACCCCAAACCCAAAACCAACCAAACAAAAATATGACAAAACCCAGACATTCACCAAGATTTAAAGCTCTAACCTTTAATCTCCATCCTCACGCTGGTGAATAAGCTGTCTGACTGGAAAGGGTATCAGAAAAGAGATGCAGTGGCACTGTAGAAGCAACCTTAATTACTCTGTGTGAGGAAATGGGTGATACCATTAAAGCAAGAAATGCATAGCAGCTGGTAACACCAGATCTCCACCTCACTGTCATCATCCTTGTGATTCTAAATGATCTTCTACACATTGTTTGCTCAGTCTTAAAGCAATTGGTGCTACAGGACAGCCCATCAACCATGTTTTATGCAGTGAATGTAAAAAATGGACCTCTATCTGTCTCTCTGCAACAGGGACATGTAGTCTCATGGTCATTCATACATTGTCATCCACAGTCTTGACCTCCTTATTTAGCTGATAACTCTGATACTTTTAATTGTTGCTTAGGTTTACACATTTTTTTTAGTATAATTAAAAGCTATATATTAATTGGATACCTTCTTAACTATGCCTAATTTGTCATTGTTGTTTTAAAAATCTGAATGGAATCTGTTGAATTGTGACTTTCCACTTATTTGATGCAAAAATAGATTAGTCTCATGTGCTGTTAGCTATAATTAATCTTCAGTGAGGAGTAACATTTAATAAAATAATATATAGTAACTAGTGTACAATTCAAAGTGACCACCAAAACAGGATGAGGCCAGTTTCAAAACTACATTAATTAATAAAACTCCCACATATGTCATATATCTTGCAGAGTAAAAAAGAAAAAGCATGTTTCTCTGCTTAAAAAAAAAGACTGCAATGTTTTATTCATTTTATCCAGCATATCTGTTCAATATTTCTGAGACATTTCTACTACCTTCTTTAATAAAAATATCATCTATTGCTTTTGATTCCACTTTGAACAATACAGCTCAGAGAGAGGGAGCTAGATCACATTTATGTGCCATATCACCAGACTTAATTCACAATTTCTGCAGAGTGATGCCACAAAAAGCCACCAAAAATTACATACATGTTCAACTATCACCCACCAGTCCAGTCTAGCCTGTCAAAGAAAATTTTGCAGGCTGCTATTGAAGTCTGCCAGAAAATTAAGGAGTTCTTACTCTTAGGATGCTTTTTTAAATTTTCTTTTGAAAGAAAAACCTTCACATTTTAAAGCTATCCCAGTTTTAAATGACTGTTTATAAGCACAGATCACTTATAAACACCAGTGACTCAGAGTGCCATTGCAGTGTAGTAGAATAATTTTCTTATGCTTAAGGCTTTTTTAATCAGCATTGCTAATCTGACAGGCCAAAAACTACAGCTTGCTTAAATCATCTCAGCATAAGTTTTCTAAATTTCAGAAACACGTGATACGTGGTCTCAGTGACTGAAATATGGCTGCTTATTTAGATGTCTATTTTTGCAGACTTCTCTTAAATTATAGAATGCAATTGCCACAAGAGCCTGCTGTTGTGCCCTACAAGAGCCCTAAAATGGACATCCTAGATTCTCCATTTTTGCAGTGTGATCTGAAATGTGATCAGAAGCTGGTGAGGTCAACAATTTCTGGCTCATGTTGTTAGAAGCAGAGGAAATTTGGATTTCTGCCTATAAAGCTTATATTTCTCTATATGCATCAGCAGTTTTATTGTTAATAATAATTTTCTGAATAATAGAAAAATATTTTTGGGGTATCTGTCTCTTTCCAAATATGCTCTGACAAAGCCAATAAGGACAGTGAAGCCAGATACATTTAAGAGGATATCAGAAAGTGCACCAGTAGGAAACATTTCCCATGGCATTAAAATACAATTAGTAGTGTTTCAGACTTAGTATCCTCCCTATCATGACTGCAATTTTTGGGAAAAAAAAACAATAAAAGCAACACATAGTTGGAAAGATCAGATCCATCTAGAAAACTCACTTTAAGCCTTTTTTTTAAACACTGAGATTTAAATATTGATGGAAGTAAGAGACTACATCATTGCTCCCAACTACTGCCATAGTAGATTTACATTTTTTCCTTCTGTCTAGTTCAAGAGTGCTTAATATTTGGAATAAGTTATCTGACGCAGGTCTAGAAAGCATTTCCAGCAAAAAGCATGCCCCTGCCATACCTCATGCTTGGCAGTCAAAGTGTGTTCCCTTCCAGAGATGCTTAAACAAATTAGAAATTTATTTTTATGCAAAATTCAACTCTGCCATCTATCCTCATGCTGACAGTCCCTGATGATACAAAGTCTTAAAACTGGGTCCTATATCTCCATTTCAACATCCATTGTGGCTATATTTGTCAAAGCACATTTCTACCTTGTTTTCCTCCACCTCCTGCAGCCCCTCCCTGCCATTCCCAAGGAGACACACTCTCCTTGGGTGGCCTCTCTTATCACATTCTGTCAGCTTAGTCAGATAACTGAATCCTTTGCTGACAATTTGATATAGTCAAATGCTCTTGTTAAGAGGCTGCCAGTGGTCTTTGTTGCTGATCATTAAATAAAATGCATCACTTAACCTTGGAGTCACCTCTAAGTGTCTTTTTGTTTCTCCCCAAAACAGGAAGTAGATATTTATACAGTGAAGACTGAAGAATTGGCATTTACTTCTGCATTCTGCCTCCAAATTCAGCGTAATGATTACATTCATGCCTTGGTCACCTATTTTAATATCGAATTTACAAAGTGCCACAAGAAGATGGGATTTTCTACAGGTAATCTGTATTTTTTTAAAATTTCATTTCTATTCCTATCAATATATCAGTGCTACTGGTCAGATGTTATGAAAAGGTACCAGTAGACCTGAATTTCAGTGATAAAATTTATTGTCACTTGCGGGAGTGAGCAGATGTATGCTTGTAGGAATTCTGCAAAAACAAAGGCAGGTTTTCAAAATAGCTACCAAACTTATGAGCTTAGCAGGAATTCTGACCCAGGACTTCACACCCATTGCCAATTATATATAAATCCCATGTCAGGTTTCTGAGAATGCCCAGGCAATTGTCAGCTCAGTGAAAGACAGCAGCTCTGCATCCTAGTTTCCTTGAACTCTGAAATTAAACAAAAGCTATTGCTTATCTCAGTCTAGGGGAAAACCATCTTTTTCTTCTCCGCCCCTCAAGGTACTGCTTATGCAAATCAACTCTAGTAACCCAAAAGTGAAACTCTAGCTTACCTCAGTAAAGAAATATTTAAAGGAGTCACTCCACTGTTTGCCAGAGTGAATAGACCAGCCAGAAACGTAAAAACCTCGTAACTGCTTTAATGACAAGAATGGCAAAAAAATTATGTAAGGTGGAAAATACTTTAGGTTCTAGGTATTTGTGTTTTCCTTAGAAGGCTGGTCTTTTTTTCAGCACAAGGCAGTCCATTCATAGAATCATAGAATTGTTAGGGTTAGAAGGGACCTCAAGGATCATTGAGTTCCAACCCCCCTGCCATGGGCAGGAACACCTCACACTAGATCAGGTTGCTCAGAGCCACATCCAGCCTGGCCTTAAAAACCTCCAGGGATGGGGTTTCTACCACCTCCATGGACAACCTGTTCCAGTGTCTCAGCACCCTCATGGTGAAGAATTATTTTCTTCCTAACATCCAATCTGAATCTACCCATTTCTATTTTTGTTCTATCCCCCAGTCCTATCATTACCTGACACCCTAAAAAGTCCCTCACCAGCTTTCTTGTAGGCTCCCTTAAGATACTGAAAGACTACAATAAAGTCTCCTAGGAGACTTCTCAAGACTAAATAGCCCCAACTCTCTCGGTCTGTCCTTATAGGAATGGTGCTTCAGCCCTCTGATCATCCTCATGGCCCTTCTCTGGACACATTCCAGCATGTCCATATCCTTCTTATAATAGGGGATCCAGAACTGGATGCAGTATACCTGGTGGAATCTCATCAGAGTGGAGTAGAGGGGGAGAATCACCTCCCTTGACCTGCTGGCTATGCTTCTCTTGATGCAGCCCAGAATACAACTGGCTTTCTGGGCTGCAAGTGCACACAGGTGGCTCATGTTGAGCTTCTCATCCACCAGCACCCCCAAGTCCTTTTCTTCAGGGCTGCTCTCAAGCCAGTCACTGCCCAGTCTATACCGGTGCTTGGAATTGCCCCAACCCAGATGCATGACCTTGCATTTGGTCTTGTTGAACCTCACAAGGTTGGCTTGGGCCCACCTCTCCAGCCTGTCAGGGTCCCTCTGGATAGCATCCCTTCCCTCCAGTGTGTCTGCTGCACCAAACAGCTTGGCATCGTCATTAAACTTTTATAAAAGGTCATACAGTCAAACCTCCAGTTTTCTGTAAAAAACAGCTCTGAAGGAAGAGTGTAGTTACTGCACTGTGATGTTAAGTGAAACCTACCTTATATTGTCTACTTATATTGCCAAAACGACAAGAAAGATCTTTTATATCATTGAGAATACAGCTTCCTGCAAAGCAATAATGGAATGTGTTTCTATTTTATGTGTGGATATGAACATATGTATTTTAAGAAACATCCATGGAATAGATTAGTATATTTTATTAATGTTTTCCAGTCAGATGTATTCCATTCTTAAATCTGGCCCTTAAACCCGGCCTGATCTTGGACATCCTAGTGAACAGGCCTCCAAAGTGGCAAGGAAAAAGGCCTACTATGTTATTGCAATGAGTTTCTGGTCTGCAGTGTAGACATAGACTTGCTCTAGTATCGGTACAGCAAAAGGTATGGGGGAAGAGGTCACTCAGGTGCTTAGAAAACATTCTGCAAGCTGAGCTTAGCTTCCCTTAGCACATAAGAAGTGATAACTTGAGGAAGGAAAGAGGATAGATACTATTAGGGAGAAGAAGATACAGCTGGACAAAAGTCTAGGGCAGATATCAAGTTTGACATAGTATTTTTCTGATAGAGAAGGTTTTGCAGACTCACTTGAACTTGTATAAGGTACTTTTGTGCCTACATATGACCAAAAAAAAAAAATAAACAGGGGAAAGAGTCATGACCTTCAGTATTTCATAGAATCAAAGAATCATAGAATCAACCAGGTTGGAAGAGACCTCCAAGATCTTCCAGTCCAACCGATCACCCAGCCCTATCCAATAAACTAGACCATGGCACTTAGTGCCTCATCCAGTCTTCTCTTGAACGTCTCCAGCGATGGCGACTCCACCACCTCCCCGGGCAGCCCATTCCAATGGGCAATCACCCTCTCTGTGAAGAACTTCCTCCTAATATTCAGCCTATACCTCCCCTGGCACAACTTGAGACTGTGTCCCCTCATTCTGCTGCTGGTTGCCTGGGAGAAGAGACCAACCCCCACCTGCCTACAACCTCCCTTCAGGTAGTTGTAGACAGCAATGAGGTCTCCCCTGAGCCTCCTCTTCACCAGGCTAAACAACCCCAGCTCCCTCAGCCTCTCCTCATAGGGCTTGTGTTCCAGGCCCCTCACCAGCTTTGTTGCCCTTCTCTGGACACGTTCCAGTACCTCAACATCCCTCCTGAATTGAGGAACCCAGAACTGGACACAATACTCAAGGTGTGGCCTTACCAGGGCTGAGTACAGGGGAAGAATGACCTCCCTTGTCCTGCTGGCTACACTATTCTTGATACAGGCCAGGATGCCATTGGCCTTCCTGGCCACCTGGGCACACTGCTAGCTCATGTTCAGCCTGCTATCAACCAGCACCCCCAGGTACCTCTCCACCTGGCTGCTCTCCAGCCACTCTGTCCCCAGCCTGTAGCTCTGCTTGGGGTTGTTGTGACCAAAGTGTAGAACCTTGCACTTAGCTTTGTTAAATTTCATCCCATTGGCCTCTGCCCACCCATCGAGCCTGTCCAGGTCCCTCTGCAGGGCCCTTCTACCCTCCAACAGATCAACACCTGCTCCTAGCTTGGTGTCATCTGCAAACTTACTGATGATGGACTCAATTCCTTCATTCCTTTCCTTTCCAATTCCTTTCTGAACCTCTGTTAAGAACAAGGTTCATGAGCAGTGCAGGAAAACGTAGCTTTTCTAAAATATCTGTAGCTCCCACAGGCTGCTACTTCAGAGGTTCTGAATGGTTAGTCATGTGTTCCCATTCTAGGATCCTTTCTGTTTTGATGACTTACCCTTTCTCATCATTCTTTCTGCAACTTGCTCTCTGCCTTCTTGGAGGCTTACTTGGAGAGGCTGCCTATGTCTCAAAATTCTGCCTCCTGTCACTTGGCAAATGCTACATTTGTTCTAATCAATGCTTTGCTTTACTTGCCAATTCTCTGAATATCTTACTTTGGTAACTAACTCCTCCAGACATGAGGCACCCAAGCATGCACAGTGTGCTGGTCACTATCATTGTAAGGGTACCCTCTAACATCTTTAAGAGGTCATGGTGATGGAGGAAGGTTCTTGATGACTGGAAAAAGGTAGTTACTGTACCCATCTTCAAGAAGTACAGCAAGTAAGATCCATAGAATTACAACCCAGTCAACCTCATCTCAGTTCCTGGAAATGTTGTGACACAAATCTGCATGGAAACTATTGCCAGCTGTATGAAGGACACAAGGTGATAGAGAATGGCTAGGATGGATTTACCAAAGTAAATTATACTTGACAAAATCTTCTAGACAACTAGCTATGTTGATGAGGGAAGATCAGTGGCTGTTGTATACTTGGACCTTTTATACAATCTTGCATAGCATCCTTCCAGCAATGTTGATGAGATACAGATTGGATAAGTGATTGAAATACTGGCCTGTAATGTGTCAATCATGAAAGTCAAATCAGAGGCCAGTTAATTGTAGTATCCTATAGATGACCAACAGTGAGGTCAATATTGTTCCATATCTTTATTAATGACCTTAATGGTGCTTTAGACTGCACTGTGCAAATTTGTTGGTAGGAGCATAGGCTGTAGAGAAACAGCTGCTATTTAGAGATCTACACAGGTTCAAAATGGGCTGGTGAGTACCTTATAAAGTTCATCAAAGCAAAATGCAAAGTCCTGCAGGAGGGGCCAAACAACTGCATGCTATTGCTTGGGCCAACTGGATAGGAATCAACTTTGGATTCTGGTGAGCAACAGTCTGAACGTATACCTTAGCAGTAAATCTGGCCAGTCATCCTCACCTGTATTAGCATGAATGTAGACAGGAGGCTGGGGGAAGTTGGTTCTCTGCCCTTATTCAGTACTAAGGTAGAACAAATTATTGCACAAAAACAGTCATTTGGCCTACTGTAACCAAAGGAACTGAACTGATGTCTAGAAGACTGGTCTGTATTCTCAATGAGTGTCTCTTGGCAAAACTGTACTGAATTTGGTAAAATATCCAAGTCTGCAGGACATGAGGAAGTGCCACTTCATTGATCTGTCATTCTTTTTAATATGAGGAAAATAATTGTGTGATTTGGAGTGGACTTGAAGAACAGGTGTGAGGCACACACACACCTTCTTCATGGAGCACAAGTTTCCAGATATATGAGGCTTTTCTACACAAGATGACTCTGCATGAGAGCATGTGCACGTGTGTGCACAAGATAGCAGTTATGATTTAAAATACATGTTCAGTTTAGTTTTGGTTAACGTTTTCAGTTAGAAATTTTACTAAGTCATGCACAAATGGAAAACAAATTCTTGATCCTGAACTCTTGCAAGAAGCAACTGAGATTAAAACCATTTAGACACATAGCCAGAAAATACCTGGTAAAACACTTTTCTTTTGCAAGATACCAGGTTGCCCAGCATAGTTTCTGACAAAAGTTTGTTTATATCAGTCTTCTGATTTCAGAATTTGGGGAAAAAGGGACTGCTAAAAATTCCTGTCCTTACAGGTTGTTTTTTAAAAAAGCATCATTATATCCTCAGTCACAAAATATGTGAAGCCAGGTTTTGGGTTTTTTTTAACACTGATATTGAAATTAAATGAGATTATTATTTTATTAAACAGTGTTGAGATCTTGTTACCATGATTCAATACAGTGAGTCCAGGTCTGCATCCAAAAAGAGATTAGAGAACAAAATGGAAGAAAAAAAAAAATTATCAGGTCAGAAAATCTCTGAACTTACAGAGTTATTCTTAGGTTCTTAGATGCTCTTAACTGCAGGAATGCTAGGAAAAAGAAGTAACCAGTGCGAGTTCATTAGGCGCTGGTCAGAGATTTGAAATAAGAAATAAAAACAAGTAAAATAAAACTATGAAATATAAAAAAAATATCAAAGTGATTCAGCTAAGCAAGACAATGAATTAATTTAGAGCAGGATCCATCTCTGGCATATGCCTTTAAAAACTCCAAAACCAAGTCAAAGTTCAAGTGCCCTTTCCCCATCTGTATCCTCCTGGAAACTATGAAATCTGCTGTTTCAGAATCATGAGTTGAAAGTTTCATCTGTGTTATTGTGATTAATAGGTTCTGGTGAAGTCTTCTTTCATAGGTTTATGCAATTGTTTTTGAAGTAATTTAGACTTCTAAATCTCAAAGCACATAATGATAAAGATGTCCCCAGTCTGAAATAAAAAAAAAAAACAAAACAAAACAAGTGCCTATTATGCCCAGTAACCACCTTCATGGATTCCTTCTTGCTGGATTCACATCTGACATATTTCAGTAAAAATCAGAAAGCAACCCACTGACAATCGATAGAAATGTGTTGTTGTAAAGCACGTTTGCTAATATATAAGTTAAAGCATGATATGAGAAGAAAGGATTTTTTTTCATTTTTTCCCAAGTTTTAATTGGATTTGTAAGACAAAGATGAATTTTCTATAAATAATACCCCTATATATCTTTTAGCACCTGAAGCTCCCTACACTCACTGGAAGCAAACTGTCTTCTACTTAGAGGACTATTTAACTGTGAGACGAGGAGAAGAAATCTATGGGACTATATCCATGAAACCAAATGCAAAAAATGTGGTGAGTCAGAATCACTGATTCTAATTCCAGCCCTACTGGTCACAAAATATAATCAACAGAAAACGAAATGCATCTAAGTAAAGCAACGTGCATGTTAAAAGCTCTATGTTCATGTTTAGTAGTAAGACCTCTAGTCACAGCTTCACTAAAGCTGGTGATAGCAATGACAATGCAGTGCTAATGCTACAGAACTGAGCCTGCAAACAAGCTAGCATGAGAAGGAAGAAGTTATTCAGGTACATTTCTAAATCAGCTGCCCTCTGCAATCAGTTTGCCTCACATTTTGTGACACCAATAGACAAGGGTCTCTTCGTACTCTCACTAAAATCACTGGCAAGATCCCTTCTGTCAACACAGGATGATGAAGACTAAGTACTTCAGTTCCACATCTCTATAGACAGATTTCCCACTCAGTGCCTAAGAACTCTGTTTTAGTAAATTAAGTAACACATTTCAGCTGAATATCTGGATGAACTCACTGATAAATGTGCTTGAACTGACTAAACAAGTGATATGGTCATTTAAAAATTGTGGCTTTCCACAGAAAATACAGATGTTTTATTTAAGACTAAACTTCCTCAATTTCTGTGCTCTGTGCTGAATCCTTCACCAAGTATGTTAGTTATTCAGTGCTTCTTTTAATTGGTGAGGAGGCTATAAGGCATGGTCTGATGGGCAAGCCATGCCTGTACAGAAGTATGGCTTCTGAGAGAAACAGTGACCTGCCAAAAGCCTTAAGCAGAATCTCTTAATTTTCTATAATAACATTTAGCCATTAGAATAACTCTGGTTATAATATGTCAATGCAGGTGTAATTGTTGAAATACTGAGTTGGCAGTTGTTGCTGCAGCAAATCTTAACATTTCATTGCCATCCTTATTTTGCATTCCTTTTTCCTTTTTGTACTTAAATACAGATTGGATGTGGTTTTTATAGTAATGGTCATACAGGGGAAGAAATAAACACAAAATAAATTTTGCATTGAGAAAAACACATTCACTTATGAAGCTGCCACTTGCTGTGAAAGTAGAGGAAGAGTCTGTTTCCCACCTTTAGTTTGTCCTTTGGGGAATAGAACATTTTCTTTTCAGTTGAATGTATCAAATTTCTTCTGAGGGAAAAATGAAGAAAATTTCAAATGGCTGCACAGCAGCAAGCACTTGGATGCAGATTTAGGTGCTAAAATTAATGTGTTCTTGATAGGTACCATAAGACAGAGAGACCACTTTATTTCAAAAGGATTTGTTAGTGCTTTAAAGGTTCTTCTGAAACACAAAGCCTTTCAAAAGTTTGTGGAGAGATGCTTCATTTTGTGGAGTTACGGAGTGTGCCTTTCCAAAAAAACCCATGTCATGATAAGATTAAAGAATGACTGAGGGCTTCTCTCAATGGGAATTTTACTGGATCTATTCTGGAATAACTCCTAGCGATAAAGCCCTTTACTCTAGATGAAGAGCATCTCAATGGGAAATACCCTTAAAAACTGTTATAGAATACATATGATAGCACAACATTTCAGAAACTTCAAGCTGTCATCAGGATACTAAATCACCTAAGAATACACAAATATGCCCTTAGACATAGATTGTATGGTGAATGCTATTACACATCCTATATCCTGCTTTTTCAGTGTTAGCACCATTTTAAAACAGAAGTTAGAACTCTCAGTGGGTATCTCTTGAATCTACAGGTCTTTTCAACCAAAGCATTGATAACTGAACTCATACAGTAAACATACAGTCTTACTTATGTTACAATTAAATCTTTTTACAGCGTGACCTGGATTTCACGGTAGACTTGGATTTTAAAGGACAGCTATGTGAAATGTCAGTATCTAATGACTACAAAATGCGCTAGCAAGAAACTCCATAAAGCTGAAACTCCAGAGAGATGAAAAGGAGAATTTTATCAAGTCCTGAACAGCTGAACTTCAAGCTAGGAACAATTGTTCATAAGATTATTATATCAAATAATAGAATGTTTACTCTGATGGAAAGTGGTAACCTAAATCTTCTTGCAGACAGTATGGAGGGCTGGGATCCTACTGTGAACGAGCCATATACAGAACTGTACTTTTGTAAAATACAGGAAAAATAAGGAACAATCTTGAGTATTTTGGTCAAATTTAGAATGGCAGAAGATACATATACAAATTGTACTACTTACTGTGAATTTATGGTTCTTCCAAGCTTTGCATGCTAAAAGATGAATAGGGCAGTTTTCTCACTACGAAAGACCAGTACAGCACATTACTATGATAGTATTGCTAGACTTACATTCAATGAATATATATATTGCACATGAAGAAAAAATGTCATTTCATAATAGGAATTTGTTTTGTGATTATTTAATTCTCACTATACAGTTATGGAAAGATGATGCTATCTCTGCCACTACTCTATGTAATATATTCTAGTAACTGTGTGAAGTTAAAGTTTTGGTATATATTCCATGCAAAGTGTAGATAAGAGCTGAGCATTTACAGAAAGTACAACAATCTTTTTTGATGTCCTTTGGAAAACATGGACCATCAATATTGAAATTCACCTTCACAAGTGGAATTCTGTCAGAGATTTAAAAACATTAGCTTTTTATCCTTGAAAACATTCTGTGGTGAGATTTTATAGATGGGTTTTGCATGACACTTCAAATCACACACTTAGTATTTAAATGTGATTAATGCAAAGTCTCTGAAATGGTGGGTAATTAATGCTTCTTGTCTATGCCATGTTTCAGTTCTTTGCAAGATTCTTAACACAAAATAAATAAAACTTTTAAAAAAGGAAATAAAGTTTAATTTTGATTATATTTTAACTAAGTTTTAAATTGCAAATACTGTTCTTAAGAGTGCAGTAATTTGCAGGAAAAAGCTAACGTATTTGAAAAGAGTCTATGGCTTCTGGTATTACTGACATGTCTGTAGCTTCCCCATCCCGATATACTCCTTGTTTTTCTGACAATATCTCCTGCTTACAGTTAAAATATTAACTGCTTATAATTCCTCATATCTATGTATCAGCTCTTTTCACTATGTGAATATTGATCATTTAACCACATGTAATTTATCAAGAACTTCGTCATTGGTCCTATTTACCCACTTTCCAGTCTCTCTGGCATTAGGCACTAAATCATAATCCATCATGTATTAGATGAGATTTACTTTTTATTTTCCTAAAATCTCTTTAATCACCTGCAAATAAAGCATACTTAAAGATGTATTTTGCCAATATTTGTCAACTTTTAAGAAAGTTATTTCTATTGTTTTTTCCTCTACAGAAGTTGTACAGTGCTTCCATTTTCTTGCTGTCTAAAGATTATGGTCTAGAGATTATATCAAATGGTATCTATGTAGAAAGCAATTAAACTGCAATTCAGCAGTAAAATCCCATGGGCTAAGACCCTGAAGGGTAAAGAAAGTTGGTCAATTTTTAAAGACCACTTCCTCCAAGCCCAAGCTAGGTGTTCCCTTGAGTAGAAAATTGGGTAGACATGCTAGGAGACCTGCATGGCTTAGCAAGGAGCTCCTGAAGGAAATCTCAGGGAAGGAAGAAACTTACAATTCATGGAAGAAGGGATTTGTCATTTGGGAGAACTATAGAGAAGTTGTCAGGGCATGCAGGAAGGCAACAAGGAAGGCCAAAGCTCTCTTGGAACTGAAACTGTCAAAGGAAGTAAAAGAGAACAAGAAGGACTTCTTCAAATATATCAGTAGGAAAAGGAAGAATAGGGAAGGTGTGGGGCCACTGCTGAATGAGGAGGAGGCAGCCCTGATAACTGAGGATGCAGAGAAGGCAGAGTTGCTGAATGCTGCCTTTGCATGAGGCTTTACACCTAAGACTGAACTCCCCTATGTACTCCAGACCCTGGATGAAGGAGAGGAAGTCTGGAGGAGGGAATGCTCCCCACTGGTTAGTGAAGACTGGGTTAGGGATCAGTTGTACAAATTGAATATTCACAAGTCCGTGGGAACTGATGAGATTCACCCAAGAGTGCTGAGAGAGCTGGCTGATGTTATCGCTCTGCCACTCTCCATCATTTTTGCCAAATCGTGGCAGACAGGAGAGATGCCTGAGGACTGGAGGAGAGCCAAAGTCACTCCAGTCTTCAAAAAGGGCAAGAAAGAGGTTCCAGGGAAGTATCGACCAGTCAGCCTCACCTCCATCCCTGGAAAGATGATGGAGTGGCTCCTTCTGGAGGGCATCTCAAGGCACTTGGAAGAAAAGAAGGTTATCAGGAGTAGTCAGCATGTATTTACCAAGGGGAAATCATGTTTAACTAATCTGATAACATTCTATGATGCCATAACTGAATGGGTAGATTCAGGGAGGCCACTGGATGTAGTCCAAGGCCTCTGACACCATGTCCCATGACATCCTAGTGAGTGAGCTCAGGAAGAGTGGGATGGAAGTGCAGACAGTGAGGTGGATTAGGAACTGGTTACAAGATAGAGTTCAAAGAGTGGTGATCCTTGTTGCCAGGTCCAGCTGGAGAGCTGCAACCAGTGGAGTGCCCCAGGGATCAGTGGTGGGTCCGGTGCTGTTCAACATCAGTGACATTGATGATGGGACAGCATGTCTGCTCAGCAAGTTTGCTGATGACACCAAACTGGGAGGCTTGGCTGATACAGCTGAAGGCTGTGCAGCCATCCAGCAAGACTTGGACAGACTGGAGAGCTGGGCACAGAGGAACCAAATGAGGTTCAAGGACAAGTGCAGAGTTCTGCATTTGGGGAGGAATAATAAACTGCACCAGTACAGGTTGGGAGGTGATCTGCAGGAGAGCAGCCCCATGGAGAGGGACCTAGGAGTCCTGGTGGATAACAAGTTATCCATGGGACAGCAATGTGCCCTTGCAGCCAAGAAGGACAATAGGATATGGGGGTGTATTAAAAGTGTGTCCAACAGATCGAGCTTCTCCTTCCCCTCTACTCTGACCTAGTGAGACCTCATCTTGAGTACTGTGTTCAGTTTGGGGCTCTCCAGTTTAAGAGGGACAGGAATCTGCTTTAGAAGGTCCAGCAGAGGGCTACAAGGATGATGAGGGGACTGGATCATGTGCCTTATGAGAAGAGGCTGAAGGACCTGGGGCTGTTCAGTCTGGAAAAGAGAAGACTTAGAGGGGATTTAATAAATATTTATATATCTCTGAGGGCTGGGTGTGAGGAGGGAGGGGACAGGCTCTTCTCACTTGGTCCCTGTGATAGGACAAGGAGCAATGGATGTAAGCTGCAGAACAGGAGGTTTAACCTCAACACAAGGGGGAACTTCTTTACTGTAAGGGTCACAGACCACTGGAACAGGCTCCCCAGAGAGGTTGTGGAGTCTCCTTCTCTGGAGACTTTCAAGGCCTGTCTGGAGCATTCCTCTGTGACCTGAGCTAGATTGTATGGTCCTGCTCTGGCAGTGGGGTTAGACTTGATGATCTCTTTGGATCCCTTCCAACCCCTGACATCCTGTGATCCTGTGAAAAGATACTGTTTCCAGTGTAGTTCATGGCTTGTTTTGAAGCACGTATTTTGTATTTTCTTGAAAAGGCAATGAACAACTTTCTTCACAAAATGAATAGGATTGAATCTGTCAAATATTGCTATCATTTTCCAAGGGACCGGTTCAGAGCTAGATCCAGAGAAACCTCTTGAAGTTCCTTTCTACTCTCACTTTTGTGGTTCTAGAACTTTTAAGGTAAGGAATTCTACTAGCTCTTTTCTCAGCCTCTTCCATTTATATAAAGATAGTCCAACAATGTTTTCATCTTCTCCTTTGCCAGCAATCACTGAGCTGAGTATAACCAAAAGAGGAAAGACTCTTTCTTTTTCTTACACTTCAACAGCAATTCAAACCATCTACTTCTCTTGCCTACTGCATGAATCCGTAATACCTTTAATATTAAAAGAAGAATAAAGAAGGAACAAAACCCCAAACAACCTTGTTCAATAAAAAGAAAAGACAAATCAATAACAAACAAGAGAATTTGTAGTGTTCTACCTGACCTTATGGAGAATGTCATTTTTGCCTGATAGAAAGCAGTGGACAAGAAGCAGCAAAGAACAGAATAGTCATTAAACAGTTTGAGAGGTATTTAAGCACTGCTGTGTACTGCTGTTTCTGCCTTATCTTTCACCTAATGACAGTGAAATGTAGGTCTCTCTTCAACAGTGGCCACCTTGCCTACTTACTACAAGTGCCCATTCATTTCAGTCTGACATAGCTTTTCTTTTCCTTCCCACTGACAGGAAAAGATCATGATCTGAGAAAAAAACATGAGAAAGAAATTGAAGTATGGTATTTACACAAAACACTGTCCTGATAAGTAACAAATACAGCAATGGAGAAAACAGAAAGCAGGTTGCTCCCACCTTGACTCCAGTCTAAAAGCAAAAGTATTAAAACTCTTCTCATGTCCTGTCACTTGAAACACAAAGAAGCATTAAAAAAAAAAAAGATACTGAACATGCCTCTAAAAGGCATAGTGTGCAATTCACACTTGCAATGCTTGTAGGATTAAGGGAAGTAAATGATAATGAGATGGGTCTACAGAACAGTGTAGTACAACTCTGTTCTCACATGTATTTCTTATTCCTAGCACCAACTAGCCCTCACCAGATGTTATTAACATTTCACAGTTGTGGTTTGATTTGGTTTTCACAGGGCTTTTTCTGGGGACCTTTCTCGGTGCAGAATTAGGAGTTTCACAGCCTTTTTACACTGTCCTAGACTTCTAATAGGAGTTGAAACAGTCTAAAATGCAGTCAAAAATATTACCCATGACAGCATGTTTGTACTACAGAGCCACTTTGAAAAAACCTCGGAGACAATTTCTTACAGGATTTATCTGAATATTAGCTCATAAATTAATTTATCACATACAGATTTGATTGTAAATAATCAAGAGAAACTTCACATAGAAGGTAGTTTTTTAACTGATACTTGGTGTTCTATGTATATAATGAAAGTAATAGAACAGTCACCTTTCCTTACAAGTAAAATACATCTCACACATACTACTTAGGTAAAAATTTATATATATATATATATATATGCTGTCATTTAACATCTCATCAATGCCATTGTAAGTAAGTGGGCCAATTTATATGCAATGGACTCAGAGTAACAGAAGACAATCTGTTACTTGAGGTAGTGTGCATACTGGTAGATGTAACATGTTCTCTGAGATCAGAATACAATGCAAACTATTTAGAAAGAGGCATAAATAACACTTAAGAAGGAAAGATTTACTTAATAAAAGCATGTCTCGTCACTGCTGTAACAGACAAAGCAACAACAGTATTATAATTACTTTGAAATTACAAAGCCCCATGAGTGTTACAAAAATGGGGAATTAGCTTTCAGAAGCCTGCTTTCACTGGTGGGCACGCTTTTTCTTGTCATGCAGAAGTCACAGGAGAGGTGTGGGGAGGGCGATGTGAATTTACAGCACCTAAAAATCTTTTTTTTTAAAGCAACTGAAGAAACAAACTTGATGTTTCAGATGTAATATAACAATGTTTGTTTTCTATATAGAAAACTGTATAGCTTCACTGTAAAAGAAAAAAGGTGCATAATTTAAAATTAACTTTTCATTCATTATTTTGAAGTAAAGATTATGTGAATTGTCAGCTTGATATTCTCCAGAATACTGGCATTTCTGCACAGTATGTTGACTGAGGTGAGTCAAAGCAGTAGGATGCCTACAAGTGTAAAAGACTGTTCCCTGAAAATAGCTGCTGCTTCTGAGGATAGACACAAAATGGGTAATAAAGATGTGCTATACACAGCTGAGATGGAAAAAGAGACAAATCACTGCTTTCAGATGACTGCTAAAGCAGAGCACCCATCCTTTATACACACACACAAAAAAAAAAAATGTTCCAGGGTCCAGATACTTATGAAGGGAAAGGAAGAAAGTTTTATTCTATTTTCCAAAATTATTAGTCACTACTGTTCTCTTTGTCTTTCTGGTCTCTGCAGGTACTGATAAAATCTCTCTGACTCCTTTTCCTTTCCTTTTTCTTCATGTTTCTCAGTTTTCAGAGGAAACAAACATTGGAGATAAGTGATGATGCAAAAAACTTGGAAGAGAGCATTTTCTTGGAGAGAACCATGGTGTTTGTGAAACAGAAGGACACCATGTTAGCTTTCTGATGAGAACCTCAACCAAAAATCAGTCCTACTTCCTCACAGAACATAGAGCAGCTGACCCTTGAATCCTCATGTGGAAAACAGGACATTCTCTTTACAGTTCAGTTCAGTGCTTTCATGTCTAGCCATTTCCATTTCACAGAATCACAGAATTGATTGGAATCACAGGTTGGAAGGGACTTCTAGAGATCACCTAGTCCAACTCCCCCTGCTAATGCAGGTATGCCTAGAACCCAATGCACAAGAATACATCCAGATGGGTTTTGAAAGTCGTCAAAGAAGGAGTCTCCACAGCCTCTCCAGAAAGCCTGTTCTAGCGCTCTGATGATCTCAAAGTAAGGAAGTTTTCTTTAAGTGAAATCTCTTGTGTTCTAGTTTGTGCCCATTGCCCCTTGTTCTTTCACTGGGCACCACTGAAAAGAGCCCAGCCCTATCCGCTTGACCTCCAAACTTCACATATTGATAAGCATTGAGAAGATCAAGGATAAAACTCCATTCACCACCTCTCTTGGGGCCTGGCCATCCAGACAGCTTTTAATCCAATGCAAAGTACACTTATCCAAGCCTTGTGTCATGAGTTTCTGAAGGAGAATCCTGTGGGAGAGTGTCAAAAGCTTTAAAATCCAGGGAGACAATGTCTATGGTCCTTCCCTCATGCAGTAGGATCACCTTATTGTAGAAGGAGATCTGATCAGTCAGACAGGACCTGCTTCTCATAAATACATGCTGACAAGGCCTGATCACCTGATTGTCTTGTAAGTGTTTTGTGGTGGCACTCAGAATGACTTGTTCCATAACCTTTCCTGAAACCAAGGTCAGAGTGACAGGCCTGTAGTTCCCTGAATCTTCTTTTTGGCTCTTCTGTAGATGGGCATCACATTTGCTAGCTTCCAGACAACTGGGACCTCCCTGATTACCAAGGACTGTTGACAAATAATGGAGAGCAGCTTAGTGAGCGTATCTGCCAGCTCCTTAAGTACCCTGGGGTGGATCTCATCTGATCCCATAGACTTGTGCACATCTATGTGGCACAATAGGTCACTGATCATTTCCTCCTAGACTATGTGGGTTGCTTTTTGCTCCCTGTCCTTGTCTTCCAGTTCCAGGGGCTAAAACCTCATGGAGCAACTGGTGTTTCTGACAAATACTGAGGCAAAATAGCCATTCGGCAGCTCAGCCTTTTCCTTGTCTTTGGTCACTAGGTTCCCTTTTATACCCAGTAGTGGGTGGAGATTCTCCCTAGCTCTTCTTTTACTGTTAACATTCTTAGAAACGCTCTTTTTATTATCTTTAATAACACTGGCCAGATTGACTTTTAGCTGAGCTTTGGCCTTTCTAATTTTCTCTCTGCAAATTTTTGCAACAACTTTGTACTCTTCCTGACTTACCAGATCCTTCTTCCATAGCCAGTAGACTTTGCTTTCCTTCCCGAGCTCTACCCAAAGCTCTCTACTTAGCCAGGCCAGTCTTCTGCCCTGCCAGCTCATATTCTGATGCACAGGGACAGCTTGTTTCTTTGCTTTGATGATTTGTCTCTTGAGGAATGTCCAGCCTTCCTGGACTCCCTTGTCCTTCAGGACTACCTCCCAGGAGAGGGAGGAACATAATGAGACCTGATTAAAGTAAAACTACTTACTTCCACAATTGTCTGTTTATCCTATAATTACTATTATCACCACTGACAGAGCATATTTTTCTTGCATTCCTATGGAATGAGTGCAGGCAGGCAAGCAACCTAAGTGTTATATGAAGCTGAAAGACCTGTATATGATGGGTAGCGTTTGTGCATCAAGTAGTCAGTAACAAAACACATGATCACAACATATTCTGAACTACAAATTAAGGATATGGAAGCAGCAGAATTAAAAAACTGAATGTATCCTTTACCAGTAAAGATATGGAGATAACTGAGAAAAGGACTTCTGAAAATATTCAGATGGCCAAGTAAATTGAAGAACTTTCCATGTGAGTTCTACTGCTAAATGATACCACTAAGTAGGAGTCTTGCTAAGCAGAGGAACATCTGGTCTCAATCTAGACAAATGCCTAGACCCTTCCAACATGGGTCCAAATGCACAATTCACTTCTGCTTACAAGAACATTGATGCTGTGTTAAGGTTTTCCCAGAACTGTTCTTTTAACAGTCAAAGTAGAATATGCACCATGAAACCAAAAGACTAAAATATTATCTGGGGGGGTTTGCTTCCATCCGTACCAGAGAAATGCTGGCTGTAAGGAAAATTTGAAAGTTAGCAATCCAGCTTACTGCTCCAAGCAGAACTTTTCTCAAAGCTATGCTAAAGCAGTATAGCTTTGAGTAAAATCTGAAAAATTCCAAGGACAGACATTTTATAAGCTATCAGCAGGTCTGATAAAACATGATAGACCATGTCTTGCTTATTTAACATTTGTTACCATTTAAGCTTTTCCTGGAACCCAAAATCCCAATGGGACTGATTTAGGTTGCCTTCCCTTTCCCCTTTTCCCGGTAGGTGTATCAGTGTGAGCTGAAATTCCCCCCACACCGACAATAACCAGGCTAGCTCAGTCTGGAAAGCAAATGAAAGCTGTATTTACAAGCAAAATCTACAATCTATGATGAAATGCAATGAATATGTACAAATATACAAAATTCACAACATTTACAAATACATACAATCAACAGAAAAGCACAACCAAGCTCCCTTTGCTTCCCCTGAGGAGACCTTCCCAAGGGGCCTCTCTCCCAGGGGCCTCCTCCCCACAGACCCCTCTGGCAGAAGGCAGAGTTAGTTAAAAGCAAAGAGGCTGTTGACTTAGCTCGCCAAGGTCAGGGTGTTATCTTCAGCCAGAAGAGAAGAAGCAGCAGCAGCCAGACAGCCCAGCAAGTTGCCCAGACTGCAGACTGCCCCACTTTGTTTTGAGTAGTGGTTCTTAAACATTTCTATCTATCCAATGGAAGTGTTTAGAACAATCATTATTTTGCTTTCTTATACCCAATAGTGACTTATTTACACTCTTTTGCTTTCTCTGCTTGAACTTTGCAAAGAAAAATTAAAAAGACAGCTTCAAACCATCACAGTAGGGAAAGAAAATTAGGCAGGAGAAGACAGAAGTAAAACAACGAAAGAGCAGCCTTGCATGGATTTGGAAGTAAAAAGATAAGTTTAACAAAAAATAAAAGGTATTTAAGAAAAAGGAAGGTTACAAAGGTATAAGGACAAGGGATAAATAAAAATATATACAAAATGCGATGCAGCTGGCAAAGGATTCTCTGGATGGAAGATGGATTCTCTCTAGATGCAGTCCCCTTAAGTCTCTGGGACCACATGGAACAGGCCTGACCACACAGTTAACAGTTCACAGCAACAACAGAAGGATGGCAGAGAGCTGAGGGCAGGAGAAAGAACAAGGTAGGAAATTACCCCTCTTAAATAGGGTTGTGGACAGAAAGTGGGAGTGGAATAAACTTTGACCCAGGGGCCCCTTCCCCTGGAAGGGGGCCAGGTCTCTCTGCCCACCTGGGTCAGGTTTCTTTGCCTGAGGCTAGCTTTTTCCAGCCCACCCCTCCTGGGCTGGGCTTAGCCCAGCACATCATTACATTCTGATATATGTTTTCATCATTCGATCGATGTCCATAATGCCAGTTTTGTATGACATCACTTTATTGATCAATGGTATCCTACAGAAGTCTAGGTATACTACGTTGCACAGCTACATCACCTCCACAGCAATGATTGGAAGATACTTTAGCTACTGTTCTATACAACCCTAAGAATCATGTCAATAAGAAACATTAAACAGAATTTCCACTATTTCATAATCTGTGTATATTTCATCATCTGTGTGTATGGCCTTCATTTGCCCTGATGCGAGTAGCACTTGACTACCATACGTGGGGCATGGATATGACAAAAGCAATGATCAGAACTCCTTGACAATCTCCTCTGTATTAATGTCACCAATGCATTTCAATGTAGGTGACTTTACAGTGTTGTAACAAGTAAAAATAGCATACATGTAGAAAATTTCACTCATGTAATTTGTCTTTGTTGACAGATGTATCGTTTAATGCAAATCAGTTTCTCTATTAGACTAATATTTAAAGGAGTCCTTTCACTGAGAAGCTGTATTAGTGCTTTATGCCTTATTTCAAAGGGATGAGCAACAGTTTTATTACAGCTTCATAATAGAAATTCATTCAATATAGAGTTGCTATGACGATTGATGAGACTTAATAGTCTAGATTCAAAGGTCCTCAATCAAAATTGTCTTATAGTTCAGTCATTTGCACGTGTAATGGATGTGGAATGCTGTGTAGGACAGAACAAATAGAACTCATACGCGCAGAAGAATCACACTGAGCTTTGCATCTAAGTGATGTTTACTTGAGCTATGCAATAGAAGTCTTGAGGCTTTTCCACCCCTAGTAGAGGTGTCCAAATTGATGTTTGGCTGCAGCAATACTGAACTCAGCATTGACTCCCAAAACCATGTGAGATGGATGGTGAAATAGTTCTCAGCCAGTTGTATTTATCTGTATTTAAAGATGAAGTTATGGACAGAAGAGATAATTAAACACCTTGCTGCTACTGCAAATGGGCTTCCCACCCCATCCCTTTGTCCTATGATTCAGCTGCTTGATAAGGTTTGGATCCCAACTCATATGAGTGGTGGTATGGAAACAGGAATTGTTGTAGGGGGAAGTATGCAAACCTCTATCATATAGTCCTTGGCACTACATAAATACCTTTAATTAGACCAAAATCCCAATTACCAACAAAGATTTTATCCAAAAGCAGTTACTTACTGGATTAGTGCTGAACTTTCATCTTTAATTTCAAATTGGCTCATTGTTCAAAGGAAAAATAGCTTTTTTAATAAACATTTGGAAAATGTGTGGAAAACATAATGTCTGTAAACAGTCTCATATCCTACAGTTTTATTTGATGTTTTAATGAAATAAATTATGCCATGAGTTCCACCTGAATGCTTACCACAATATTTGGATATAGTGAAGACAAGTACCGATATGAATAATTGCTCATCATGTGCTGGCTGGGTGGCCCACCATCAAGCTTCTTATTTTCATCTATAATCTACAAAGGCTTCCAAACGTAATTATGACATTGAGTATCTTATGATCTAGGGTAGGCCATAATTCTCTAAAGTATGTCCCTATAATTTTGATTTTTTTTAATACTATCACAGTGCTCCTTGATTTGAGTGATTTTCACTGTATAATACCATTGATATGACAGACTACAGCTGCAGTGGTGATGACATCATACTATTTAATTTGCTGTCTCTTTTCACTTCAATCCCCTTGAGCTACACATTGGAATTCTCCATCCTTCCATGTAACCCAGCAAGTGTACCCAAGTCATTGAGCAAAAGCAATCCTGTGGATGGATTTGCTTTTGCCTGAAGCAAGACTAACCCAGACCATCTTTGTTATTATATTCTTCATGTGCACTAGGGAGACTTTATCCCCCTCTACAGCATGCGGGAGTATTGACTGAGCAAGGCCATCTCAATTGGCAGATCCTCTGGTGTAAACTACCCAGGTGCCTCATGCTAAACTCATATTCTAGTGTCTGAAGGTCCCACCCTCCATTCCTCTCATTGTAATTTTTAGCAGTCCATTTTATCATATAATTTTCCTGGAGGCCAGTAAAATATGGAGAAGAGATACACCACTCCATGCCATGCTCATTAGCCCAGATGTCTATGAGGCTGTTTTGATAATTAGTCCCATTGTCTGACTCAATTCTTTCTGGGGAACCATGTGGCCACTAAGACTTACATTTCAAGGCCCAGGATGTCTTTTTGGGCTACAGCTTGGGGCACTGGATATGTTTCTGGTCATCCAGTGTTTGCTTCCACTGTTGTGAGCACATGGAACCTACCTCAGCAAGTGTGTGGGAGTGTGATGTAGTCAGTCTGCCAGGTTTTCCCAGATTTGTATTTCAGCCGTCACTCTTCATAACACAGAGGCTTCAACTGCTTGGCTTGGTTGATTGAAATATATGTTTCATGGTCATGGACAACCTGGGTAATCACGTCCATGGCCAACATGTGTAATCATGTCCATGGCCAACCTGTGTAATCATGTCCATGGCCAAGCTCACCCCTCGGTCTTGAGCCCATCTACATGTTGTATCCCTTCCTTGATGACCTGAGCTGTCATGGACCCACTGAGGTGTAATTAATTCATCCTTATGTGGCCAGTCCAAACCCACCTGACCCACTTCAATCTTAGCAGCCTGATCCAACTGCTGATTGTTTTGATGTTCTTCAGTGGCCCAGGTACTGGGTACAAAGGTATCCACGTGATGTGCGTTCACTTCCTGTTCCCTACCCAAGCAGCAATATCTTGCCGTAATTCAGTAGCCCAGATGGGTTTACCTCTATGCTGTCAGCTGATCTGCTTCTGTTGCCCCCAGAGGTCATTCACCACCATCCATAAGCAGGTCTCCATTTTCCATTCAACTTTCACACTCATCATATGGGGCTGTTAAACTGTGAGCAAGTTTTGCTGATCCTCCCTTGGCTCTCCAGCTGATGAATCAGCTTATGAAAAAAAACAGGCAGTCTTGGTTGGTGCAATATTGCTGCTGGTGCACTGTTGTGGTAGTTGCTGGCACCTGCTGTTCTTCAGCCCTCAGCAAGCTATACCAAAGACCCACCAGTACCCTTTTGTGTCCTTCAAATACCCTTTTCTTAGGTAGTCTATGCCAAGGATGCATGGGGCCTCTGGGCTAGTCACACACCATTCATTCCCAGTTAGACTCAGTTCAGCTTCCAGTATAGTTATTTGTTGTGAACCCCATCAACCCAGAAATACAGATAAACACATATCCCTCTGTATCTTGAAGATATTAAAGTGCACTGTGCACCAGTGTTTACTAGAGTCTTATACTCCCATGGATTGGATGTGCCAGGCCATGACAGACCAGTAAAAATAATTGTTCCTTTCCTCCACTTGGCTGGATGACATGTAACATCTTTCCTGAAGGGGACCCTCTGTCATGCCTGACAGAAGTCACCTGTTTTCCCATTGCCCTGTCAATGCCCTTTCCTAGACAGTGATGCCAGCTGCTTGGATTCCCTGCCCTCTAATTCCAAACTGCTGGCCCCATTATCCTACCATGAGAGCAGCCAGGTGTAACAGTGTGGGAGGTGAAATCCCCATCCCACACTGACGATAACCAGGCTAGCTCAGTCTGGAAGCAAATGAAAGCTGTATTTACAAGCAAAACTATAATCTAAGATGAAATGCAATGAATATGTACAAATACACACTATTCACAACATTTACAAATACGTACAATCAACAGAAAAGCACAACCAAGCTCCCTTTACTTCCCCCAAGGGGCCTTCCCCCAGGGACCTTCCCCCCAGCCAGAAGGAATCCCCCCAGACCCCCCTTGCAGAAGGCAGAGAGTCAAGAAGCAGAGAGACTGTTAGACTTAGCTTGTCAAGGTCAGTATGTTATCTTCAGCCAGAAAAGAAGAAACAGGAGTCAGAAGCCCATCAAGCAAGCTGAGAACCAGACTGCCCAACTCCCCAACCTTGTTTTTGAGTAGAAATTCTTAAACATCGTTATCTCTCCAATGGAAGTGTTTAGAATAATCATTATTTTGCTTTCTTACACCCAATAGTGACTTATTTACATTCTTTCACTTTCTCTGCTTGAACTTTGTGAAGAAAAATTAAAAAGACCATTACACCAGGTGATAATGTGCCTGCCTGGATGGTGGCTGAAATACCTTTCCATATCTCATGATCCACTCAGGGATAGGGTTAGGGTGAGTACCTCTGGCTCTTTTTTCCATTCTCTTTATGACCCTGGATCATCATTGTCCTTCACTAAGCAAACTGATTTTTTTTGGTGTATTCCTTTTTTGTACTGAGGTGACTGATACCAGCACAGGCTGGTTCTCTGGTGCAGCTGCGGTGTCTGCTGTTGGGGCTTGAGTAGATGCAGTGCCTGCCAGTCTGTCTTTGGGCCCAGAGACCTCCTCTTCCCTTTGAGGGAACTGAATAGTGTTGAAAGGGACTAATTAGGGATGGGCAAGGGCCCAGCACATCACATTGATATATGTCTATCCAGAACTGCCAAGTTGACAGCATACTTTTTCCAAATATTTTACTAGTTTATCAGGATTCTGCACTTGCTCAGGAATAAAATTCTAAAACATTGGAGGTGATCACTGTCTCAGGCACTTGCTCATACTCTCCCACACACCCTGCTACTCATAACTATCCAGCCTCAGGCATAAATCTCTAGGTGGTGTTCTTGAAAAAAGACAAATAATTGTATAACCCTAAACAAGACTTGGAACACAGTTAGAAGACACAGCATCAAGAGCATGCTGCTCTGGGTATCCCAATAATATTTAAAATTCTCAGAAGCTGTCTCCCTTACAGATTGGGTAAGTTTACTAATACACAACAATCCCACATACAAATACCAACTTAACATCATGACCAGTGACATAATCATATCACTCAACATAACCCATGCTAGTCCTGACCTGTCTCTCAGAGATCATCAGTATCACCACAGGGTGAACATAAGGATTTACATATACCACCACATGAATAAATAGACCATGGACTATTTAAGTAATATTAAGAGTGCATGTAACAAAATGGGTTTAATATGCTTTGTCAGATGTTTTTGTTTCTCCACCCTTCAAGCCCACTTCCCTGGGCCAGCTTCCCCCCTATGTAACAAGCATGACGTCAGTACAGTATGGAATATCCCACTGCTATCCTGGCTGTGGCCCCTCCCAGGTTCTTGTAAAAATTAACCCTATGCCAGGCAAACCCAGGACAGTTTCCTATGGAGGGATGTGTTTTCAACCAGCAGGAATGACAGTGAATTGATTTGAATATTCAAGTTGGCTACAGTTGGCTTTGAAACTTCTACTGGACATCATAGTCAAGCAGAGGTTCAGAGAAAGCTCTGCAATACAAAGCAACACAGTCATGTCAAAAATGAAGAGGCTGCTTTGCTCAGCATACAAGGTTAACTAGCACTGCACTATGATAAGTTTGCTGTTTCTTGAAACTAAGTTAGATATTGGCATAGCACCACCTCACCATGGAAACATGCCAGCTTATTTGACAACAGCTCAGGCAAGTCTGTATAGTGTCTGAGTGACCTGTCTAAACATACCTAATTCATCACATCTAACTTGGAAGACGAGTTTGTTACCAAGGACTCATATACAACTATGTGTAGTATAAATGAATTAATGCTACTTAGGAAAATTTTCATAGTTCCTCAATCCTTTGTTCATCTATATTTCACTCTAATCTTTAAAACATCATCTTGTAGATTGCAATTGCTGGTGTGTTGCTCTTAAACAATGAACTAGCTAACTATTCCAATTTGAAGAAAACTGTAAGTAAGGTCAGCACAAAATCAGAATCTAAAGGGCACTGAAATAAGCAGAAATATTCAGAAGATAGGTCATCCACACCAGTAAGAATTTACTTCACAATCTGAGTAGTTTTGCTCCTATAAAATTATTTCTTGTTATCAATAATGTGACAACTTCTACAAGCCTGATCACAAAGCAGGATTCAGTGGTGTTAGGTGTCAAACAATGAATGACTGTTACTATCCCAAATAAATTGTCAATTAACTAAAGACATTTTTAAAAGTAAAGATCAAAACATACTAGTGTAAGTAAATATTAATCTGATTTAGAAGTTCCTCTTTACAATGGAGACAGAGGAGTCTTTTAAAGCTTTATTCGAATAAAGGGAGAGTCCATGGGACAGTTCCCCATGGGGTCTCTCAAATTGCTGGGAGTGCAGCTCCCCTTTTATCCTAAATTCCCGGACACGAATTTCCCTCTCCCTTTCCCCATTGGCTAAGGTACTCAGGATTTACAGTCTTTCCCAGAACGCCTACTACATGTCCCCCTTCGCATGCAACCCCCCCTGCTTCATACATCGTATGTTCATTTAAATTAGGTTCTTCACTTCTCTGGGTGGAGAAGTTAATATTCAGTAGTCTATTAAGCCTGCACTCTGTCCTAAAAGGTCAGAAGTTCAGGGTGTGTTCAGTGTCTGTCACCTTATGACAGACCCCTCAAGGATTCACAGCAAGGTTCAAGATAAGGTACCAGGTAGGCCCCTTTGTTGTTAACTGTCTGGTTCCTCCGTTTCTCTTCCAACCCCCTCTTAGGCAATTCTTCCTTTGTAAAGACACTACCTACTCTTAATCCTACCACTAGGATTTTAAGTTTCACTTACATCTGCACATAGAACACAGCAGAAGAATATTTGGAAGATATAGCAAGCCACATAGTGTTGTATAAATGTATGACTTGCCTCAACATGTCCCAGCATTTTATGACCTGATACAGTAAGACTTTTTATTTGTATCAGATTGAAGTTCAATGGTTCTTCTTTCACCTTATCGTCTTGTTCTTTTAAAATCCTAGGGAAAAGAAGCAATAATTCTGAGAGAATAGCCAGTAATATCCTTAAAGAGATCAAAACAAAAAAATATTTCACCCAAAACTATACCATTTTCCAGAAATTAACAGAAAATGACAGAATTTTGCAAACTAACAAGCAAATAAACAAAAAAGTACAATTATGGTCACCCTATCACAAACTATCTTTGTTCAATTATTTAGAAAAATATACTTGGTGCCAATCATTAGCATTTATTGTATATTACAGCAACTAAAAGCAATACTTTACATTTGGTATTTTTGAGGTTGGAGCTAACCAAAACTGCATCTGCCTACCTAGACATTAATCAATTATCTTTCACACATTAATTCACGTAACAATTAACATTCACAAAATTTCACTAACTTCAGCAACATTAAAGATCTGTCAATTCAATAATTGTTACCACCTCTGTATTTCAGAGGGAACAGATTCACCCATAATCTTTATATAAATTCAACAATCCACCTCTCCCTCTCTCCCAGCTACCAGGCAGTTAGCAGAACCTGAGATGTAATGAGTAGAGGAAATAAAAAAACCACATCCACTGTTCCGCTACAGGGACTCAGCAGGATCCATTTCCAAGCACGTTTCTCCAAACATTCAAGAACTTCCTGAAACAACCATCACAACATCCTAGGACCTCAGCCTTCCCAGCAACAATTCATATTTTTCTGTGTCTATACAGAGTTTCATTAGGTTATGCAGGACTTTCTATGAACCTGAGCAACTACTCAGTTGGAGCAACAAGGTCAGGCAGCAGACCAGTTTAAAAGGAACAAATAATTCATCACTGTATGTTCCTATCCAACTCTTCATTCACTCTGTCATTAGTGATAGGATTAAGGTGAGTAGTGTCTTTACAAAATGAAGACTTGGCTAAGAGAGAGTTGAAATAACAAAGAAAGAACCAGACAGTTCACCTTATCTATGTGTATGTAAATTACAAATAGGCTCTGCTAAGGGCCTTATCTGGGGTCTTGCAGTAAACCAGTGGGGGGAGGGGCGGTCTGAAGACAACAGACAGTGAACACAGCCTGAACTTCTGAACTTTTAGGACAGAGTGCAAGCTGAATATTAACTTCTCCACCCACAGAAGTGAAGAACTGAATTTAAATGAAGGTGGATTACATGTGAAGGGGTACATATAGCAGGCGTATCAGGAAGACTGTAAATCCTGAGTACCTTAGCCAGTGGGGAAAGGGAGAGGGAAATTTGTGTCCAGGAATTTAGGATAAAAGGGAAACTGTTGGCGTACGGAAAAGGACTCTATAACTCCAAAGTTATAAAGTAGGTATGTTTATTGCACAAGATGCACAGGGGAATCCTTCCTCCAAAGACGTGCATACCCAAGGGAGCAAGCCATCCCGTATTTATACACTGAAACCATGCATATTCATAAAACGCCTATACATTCTTATCACTGAAACCCGCCTATTCCCGCTTCATATGCTAATTGGCTTATCAGTCCTCTGCACCTGCGTAGTTCTCCTCAGAAATTGTGGGCAGGGGTCCTCAAAATGTGGGAGGTTGTCTTTGGGAGGAAGGCTGTGGGTCTTCATCATGATGTTCTTTTCATCTCTTGCCTGGAATTTTGGTGATTGTGCAGTTCTGCGACATCCTTATCGACTTAAGCCTACGTACATCCTTGGTGGTCATCTGCCTTTTCTCACCAGGGGGGTTTGCTGATGGATTTATGATGGGTGCCAGTCAGTGTTTCTTTTCCCAGATGACATTATAATGCCTTGCTCTTGCTTTGTTCTTTAGATAACCTTGGAATGCTTTCGTGCTGCTACTTGCAAGTGTACAGTGTACCCTTTTTAGTGATTAAAGACCAGCTTCTTCCCTTGCTAGTCATCTATTTCTATATGACTTCATAATTATCTATTTCATTTCTATGTTCCCGGCGTAGATATACAATTGATCATAATGTTCTATTCTATGTTCTCTTCTATTTCTTCATAGCCCCATATCACTGTGCCTTTCAGAAATTTGAGAGACCCCACAGAGAACTGTCCTGTTTTACAAGACTCCTCTCTCTTTGTTGTGAACAGAAACTTCTGAATCATATTAAGTCTTCTTTACATTAGTGACAAGGAAGTCAGGCACATACAGAACTCACACACTGAACTCAGAGATACAGAATTCACTGAATTCTTACCTAGCTAAGTGAAGCACAGACTTTTTGGTATTGTATCCAGAATAGGCACTGCATTCCTAGAAAATCAAATTGTAATCCTAAAATCAAACAGAAAGACCATTTAAATTAATGTTGCACAATATTTCCCTCTAGCTTTAAAAATATGAAACTAATTTTTTCATTGAAAATTAAATATACCAACAAAGAAATAGAAATAGATAATCTTAGGAAAAGTTACCATTTCATTCTAGAGCTAACAGTAAAGAGGAACAAAAGTAATCTGAGGAACAAAAGTAATCTGAGGTACAAAAGTAATCCAAGTGTGTCACCCAAACAACATCTATATGCATTTCTTTGCAGGTATTCAATATACTTGCTTTGTTGCAAGAACTTGATCCATCAGACTCAAATGCAAACTTGCTTTGTAAAGTTCTGAAGTCTTGCTTAACTTGCAGTGATGAGGTAATCAATACACTACTGACAAGACAGCTGGAAATAATTCCAGTGCCTCTAAAAGGAAAAAAAATCTTGGAAAGCTTCAGCACTAGTGATTCTGTATTCAGCCATTTGTGACCAATGTGCCACCAAAGATCCAGTCAAAAACCTCAGCAAAAAATAACAACAAATTAATTCTGCTTGATTTTTTGACTTGTGAAAATTTTCTGTACCTTCTTTCACTGTCAGCCTGCACTTTTGCTTTTGTAACCCCTGAGAGCTTTGCAGTTAAGACCAATGGATCACGCCCTAAAGACATTATTGGGATTTTAGCTGAATTAAATGCAAAAACAAGACATCATCTGCACAAAAGCCTAACCTGGCAGCTGTAATGGCAAAAGCAACTTGCCAAATAATAATAATAACCCTCTCCAAAATAGACATCTGTCTACTTTCACAAGATACAATATTAAGCCTCACCTACATGGCCTCTGTGGTATTACTACATGCCCTCTTACCCACTCACATTTCAATTTTCCCAATTTTCTGTGTGTCTTATTGATATTTATGACAGTATCTTTAAGTTCAAATAAGTAAGCCAGTATCTTAGGAAATTACAATCACATTGTCTGCATATTTTTAGTTGTTTGCTATTAACTGCAGTTATATGCATTTGCATGTATTTAACAGCCCCTCAATGGGGACAACCCTTTAATGGGAACAAAAGTTCCCATTTAATTCCACAAGCACTCAAGTTTTAGTCTGTTGGTTTTGTTTTGTTGGGTTTTATTTAATATACCATACTTCTGAAATTCATAGAATCCTTTCAGAGGGGAAAGACTTTTAAGATGATTGATTCCAACCATTACATAACTCTACCAAGTCTGGTGCTTAACCATGTCCCTCAGCACCACATCTCTGTGTCTTTGAAACATCTCCAGGGATGGGGTATCAACCACAGGGAAGCCTGTTCCACTCTCTGAGAATCCTTTCAGTGAAGAAGTTTCTTCTAATATACAATCTAAACCTTATTTTTATCGTGAAATTTTGAAGACAAAAAGTGAGGAAAGGAACTTCATAAATATAGTAGTTTATTTTATACGCTCTTAAAGAGTGCTTCAATGATATAAAATGTCAGTTTTGAATATGTCGTCATTGGTATGTGGTTTCTTCTAATGAACGTCAGGATTGAACCACTTGCAGCATTTTCTGGGTGGCTTGATAAGCACAGAAGGTGGTAGTGTCAAATGGATATTTTGCTGGTGGCTTTTTTTAAGTCTTCTCTACAATGTTTACAATGATGCAACTACGATTCTCTTGCTTTTCTTAGAAATGTTTTATGATAAAATTTGATAAACTCAAATTTCTTGCTAGCTACACAACAGAAGTTTGAGATAAAACTTACACTCCTTATTTGTGCTCAGCTGATCAGAATTCTAATTGGAAAACTACTGTGCTTGGTATCTAGCTAGTTTATGGCAGTGAAGCATAGTGGCACTACTCCTGCGCCTTACCCACATACAACAGGATTTCACTAGAGAAGAACTCTCAGTGATGACATCATTTTACGCTGGCATAAATCTGAACAGATTTTTCAACAAATTCCATTGGTAGGACAAGTTTTTATTAGTGAAAGGTAACAACTTAACTGATTTTAATATCTTATTTGTGGAAATACAAAGCGTCATTCCTTTGAATTAGGGAAGAAATGTTAATTGATAGCATATACATTGAAAACAAAGTAGCAGGAAACAGAACATATAATAAGACAGAAAATTCTATCCATCTCCATCCACAAATCAGCTGTTGAGTCTGGGAGAACACTGGCAATTACATCATTTTAAAAGCTTATATACAAATCAACAGACGTCTAAAAAACAGGGAGGAAAATGTATTACCAGAGGGAGCTGGGCATTTTCTGTCCTGTAAAGCAGTATTGATCTGAGAAGAACAGCTCCCTTATTAGGAACTGAAAGGACTCCCTTCAGGCTTCCATTCTTTGTTTTAATAATGAACTCTGCTGTTCATTGTGTTCATGCTCTTGCATGTGAGACCTTGGATTTCTGACCGAATTTTTAGTACGCTTGTGGGACTGAAGCAGAGCGAAAGTTAAAACAGCTGAGCTGGAATGCCCTCTGAAAGTACACATTTCTCTATGAACCCACAAAATTCTAGATAAAATCCATCCCATTATGTAAGAACTTGAAACAGTTCATAAAAACTATTGGGATTCAGGGTCAATAGGCTAATCTGGTTCTTTGTCTGCCTGAGAACAGGTATAGTGTTGTACTCACCAAGTACACCTTACACATATTTCTATCAGCTCAGCATCTAGTCCCACATAGTTTGGATCTTTTGAGAGTAACTCATGGAATTATTCACAAATAAGTAATTCATCTGCATTCACTAATAGGAACAGTGGTGACATGTGGTTTCAAAAGCATTACATAGCTATTTAGCAAGAACTAATATTTCATTGACATTAATTATCATTACTAGCTCAGCAGGCATAATTGTTATTATTTAATTACATCTCTGTTTTTCAAATAATTGATTGTCATTAAGCATTCCCATAGCTACATCAGGGAGCACATTCAAATATGCAAGTCAGTCATTCAGATCCATTCATTTGATTATATCTATCTTTTATTTGACAGCTTGCATTGTTTTACTTATGGAAAACATATTATTTTCTTATATAACTTGTTAGAATGTCCTGGTGGGCTGTGAGTTCTGTGTATTAGAATGATTATCTGTCCATTTAGCATTTATGTGTTATGTGCATTTTCACTAAAGCCTTGAGAATTACACCCTGGTATCCCTTCTGGCCCCCAGGGTCCTGAAACTATCTGCATTTCCATGCAGACAAGAAAATAAAAGGACACACTTTAAGGGATGAAGTTCAAGGCTGATATTGCACCCTTATAAAAATACAGTTATGAATATAAACCTAAATATGGAGGTATGCTTGTAAAATGGTGTATGAATAATCAAAATGGGAAAAGATGAGATCTTTCATAGTTCTTTCAGTTACAAAGAGGTGCTTAGCAGCAATCTTCTCTATAAACTAAGAACAGTTCAGCTGCATTTATTTTTTAAAAAAATCTCCTTTTTGGTTACCAGCAAGCAGAGCTGTAAATCAATTCTCAAAGAAGAAAGAAGTATATATGTAAAATCCAGCATGCTGTTTAATTTAGTTAAATTCTTACCAGTTCAATTGTTTTCTCAGGAATATTGAGATATTCTGGATGGGTTGGTGTTCAAACTATATGCATTTTATAGAGAAATTTTAAAAAAATGACAGGCATGGGAACACAGGAAGAGAAACAAGTATCTGATATTTGCAGTCCCTTAATACTTAAATTATGGCCCACGTATCACCAATGCTCTGGTAGATGTAGATGTTAACTCTACTTTTATCTTCTTGATGGAGAGTTGCTAAAAGTAAACATGTTTTCTCCTTCTACCATAGGAGTAACAGATGGTCTTCTGTGGTTTTACATGAGGTAGGAGGGAAAAAATGTCCCCACATTATCTCTCTGTTAAGACCCCATCTGCAGAGAAAAGAAAGAAGAGAGAGACTGAAAGAGAAGGGAGGAAAAAAAATAGAGAGAAAGAGAACAAAGGAAAAGAGAGGAGGGAGAGAGTGAAGAGTGGTGAGACTTAAGTCTTAAATATTTTTTGTACCACTCTTTTTTAAATCTAGACAGTTTTATAACTACTATAATTATCAGCATTTATATCACTGAGTGTGATGAGGCTCCTAATCCTTAAAAATACTTGTCGCTTTAAAATTAATCTGTGTGCTTTATGAATTCTGACACATTCACACTCCATTTTAAAACTTTCACCCTCAAGTTTTCTAAGGAGTTCCCTTCTAAGTATAGCACCTTAGCAAGATGCTCTCCCATTCCCATAGGAACCTCACATTCCTTTTCATTATCAGTTTTATTACCCACCAAAAGCACAGGTACATTATCCCCAGTTACCTCCTGCAGAACAAATTAAAAATACTAGGTGAGACACTGTATTTAAAAAATCACAGATTAAGAGGATAAAAGCTAACAAACGTCACACCAGAGATAATCAAGTCCAACCCCCCTGCCAAATGCATCATCTAGGGTAGTCCACACAGGAATGCACCCAGGCAGATTTTGAAAGTCTCCAGAGAAGGAGACTCCACAACCCCCCTGGGTATTCTGTTCCAGTGCTCTGTAACCCTCACTGTAAAGAAGTTTCTCCTCATGTTGAAATGAAACCTTCTATGTTCAGGTTTGCATCCGTTGTTCCTTGTCTTATTACTATGCACTACTGAAAAGATTGGCCCCATCCACTTGGCACCCACCCCTCAGACATTTCTACATATTGATTAGATCCATTCTTAGTCTTCTCTTCTCAAGACTAAACTGCCCCAGGTCTCTCACTCTGTCTTCATAAGGGAGATGCTCAAGCCCCCTAATCATCCTCGTGGCTCTCCATTGGATCCTCTCCAGCAGATCCCTGTGACCCTTACTGTAAAGAATTTTTTCCTCATGTTGAAGTGCAACTTCCTGTGCTACAGTTTACATCCGTTGCCCCTTGTCTTATCACAGGGTGCAAGTGAGAAGAGGCTGTCCTTTCCTTCTTGAAACCCAGCTTTCATATATTTCTATACATTTATTAGATCCCCTCTTAGTTTTCTCCTCTCCAGACTAAAAAAACCCAGATATCTCAGCCTTTCATAGAATCATAGAATCAACCAGGTTGGAAGAGACCTCCAAGATCATCCAGTCCAACCGATCACCCAGCCCTAAGCAATCAACTAGACCATGGCACTAAGTGCCTCATCCAGTCTCCTCTTGAACGTCTCCAGTGATGGCGACTCCATCACCTCCCCAGGCAGCCCATTTCAATGGGCAATCACTCTCTCTGTGAAGAACTTCCTCTTAATATTCAGCCTATACCTCCCCTGGCACAACTTGAGACTGTGTCCCCTCATTCTGCTGCTGGTTGCCTGGGAGAAGAGATCAACCCCCACCTGGCCACAACCTCCCTTCAGGTAGTTGTAGACAGCAATGAGGTCTCCCCTGAGCCTCCTCTTCACCAGGCTAAACAACCCCAGCTCCCTCAGCCTCTCCTCATAGGGCTTGTGTTCCAGGCCCCTCACCAGCTTCATTGCCCTTCTCTGGACACGTTCCAGTACCTCAACATCTCTCTTGAATTGAGGAACCCAGAACTGGACACAGTACTCAAGGTGTGGCCTTACCAGGGCTGAGTACAGGGGAAGAATGACCTCCCTTGTCCTGCTGGCTACACTATTCCTAATACAGGTCAGGATGCCATTGGCCTTCCTGGCCACCTGGGCACACTGCTGGCTCATGTTCAGCCTACTATTGACCAGCACCCCCAGGTCCCCCCTGTCTGGCCGCTCTCCAGCCACTCTGTCCCCAGCCTGTAGCGCTGCTTAGGGTTGTTGTGACCAAAGTGTAAACCCTGCACTTAGCCTTGTTAAATCTCATCCCATTGGCCTCTGCCCAGCCATTGAGCCTGTCCAGATCCCTCTGCAGGGCCCTTCTACCCTCCAACAGATCAACACCTGCTCCTAGCTTCGTATCATCTGCAAACTTACTGATGATGGACTCAATTCCTTCATCCACATCATCAATAAAGATATTCAACAGGACGGGACCCAGCACTGATCCCTGCAGGACACCACTAGTGACTGGCCACCAACTGGATGTGGCACCATTCACCACTGCTCTCTGGGCCCGGCCCTCCAACCAGCTCCTGACCCATTTCAGAGTGAATCTGTCCAAACCACGAGCTTCCAGCTTTGCCAGGAGCTTCTTGTGGCAGACAGTGTCAAAGGCTTTGCTGAAGTCCAGGTAGACTACATCCACAGCCTTCCCCTCATTCACCAGAAAGGGTAACCTGATCATAACAGCAGATCAAGTTGGTCAGGCAGGACCTGCCCCTCCTGAATCCATGCCAGCTGGGCCTGATCCCCTGACCATCTTGTAGATTCTGTGTGATTGTACTCAGGATGACCTGTTCCATAACCTTGCCTGGCACCGAGGTCAGGCTGACAGGTCTGTAATTTCCTGGTTCCTCTTTCAGGCCCTTTTTGTGGATGGGCATCACATTGGCCAGCCTCCAGTCATCAGGGACCTCACCTGTGAGCCAGGACTGCTGATAAATGATGGAGAGTGGCTTGGCCAGCTCATCTGACAGCTATCTCAGCACCCTAGGATGGATCCCATCTGGTCCCATAGACTTGGGAGGATCCAAGTGGCTCAGCAGGTCCCTTACCACTTCCTCCTGGATTACAGGGGGACTATACTGGTCCTCGACTCCATCTGCCATTTCAGGAGGCCAGTTGTCCTGCAGACAGCCTGTCCCACTATTGAAGACTGAGACAAAGAAGGTATTAAGTACCTCTGCCATTTCCTCATCTTTTGTTACTATATTCCCCTCCACATCCAATAAAGAGTCGAGGTTGTCCTTGCCTCTTCTTTTGCCATTAATATATTTGTAGAAATATTTTTTATTCTCCTTTACGGCGGTGGCCAGTCTAAGTTCTAAATGGGCTTTTGCCTCTCTAATTTTTTTCCTACAAGACTTAGCAATGTCCTTAAACTCATCCTGGGATACCTCCCCTTTTTTCCAAAGCTGATACACCCTCTTTTTTTCCCTTAATTCCTTTAGAAGCTCCTTGCTCATCCAGTCCGGTTGTCTCCCTTGTCGGCTCCTCTTCTGGCACATGGGCACAGCCTGTTCCTGTGCCTTCAAGAGTTCTTTCTTGAAATAAGTCCAGCCTTCCTGGACCCCTTTGTTTTTAGGGCTGTTTCCCAAGGAACTTTCTGAGTTAGTTCCTTGAATAAGCCAAAGTCTGCCCTTGATAAGTCCAGGGTGGAAGTTTTGGTGCTGCCCCTCCTGGTTTCACCATATATTGAAAACTCAATTATTTTGTGGTCACTGGACCCCAGGCAGCCTCTGACCACCACATCACCCACCAGCCATGTGCTTCAGACCTTTAATCATCCTTGTAGCCCTCCATTGGACTCTCTCAAGTAAATCCCTGTCCCTCTTGAACTGAGGAGCCCAGAACTGGATGCAATATTCTAGGTGGAGCCTCACTAGGGCAGAGTAGAGGGGGAGGAGAACCTCCCTCGATCTGCTGGACACACTCTTGTTGATGCGCCTCAGGATACCATTGACTGTCTTGGCCACAAGGGTACATTGATGCCCCACGGAGAACTTGCTGTATAGAGAGACACAGAATAGCAACCCCCCAAATACACAGAGTAGGCACAAATCAAAAGTAGTTTTGGAAATGGTTCAAATTATCACAGTGGGAACATTCATAAAGTAGGCTGAATGATGTAGCAATAAATGGACTTGCCTATATGTCTTTACCTTATCAACAGTTTGTAGCAAAGCAAAGTAGTAATTAAAAGATGAGTGAGCTGGCAAAAATATTTTGTCCACAATGTTTGATTTTTCTGGATCAAAACCTGGAATTGTCCTCTAACTTTTTCCATATTTATTTGTAAGAATTACAGATTTTTAAGATCATACATTCAATAATGGCCTATTGTTATAAAATGCATGCTACTATTAGTTCAGTACAGCCACTCAGATGAGGAATAACTATGCCTGTTTATAAACATTTGATTGAATAAGTCCTAATTTCAACTTGCAAAGCTATCCATCTTTCCATAACAATTTGTTCCTTGCTTTTTCAGCATCAGTACTCTCCAACAGAGAGCATATAGGAAGTCACACTTTATTGTCTCTAAGAATGCAGTCCTTTATAACAGTAGCCTTAAGTTTAGTTTTATTTTTTCTTTTGGCCACAAGAAAATTCAGCTGCTTGCATTGTCAATATGTTGTCTAGGAGCTACAGAGATAAACAAAGAGAAGAACAAAAAGATAATTTTTTATTAACTGAAGCTACTCAGTCAGTGGCATAGATTATGATTTTGCTTTCATGTGGTTAGAAGGATGATCCCCAGGAAACTGAACTGTGTACCATGAGACAGCTTTAGGGCACTAATGTAGATACTGCAGCTTTAGGTTTGTGGTTTATGTTCACCACACAATTTTCCATGGGCTACTGTGATAGTTTTAAGGCTATACTTTCAATTTCTTCTCACAGAGTTCAAGCAGAAAAGTGAAAGAATGAAAATAAATCACTATTGGGTGTAAGAAAGCAAAATAATGATTATTCTAAACACTTCCGTTGGAGAGATAGAAACGTTTAAGAGTCAATACTCAAAATGAAGTACACGCAGTCACTGTCTGGTGTTTCTCTGCTGAGCAGACTGCTGGCTTCGGGAGATAATACACACCTCCACATACTGACCTTGACAAGCTAAATTTAACAGCCTCTCTGCTTCTTGGCTTTCTTCCTTCTGCCAGGGAGGTTTGGGGGGGGGGGCTGGGGGGGGGGGGGGGTGGGTAGGGGGGAGGAGGAGGAGGCCCTTCTGGCAGGGGGAAAGAGAAGCAGGGCCCCTCTGGGTCCAGGGGGCTTTGTTGTGTTTTTCTGTTAATTGTACATATTTGTAAATGTTGTGAATAGCATATATTTGTACATATCCATTGTATTTCATTATAGATTGTAGTTTTGCCTGTAAATACAGCTTCATTTGCTTCCAAACTGAGTTAGCCTGGTTATTATTAGTGTGGGAGGGGAATTTTCAGCCCACCACACTGTAACAGCTACATAGTTAGTTATCCAATTTAGTGATCATCAGTGATCAACAGACTTTCATCACTGATTCAAAGCATCTCCCAGTGCTAGCAGTGATCCAACAGGAGTAATCAGATAGATAAACTTTATGAGAAATTGGAGGACTTTCCCCACCACTTCTTTTAAGTTCCTAAAATCCTGGAACTGGATTGTTTTCATAGACACTGAAATTCTAAAAATAGCTTTACTAGTAACTGTGCAGACCAAAATCAGTAACAGAAATTTAATTGTGATAACACCAGAAACATGCTGCTCTCTGTGCTTTGTTCTGTGAGCATCCAGAAGAAGGTAGAGAATAATGACACCAGAGTTTAGATGTCATGTCACCTTGATGCTTATCAGCCACTGCTTGACAGCTATGAACGTATCTTTTGCTGTTATATTTTTCATCACAATGACACCATCAGCTTTTCTGAAAAACTGCTTGGTAATATTTCTGTACCTAAAAGTAAGAACCTGTTTAGAGCTCACTTCAATACAAGCAGCAATCTGACAGGATAAATAAATTTTTTCAGTAATTTCTCTTGAAAAAGAAGATGTTGCCATACAGTTTCTTCTAATAATCTAGTCTTAATAATGGTTATGGATCCTGCTAATTTGGCCTACATATATATCCTAAAATTCCATACACTAGCCAACAGGAAACTGTAATACTGATCTTCACTGCAGATCCTGTTTGAAAGGTGAAGCTTATTATGAATTGTAGTAAGCAATCCTATCCTTCCTGAATTGTCAAATCCCTTTTCACATTCAGCAGAAGATTCACAGAGGACACTCCACCACAAATTACTGCAATAGCAAATAAATTCTTTACCAAATAATAAAAAGGTGGAAATAAAGTGTTTGGAAAAGTTTTCACTGCCTTCTTTAATTGATTCTGGGTTAGTCCGGATAATCAGCTGCATATCTCACCTTCTCCCATCCTCTTTCATTTTAAGCTTCAACCAGAAATCTCTCCCTCACAAAGTGCTCTGCCTAAATCTAGCTAAATTTTGTGTTGGGGCCTCTTTTCCTAAGCTTCCTCTAATAAACGTAGAACATTGTTATCATCCTTGCTTTTAGTAATAGGAAACTAAACAGGAGTTGAAGAGATGGGGAAGGAAATTGCTACAGAAAACTTACAAAAACTTAGAGTTCTTCAACTAAAATAGGATTGTGTGAAAAAAAACCCCACCCTTCTCTTTTAAAACTATTAAGGCATTTTCTGCTATAGGAATACAGAGGTCCATTTTTAAATCAGCCTTCCTCCTAAAGAAATTGTGTGCTACTAAACCTTTAAGAGTTTAGTAAAAATCTCTTTACAGTCTATGTGAACATTTAGCACCAAATGAGCATACTATTGCTAATATGGAAGGCTCTAAACTGTGACTTCACTGGCTCTATTAGGAATGCTTCTATATTTGTTCCTCTCCCAAGGAGCAAGATCAGGTGCATGCTTACTAACCTTCAAACAGATGAATCAAGGAAGCAAAACCTTAGAATGCATACTGATTATGGCTGGGACAGAGTTAAATGTTATGATACTAGCTTGTGCAGGGCTATGTCTTAGCTTTGTGTTGAAAGCAGTGGTGGTAACACACTATTTTAGTTACTGCTCAAAAGTGTTTACACAGCATCAAGGCCTTTTCTACTTCTCAGACTGCCCCACCAATGACTATGTATGGTTTGTTTTCCTTAATTTTGTTTCTTTCCCTTTTTCCTATATTTTTTTTGGGGGGAAGGGGAGGTGTTAGGGGTAGGGTAGCAGGCTTGGTTTTGTTTTGTTTTTCATTATTAAACTATCTTTATTTCTACCAATGAATAGATTCTGATTCAGACTGAGCAAGCAGCTGTGTGGTAGCTGACTGCCAAGGTTAAACCACAACACAAAGTTTCTCACCATTCCTGGCAAGCAGTGTCCCAGAGTTGCAGGGCTACCTGGGTATTATCTACTGTAATGGTTTTCACATTGTAATCCACACCTGTAATAGATAACAAGAGTTTGCCAAAACTTCTTGAATAATAAAATACTAAATGTTAACAGAGTAGTTGAATTTTGTAAAAGCCATAGTATCTCCAAATCAGGGTACATGAGTTAAGGGTCCATTTGACACTCTACAGAAATCTAAGCTATTTAGCCTGGAATTCATGCTGTATAACATCAGTTGTTTCAGTCTGTCTGGACACCCAGGAGAGCTGCACTCTTCCAAAGCAGCAGATGAAGACCTGGTAGAATACCTTATAATGCCAAAATTAATTTAAAGTCCTATATTATGATGTTAGTTCTTCCCTGATTCTAATGTGGACTTAGACATTCAATGTAACAGCAGAAATTTACACTCAGGCATAAGTCAAAGGAGATACAAAAACTGATTACCTGAATGCTCTAAGATTGTCACAAATGCAAACCAAATCCATTAATTTAAATACCTTTTATTGTGAACAAGTTTCATTTCATACATGCTGCAGAATAAGTAAGGCATAAATACAGACTAAGTGTAATGAATCTAGTCATTTACTATAACTCAGCTGCATTGCAATAACTTCAGTTCTGGTACCCTGACTACATATGCATGACTTTTGAAAGCTTGGTTTACAACTTCAGGCAATGTAAGTACAACACAGCCTTTGAAATGTTTAGCTTTGAAAATGCTGGTCCAGCACACTTCTTTGGGATGGTTAGTACAGTGCAGTCCAGAGGAGAGAATATCAGTTTCAGAACAGTATGACCTACAAGGAAATTCTAGCTTCACTGAAATCAATAAGATTCTTCTGATTTACTTCAGTGCCACCAGGATTTAAGTATGGAATTACTCTGAAACCTCTCCAACAGTTACGTGCTTCTCAGTTAAGAGCTCACTTTGCATGTCCTACTCTCCTTTTGGATAACGGTTTTTACAACGTATGTATGTTTGTAACACAAGGCTTGATCTCAGCAGAAGCTGCTAGGTAATGCTGGAACAAACAAAAAAAAAGTAATAATGTTTCTTAAACTTACCTATAGTAGCAGCTGTGCCTGGGAAAAAACTATCTTCACAAAACCACCTTAAAAATGAAGTCCTTCCAACACTCGAATTGCCCATGAAAATAATCTTGAATAAGCTGTCTGGGACAGAGTGTATTTTCTTCTCCTTCAAGTAGAGCAAACATTAGCCTCCATCTGTTACATAAATTCTGTTGTCTCTCCAATACACTGTGTCTTAAAGGCTAACTGAGATAGGAAAAAGAAGAGATTTTATCATATCATGTCTTCCTTTACATATAAATCATACTCCTACTCTGTTTCTTAAAATAACTCAGCATTTCAGACGTTTACAATGCATCATTCCAGAACATCTGAAGTGCTGTGGTTTGGACTGAGCTCTGGAAGTATCCTGAAGGTGACCCCTGAATGAGACTGCATTGAAAAATGCATGAAAACACCAAAGAGAAAATGGTTTATGTTCATCCTGTAAATCAAACTTCAACAAATAAAACACAGTAGTTTCATCCTATACCAACACCACAGAGGAAACAGCACATCTTCACCTAGGTAAAAGAAGAAAAGTTATAATTTTTTAGTTTATGAAATCCAGGCTGAGGGGAGCCCTCTTTGCTCTCTACAACCACCTGAAAGGAGGTTGGAATGAGGTGGGGGTCAGTCTCTTCTCCCTAGTAACAAGTGGTAAGAAGAGAGGAAGTGGCCCCAAGTTGCACCAGGGGAGGTTTAGGTTCTATACTAAAACTTTTTCACTGAAAGTGTTCTCAAACACTGGAATAAACTCCCCAGGGAGGTGGTTGAACCTCCATCCCTGAAGGTTTTTAAATGATGCAGGTACTGAGGGACATAGTTTAACACCAGACTTGGAAAAGTTAGATAATGGTTAGACTAAATGATCTTAAAGTCTTTTCGAACAAAAATGGTTCTATGATCAATCACCATTATTCTCTCTGCTACTATGGTGGACCCAAGAGTTTCATGGAATTTCTGCACCTCTGTTTAAAGGCAGAAGCATGGAGAAGAGACAGAGAAAGAGGTAATTAGACCCAGTTAACCAGGCTGTAAACATTCAGCTACGTTTCTGTCATTCAGGTTTTTTAAGCAGAAAGAAGAAGCATTTGTTCTGCCTATTCATGTCCTGTTTACTGAAGGCTAAGCTAACTGGATGCTAGAAGTAGGGTATGTAGATCAGGAGTTGCTCAGGGAAGAACACTGTGGCACCAAATGCTTTGCAGGAGGTGCCCAAGCATTAGTTTGCTGGGGCAGGGGGTGTGAGGAGTGAAGGCCAGAGGAGGAAAGGCTCTCTGCCAGGCATTTGAGATACAGAATCCCTGAGACTGCTGACTGCAAGACATCAGAACTGAACTCACTGCCCAACAGTTCTTTGAACGACTCATTGAAGTCTGGCCATGCAAATGTTTTCTACAAATACACCAAAGTCTTACAGAAAGAAGCAGAAACAATATAGACCTGCACTTGATGGGGCAGAAATAAAGAAAAAAGGAAAAAGGTGGAGTTGCTGGCTTCCATAGTATGAAAAAAATTAATTTACTGCTGTTTTGGGAGACAAAATATGTCTCTTTCACAAGCTAGGCTAGTCACCCATTACAGATGTACAGAGATATTTTACCTCACTGTTGAATTCTTGTTTTCTATTAAATTTCCAAACTCCAATGCAATTAGTAACACACATACATCTATATATAGCACATTTTAAGTTTGACTGAAAAAATATTTCCAGATTAGTCTGTGTGCTCTGGGAAATAAATCAAGTTAACACAAAATCATCATCTTGGCATCATTTTCACAGTGTTTCTGAGAACAATAACTAAAGATATGGACTACATCACCTGAAATAACTTGTCCCTGGTAGTCATGCACACCTCAGTACACCAAGATTCAAAGACACCACAGGTCTTCAGCTCAACTCCTAATATAATAGGCAGTCATTTTTAATTTCAACCCACCACAACTTGTTACATCTTAATTAAAATAACCTTAATAATCAAACTTTATTCTAAAACTGCATCTGAAACTATACTAAGGAACGAGCTTCACAGTCTACTTCAAGAAAGTACTGATGGGAATATGGAAGAGTTAAATGTACATTTACTTCAGTTTATATATTGCAGTCTGAAAAAGTCTTCCCTAAGTGTGTCTTTTGAAAGGCCTTCATATAAACAGTAGCCAGGTCAAGCGATATACCTAACATTTGTGCAGTTTAACACTGGAGTGGCTGTAAAAGACAGTCTAGGTGACATACAGCCCTGAGAATGTCGTGGGTTCTGTTGAATCTGTATTCAATATCACACAGACATCATCCCAGTTTTAAAACAGAAGTTCTGATTGTAACATGAGAGGCTTCTTGTATCCGGTTGCTGCTTCCAGTTTGCAGTTTTGGGGTGTTGGGCTTTTCCACTGGGCTGGCCGTGGGCTTGTGAGGTGAAGGGGTCCTTTTATCACTGGCTTCTGCTGCTGCTTCTGCCTCTGCTTCTGCTGTGCTTTTCTGCAAAATACCTAAGGTAATTGTGCATTGTACAATTATACATTGTTCATTAAACTCTTCTTATCTTAACCCAGGATTTTTTGTCTTATGTTGCCTCCCTAACTAGAGGGGGAGGTGGCTTGTTTGTTAAAGCAGACTGTTAAACCAGCAAAGAGACTCACACCTCACAACTCATGATGTAGCAAGCAGCAAGCTATCATTTTCTGAAATTTTCTTCACCTGCAGTTGGAGATTATATGCAGACCTGCCCTGAAAACACTTCTTAATTGAATGGTACTCCTCCTAGTCCAGGCAAGCTGTCAGGAGAGGAAATCAGTCTGAGAGCACTGCGCAGAATGAGATAATTTCCAACGTCTACATCTCACAACCAGAAAGTGTGATTCTAAAAGCCATCATTCAGGAAATACAAAGTTGTAAGAGAAATTAATCAGACTATAGATGGTGTATGGAAGGAGACAAAGCATGACTCAAACAAAATGACAGGAGTCAAGACACACAGCCCAGAGACTGCCCTAAGCAATGGTATGCCATCAGTTGGATAGTCATTGGCAGGCATGATCAGCAGGACAAGAGGACCATGCAGGAGCATGCACATACTTCAGTGCCACATGGACAGAAAGTTTATCAGAAAAGAGTATTCTGCTGTGGGGGTTTTTTTCAATAAATTTTGAAAAACAATTGAAAACACAGCCTAGGCTGGGCTAAGGCACTGACATTCATAGGGAAAAAAAAACAATTAAATTCCTAGTTCTAAGTGACCTTTGCAAATTAACTTCTTGTTTACTGCCATGATGTATCATTACAAACTGAAACAAAATGTTTTCAACAATCAAGTACAATATACTTAATGATTTCTTCGTTTGGGGAAAAAAAAATTAATTTTAAGGAACAAGATCTGAGGGAATGTCCAGTTCCTTTCAAGAGGCATACCTGCCAAAATAGAGAAGGCAGGACAAGTTTGTCCTAGATGGACTTGATGGCCCACCTGGCAAAAAATTATTTACAAGTAAAATTATTTATCCTCTTTGTTTATCAGATTGTGTAACATCTATCAAAGCTGATATAAAAGTATCAAAATATGAAACATGCCACTTTTTGACAAAAATACCCCAACTTTAAAAAAAATAGAGTTGCTTCTTTTTTTAGCCAAATGCTACCTTTCAGTGGATCTTGTGTCATCTATTGCAAGGCTTAACTTCACTTTACCTAGACTCTTTCAGACAGAAGTCTATGCATACATTATTTTACTTCTTTGCACCTTCAACATTTATCTGCAATGTATTTTCATCTCCCTCTTCATAGAAGGGCTTAATTTGTGATGTTTTAACTTAAAACCAGAAAACTAAATAATTTTTTATTCTAACACATTACCTTTCAAAATCATTTCATGTTTTCTAAGGTCCTTTAGAACAGAATAGTTGGAAGGAACTATAAAGATCATCTAGTACAACTGCTTGACCTTTTCAGAGCTAACCAAAATTAAAGCATGTTATTAAGGGCATTGTTCAAATGCCCCTTAAACACTGACAGGCATGGGGCATCAACTGCCTCTCTAGGAAGCCTGTCCTAGTGTTTGTCCCTACTCTCAGTAAAGAAAAGTTTTCTCATGTCAAGTCTGAACCTCCTCTGAGTCCATTGTGAACCATTCCCATGCATCCTTTCACTGAATCTCAGGAAGAAGAAATCAGCACCTCCCTCTCCACTTACCCTCCTCAGGAAGCTGTAGAGAGCAAAAAGGTGACCCTTCAGCCTCCTCTTCTCCAAATGAGTCCTTGGCTGCTCCTCACAGGACATTACTTCCAGCCCTTCCACCAGCTTTGTTGCCCTCCTCTGGATGCATTCAAGGACCTTAATATTCTTAAACTATGGGCCCAGAAGTGCACACAATATTCAAGACAAGGTCCCCTTTGCCCCCTGACGTTTGACAGTAACACCCTTACAGGCTGCTCTCTAGAAGATGATGGTGAGTGTTCCATTGATTGTTTTGTTTTTCTTATCTATTTCCATCTCAGAGGTACTCTCATCTTCTCTAGTATATCTGTTCATCTGCTTATCAACCACCCTGTCAAGAAGCTGGGGCAGGTGATCTTCCTCAATTGATATTCTTTGGAGATGCGATGCTTTAGATATTCCTCCAATGGCTCCAGCATCAAGCTCTACAAAGAGAATTCCATTCAGTCCAGCAGAATTCCTTCTTTTTGAGTTGTTGAAAACATCATAATCTTCAAATGAATGGCTAGAGAGAGAAAAAAGGAAGACCTTCACAAAATTATATAGGACCTTACTGTTTCGTTCTAGTGCATTTGAAATTAATCCCCTATGTTTTTCACTACTCAAAATAAGCATAGTAGATTCAGTTCACTGCCTACTGAAAAATCAGCTCATCATATAATGTTTATATAGAAAGAGAGTGTGTTTGACCATTTATGGAACAAATCCTCCTGGGAACTGTCACAAGTCAGCTGAAGCACTTAATTGAGAAAAGCCACATGGATTCACCAGGGGCAAATCATGCTTCACAAACCTGATTGCCTTCTATGACAAAGTAACTCACTCATTTGCTTCAGGGCAAGCAATTGATATTGTCTACCTGGACTTCTCCAAAGCTTTTGACATGGTCCCCCACAACCTCCTCCATGAGAAACTAACACATTACAACCTAAATAGCTGGGGAACTAGCTGATGTACCCAGAGAGTGGTAGTAAATAGTTCTTTCTCAGCTTGGCAGCCATTCACAAGTGGGATCCTCCATAGGCCCAATGCTGTTTAATATCTTCATAAATGATCTGGATTTTGGTATTAAGAACACCCTGATGAAGTTTGCAGATGACACCAAAATGAGTGGTGAGCTTGACACTCCAGAAGGGTAAGCCACCCTCCAGGGAGACAAGCTGAACAAGAGAGCTACCAAAAACCTTATGAAGTTCAATGGGGACAAATGTAGGGTCTTGTACCTGGAAATACATAACTCAGGAGTAAAGCTCATGCTGGGATCTACCTGGATGGGGAGCAGCCCTGTCAAAAGCAATCTGGAGGTCTTGGTGGACAAGCAGCCCAGCATTGGTGAACAGCATACTGCAGCGGCAAAGGCAGCCAATAGGATCCTCGGTTTCATCAACAAAGGCATTAATAGTAGAGGTAAAGAAGTCATTGTACCACTCTAGTCAGCACTTGTCAGACCATGCCTGGAGTACTTTGTGAAGTTTCGATTCCTGCTGTACAAAAAAGATGAGGACAGGCTGGAAAGTGTGCCATACGAGGCAAGGCTGAGCAGGTTTTTTTCAGCTTTCACGTTTAGCGTAGACCTTCTTACCACATACCAGTACATGAAGAGTGGCTACCAGGAAGATGGAGGCTCCCTTTTACCAAGGAGTCACATGGAAAAGACGAGAGGTAATGGGTACAAGTTACTCCTAAAGAGATCCCAATTGGAATCCAGAAGAAATTTTTTTCACCATGAGAACAGTTAGACACTAGAATAATCTCCCAACAGAAGTAGTGGATTCATGTAAATTGGTCAGTTTTAAGACTCATCTTGACAGGATGTTGGGCCATCTTATTTAAGGCACAATATCATCTAGAAAGGTTGGGGATCCTTGGGGTCCCTTCCAACCTGGCATTCTGTGATTCAGTAATAATTATAAGCATCCTAGGGAAAGCTAATAACTTACATGGAAAACCTGAATCAGGATACAAAACATGAGATCTGCCTAATTTCTAGCCTCGTGGAATAGCTATAGCAAATTTCTCTACTTTTATTTTCATCTCCCCTTTCCTCCATACTCTGGAAGTATAAAACAAGCCCCAAACCAGATCCTTTCTATGTATAATCTAATTCTCTCTTTAGCAAGTAACCTGTAAAATGATGTCATGTTCATCTTTGAGATGTTTGTTCCTCTCCCTGCAAAGAAAACACAAGTAAGAGAAACATTGAGGACAAATAATTAGAAGTGCTGACATTTCTACTCAGCACTAACAGTCAAACTGGACAGTTGGCAGTGTAAAAGGCAAGACAAATGCCCTTTAGTTTGTCATATCTCCATTCTTGATCATGCTTTATTTATGTTCTCACCACAGCCAAGCCAGTTCCTTGTCTGGGTCATTCCATTTCCATAGGATTATGATGATTATAGCAAGCTGGCATGTGGCCCTCATTCTGTAGTTTATCAAAACAAATTTCACAAAATATCTTTGGTTGGAAGAGACCTTCAAAGATCATTTAGTCCAACCTTCAACCAAGGACTGCAAGGTCACCATTAAATCACATTCCTAAGCACCAGGTCCACATGCCATTTTAAATTCCTCCAGGGATGCTGACTTCACTACTGCACTCAGCAAACTATTCCAATGTTTGATAATTCTTTCAGTGAAGAAATAATTCCTAATATCCAGCCCAAACCTTCCCTGGAGGTCCATTTCCTCTAGGCCTCTAGGGAGGCCTCTAGGGAGAAGAGACTGTACCCCTCCTCGCTCCAACTTCCTCTCAGGGAGTCTGATAAGGCCTCCCCTCAGCCTCCTTTCCATTGCCATTGGCTTTCTTGGCCACCTGGGCACACTGCCAACTCATATTAGTTGACTATCAACCAGGTCCCTATCCAAGTTGCAGCTTTCCAACCACATATCTCCAAGTCTGTAGCTTACCACAGGGTCAACTATGACCCAGGTGAAGGACCTGGCACTTGGCTTTGTTGAACCTCATACCTTGGTCCATTGGTATAACCTGTTCAGATCCCATTGTAAATCTTCCCTACCCTCTAGCAGATTGAAACAGCCACCCAGTTTGGTGTCATCTGCAAAGTTACTAAGGGTGCATTCAATCCCCTTATCCAGATCGTTAATAAAGATATTTTAAAAGAGAACAGGCCCCAGTACTACACCCTGGGAACACTGCTTGTGACTGGATGCCGGCCACATTTAACTCTGTTCACTACCACTCTTTTGGCCAAGCCATATAGCCAGTTTTTCATCCAGTGCAGAGTGTACTTATCCAAGCCTAGCACTGTTAAGTTTCTGAAGGAGAATGTTGTGGGAGACAATGTCAAAGGCTTTATTAAAGTCCAGGTAGACAATGTCCACAGCCCTTCTCTCATCCACTAGGTGAGTGGGTCACCTTGTTGTAGAAGGAGGACAGGTTAGTCAGGTGGGATCTGCCTTTCATAAATCCATGCTGATAGGGTCTGATCACTTGGTTGCCTCATGTGTCCTGTGTGATGGCATGCAAGATAACCTGCTCCGTAGCCTTCCCTGGCAGCAAGGTGAGACTGACAGGCCTGTAGTTCCCAGGGCATACCAGTTGCTGTTCTGCAAACAAAGATGCATGCAGAACACATGGCATCACAAAATATTCCCTAGCTGACCAACTCCAAGCTGCAAACTTCTTTTCACATGTGAGCCAAGAAAAACATCCTGCAGAAGCCAGACCTTTGGACATGCTGGCACCTTTCATAGGGGAATATTTTTAGCTTGTATAATGAGGCTGGATTCTATTGGTTAAATGGGTTGATGCAAAAGGTAAGAAAGTATATAAAAATCAGCTACTTCAGGCAATACTGAAATTAGGGGGTTAGGGACTCTGTTAGGGAATTTGAGTGGTTAGGGATTCTGTTAGGGACTGCTGTTAGCTACTTCTTTGGTTAAGGCCTTCTGGGACTTCTGTAAACGACACTTTAAGATTCTGTTATAGACACTGTGATGCTGGGGGTTCTTCAATGCTGTAATAAAGGACTTTTGAGAGGACTTCTGAGATTTTCTACTCTCTGCATTTCTGCAATTCCCTTTACGGAGCACTAACAGGGTTCATGCAACCATTTGTCACCCAATGGCCCCCTGAAACGGGGGTTAAAATACCAGGGTCATCCTTCCAGCCCTTCTTGAGGATGGCTGTCACATTAGCTAGCCTGCAGTCAACTGGGACCTCCATGGTTAGCCAGGACTGTTGACAAATAATGGAAAGTGGCTTCGTGAGCACTTATGCCAGCTCCTTTAAGTACTCTGGGGTGGATCCCATCTGGGCCCATAGACTTGTGCACATCTAAGCGGCACAATAGGTCACTGATCATTTCCTCACACATTATGGGGACTGCGCTCTGGTCCCCATCCGTGTCTTCCAGTTCAGGGAGCTGGACCCTTGTAGAGAAATGGCCAGAAGATAGGAGGCCATGAGCTGCACAATCCAAGCTATACTAACTATAAACAGGCTGACATGTCCTTGAGAGGCTGATAAGAGAAAGCTTGGCAAAGCAGTAAACAGGAGATGAAGCCAGGTGTTAAAGCCGCAAGGCAGAAAAACATTGCCGATACCATATTCCAATCAGCGTACAGTAACAGGCGCGTGAACAATTGCAGACTAATGTTATTCGCGTGGATAAAATAATACTATAAAAGCCTGTGTCTTATAATAATAAATGAGCAACATTCTGAACTCATATTGGGTCTATGTCTTGACTCTGTCTGAGCAGGACTTTAACTCATATTGAGTCCATGTCTTGACTCTGGACAATCTCCTACAGACCCTCAGGAAGCAACTGGTATTGCTGACAAAGACTGAGGCAAAGTAGGCATTCAGCTCATCCTTTTCCTTGTCCTTGGTCATCAGATTTCTTTTTGCATCCTGTAGTGGGTGGAGATTCTCCTTAGCTCTTCTTTTACTATTAACATATTTACAGAAACATTTTTTTATCATCCTTAATGACACTGGCCAAATGAAGTTTTATCCGAGCTTTGGCCTTTCTAATTTTCTCTCTGTAAATCCTTGCAACAACTTTGTACTCTTCCTGAGTTGCCAGCGCTCCAGTTTGTTTCTCACATATTTTTTCTTACTCCTCTCTCTACTGTTGCACAGTGTTTTCTACCATTTCTTACACAGGTTTTCCTAGAGATACCAGTATTTTGGCTGAGTAGCTCAGGTGTGTATTTCAGCCATGGTGCTTTGGCCCTGGCTGAGAGCCAGATGCCCACCAAAGTGACAACTCTTCTACTTAGATGGACAGAGGAGAGGGAAAATATAAATAAAGGTCCGTGAGTCAAGATGGAAGCAATTTAACAGGATGGAAAGCAAAAGCAAAGGCCGTATGTGGAAGGAAGAGAAAACAAAGATGTTATTTTCTACTTCCCATCAGCAGACGATCACAGGATGTCAGGGGTTGGAAGGGACCCAAAGAGATCATCGAGTCCAATCCCCACTCAGTCACTTCGCAGGAAGAAAGGCTTCAGCCCATGTAGTGATTGCTCGGGAGGACAGATAACATCCACAAACGCCACCACACTTCCTTCTTTTACTTAGCTTTTCTCTCTGAGCTGATGTCATATGGTATGAAATACCGCTTTGGTCAGTTTGGGTCAGATGGCCCAGTTGTGTCCCCTCCCAAGATCTTGGCCAACCCTCAGCCTACTGTTGGGGGAGAAAATGTTGGAAAACCGCAGCCTTTGTACTTGGCTCAGCAGTAGCCAAAACACTGTTGTGTTCTCAACATCCAGCTACATCACTGCAAAACACAGCACTATGAAAGATGTTATGGGAAGAATTAACTCCAGCTCAGTCAAACCAAATACAGCAGTCCTGGCCTCTCCTCTCTAGCACAGATGTCACTCCGACAGTGACATCCCTGCCAACACCAAGAACTATTACTCAAAAGAAAGTGGGCACTCTGCAGTCTGCAGTCGGGGCAGCTTGCTGGGGTGTCTGGCTGCTGTTTTCGTCTTCTCTTCTGGCTGAAGATAACACACTGACCTTGGCAAGCTAAGTTAACAACTTTTCTGCTTTAGCTAACTCTGCTTTCTGCTAGGGGGGTCTCGGGGGGAGGCCCCTTGGGAAAGGTCCCCTCTGGGGGGGAAGCAAAGGGATCTTGGTTGTGCTTTTCTGTTGATTGATATTTGTAAATGTTGTAAATTTTGTATATTTGTACATATTCATTGCATTTCATCATAGATTGTAGATTTTTCTTGTAAATACAGCTTTCTTTCTTTTTTTTTTTTTTTTAATAATCAAGAAGGTTGGAAGAGACCTCAAGGATCATCGAGTCCAACCTGTCACCCTACACCTCATGCCTATCTAAACCATGGCACCAAGTGCCACGTCCAATCCCCTCTTGAACACCTCCAGGGATGGTGACTCCACCACCTCCCTGGGCAGCACATTCCAATGGCCAACCACTCTCTCTGTGAAGAACTTTCTCCTCACCTCCAGCCTAAACTTCCCCTGGCACAGCTTGAGACTGTGTCCTCTTGTTCTGGTGCTGGTTGCCTGGGAGAAGAGACCAAACCCCTCCTGGCTACAACCTCCCTTCAGGTAGTTGTAGACAGCAATGAGGTCTCCCCTGAGCCTTCTCTTCTCTAGGCTAAACAGTCCCAGCTCCCTCAGCCTCTCCTCATAGGGCTTGTGCTCAAGGCCTCTCACCAGCCTCGTTGCCCTTCTCTGGACATGCTCCAGCAATTCAACATCTTTCCTAAACTGAGGGGCCCAGAACTGGACACAGTACTCAAGGTGTGGCCTAACCAGTGCTGTGTACAGGGGTACAATGACCTCCCTGCTCCTGCTGGCCAAACTATGCCTGATGCAGGCCAGGATGCCATTGGCTCTCTTGGCCACCTGGGCACACTGCTGGCTCATGTTCAGCCTACTGTCAACCAGTACCCCCACGTCCCTTTCCACCTGGCTGCTCTCCAGCCACTCTGACCCCAGCCTGTAGCTCTGCATGGGGTTGTTGTGGCCAAAGTGCAGCACCCGGCACTTGGACTTGTTAAATGCCATCATGTTGGACTCTGCCCATCTGTCCAGCCTGTCAAGGTCCCTCTGCAGAGCCCTTCTACCTTCTAACAGATCAACACCTGCTCCCAGCTTGGTGTCATCTGCAAATTTACTGAGGATGGACTCAATCCCCTCATCCAGATCATCAATAAAGATATTGAACAGGATGGGGCCCAGAACTGATCCCTGGGGGACACCACTAGTGACAGGCTGCCAGCTGGATGTGGCACCATTCACCACCACTCTCTGGGCTCGGCCCTCCAGCCAGTTCCTAACCCAGCGCAGAGTACTGCTGTCCAAGCCACAAGCTGCCAGTTTGGCCAAGCGTTTGCTGTGGGGGACAGTGTCAAAGGCCTTGCTGAAGTCCAGGTAGACTACATCCACAGCCTGCCCCACGTCCACCAGGCGGGTCACCTGATCATAGAAGGAGATCAGGTTGGTGAGGCAGGACCTGCCCTTCCTAAATCCATGTTGGCTGGGCCTGATTCCTTGGCTATCCTTCAGGTATGCAGTGATTGCCCCCAAGACAATCTGCTCCATGATTTTCCCTGGCACTGAGGTCAGGCTGACAGGCCTGTAGTTCCCAGGTTCTTCTGTTTTTCCCTTCTTGTGGATGGGCGTCACATTGGCCAGTTTCCAGTCTTCTGGGACCTCTCCAGTGAGCCAGGACTGGTGGAAAATGATGGACAGAGGCTTGGCCAGCTCATCTGCCAGCTCTTTCAGCACCCTAGGATGAATCCCATCAGGTCCCATGGACTTGTGAATATCCAAGTGACTCAACAAGTCTCGAACTAATTCCACATGGATTTCAGGAGTACAACACTGCTTCTTGACCCCATCAACCAGCTCAGGAGGCCAGTTATCCTGAAGTCCTCCTGCCTTACTGTTGAAAATGGAGGCAAAGAAGGTATTTAGAATCTCAGCCTTCTCCTCATCCTTAGCTACAGTGTTACCCTCCACGTCCAATAAAGAGTGGAGGCTCCTCTTGCCCCTCTTTTTAGCATTAATATATTTATAAAAATGCTTTTTGTTGTCTTTCACAGAAGCGGCCAGTTTAATTTCTAACTGTGCTTTTGCCTCTCTAATTTTTCTTCTACATGATCTAACAACATCCTTAAACATATCACTAGTTGCCTCCCCCCCTTTCCAAAGGCGATAAACCCTCTTTTTTTCCCTTAAATCCTTCAGGAGCTCCTTGCTCATCCAGGCCAGTCGTCTTCCCCGCCGGCTCGTCTTACGGCATGTGGGAACTGCCAGTTCCTGTGCTTTTAAGAGCTCCTGTTTGAAGTAGGTCCAACCATCCTGGACCCCTTTGTTCTTAAGGGCTGTTACCCAGGGAACTTTCTGAATAAGTTGCCTGAACAACCTGAAGTTTGCCCTCTGAAAGTCCAAAGTGAGGGTTCTGTTACTGCTCCTCCCTATTTCCCTGCATATTGAAAACTCCACTATCTCATGGTCGCTGCACCCTAGACAGCCTCCAACCATCACATCTCCCACCAGCCCTTCTCTATTTGAGAACAGCAGATCAAGCAGAGCCTTGCCCCTGGTAGGTTCACCTAAGAGAGCTGCATCAGGAAGTTGTCATCCATGCACTCTAGGAACCTTCTGGACTGTCTCCTCTCTGCTGAATTAAGTTCCCAGCAGATGTCTGGTAGGTTAAAGTCCCCCACAAGGACAAGGTCTGATGATCTTGAGACAGCTTCCATCTGCTTATAGAATACCTCATCGGGCTCCTCATCCTGGTTGGGTGGTCTATAACAGACTCCAACCAGGATGTCAGTTTTGTGTGGCCTCCCTCTGATTTTAACCCATAAGCATTCAATCCTTTCATCTGCAACCTCGGGTTCTGAGGCATCAAAAGATTCCCTAATATACAGGGCCACCCCTCCTCCTCTTCTCCCTTGCCTGTCTCTCCTAAAGAGCTTATAACCCCCCAGTGCAGTACTCCAATTGTGAGAATCGTCCCACCACGTTTCTGTGATGGCAACTACATCATAGTCTTCCTGGTGAACCAAGAGTTCCAGTTCCTCTTGTTTGTTGCCCATACCGCGTGCATTGGTGTACATGCACTTCAGCTGGGCTGCTGATTTCACCAGTTTGTGTGGTCCTCCCTCCTTTCCAGGGAGACTGGTTTCCACACCCACCCCCTTCAGACCTAGTTTAAAGCCCTCCCAATGAGTCCTGCCAACCCCAGTGCCAGCACCCTCTTACCCTTTCTAGATAAATTCAACCCATCTTGGTCCAGCAGGTCAGGTGCAGTAAGAGTTGCCCCGTGATCAAAGAAGCCAAAATTCCGCTGCTGGCACCATCTCCTAAGCCAACTGTTGATGGTGTGGGTTTTCCTGTTCCTCTCAGTGTACACCACAGCTGCTGAGGGAACTGAGCAGAACACCACTTGAGCTCCTGCCCCGTCAATTGATTTCCCAAGGGCCTTAATTTCCTTTTTAATCTTCCTGGTGCTGCTCTTTTCAATTTCTTCACTTCCAGCCTGAATTACCAGCAATGGGTAATAGTCAGAGGGCTGGGTTAGTTTAGGTAACCTCTGGGTGATGTCCTTCACCCGGGCCCCAGGTAGGCAGCACACCTCCCTATGGGATGGGTCAGGACGGCATATGGGTCCCTCTGTTCCCCTCAAGAGAGAGTCTCCAATAACTATAGCCTTTCTCTTCTTCTTTGTAGCACTGGTCATTAAGGTTTGGGGGGGCTGCTTCGTCTTTGGTATCTCCTTGATCGGTTCCTCTACAATACTCTCATCCACATTGCCCTCAGCCTGCAGAGTCTCATAGTTATTGCTCAAGGGCAGCAGGGGAGGGGAAGAGGGTCGGGGTGCATTCCCTTTGCTTCCCCTGACAGGGACCCGTATCCACCCTCCACTGCTCCCCTCAACTGGAGAGGGTTTCAAAGCCTGTTCCCACATATCCAACTCCCTTTCACATTCTCGTATGGTCCTGAGCCTTGCTACTTCTGCTTTCAGCTCAGCCACTTCATCCTTCAGCTCAGCTACCAAATTTATGAGAAAATTCATCTGGTCACACCTGACACAGGTGTCTCCTTCACCCTCCACACCAAGTGCCAGGCTTGAACACTCACTGCAGCCAGAAGCCTGAACACCAGCATGCTTGCAGAGAAACTCAGTCTGAGAACCTACTGCATGTTTAACACCCTTTGTCCGAGTTGCTACCATGGTAGGTACCTGCAGACAAGAGATCTTAAGATCAGAGATTTTATTGAGGGTTGTTTTTTGTTTTGTTTTGTTTTGTTTTGTTTTTTCCCCTGTACCCTGTCAGCTGACCTGGCACGTGCAACCAGGCAAGAAGCCTATAGCTCACCAGCCAAAATGGCGTCGCGCACTCAGCTCCGCTGGGTTTTAAAAATTCCCGCGGCTGACGTCACAATCCCGAGCAGGCACGCGAGAGGACGACCGCTGGTTGTCGCTCTCTGCCAGGGGTCTTTCCGCCCCGCAAACCCCGAAAAGAAACAAAAAGAGAGAGAACCCAAAGCAGGCACAGCGGACCCAGTGTCTATCCTGATCAGCTCACCAGCCAAAATTTCATTTGCTTCCAGACTGGGCTAGCCTGGTTATTGTCGGTGGGGGGGGGATTTCAGCTCACACTGACATATTTTTATTTTTGGCGCTCCAACGTGAGGCGATTGTTTGTATGATTTATTCCTGCTCAGATTAGAAAGCAAAATGAAGCTGTTTTGGATTCTGAGTCATTCTGTTTCCTCTGTTATCCGTGCGATTGTCTACAGATGGGCCATTTCCTGCATGATAGACAAGATTGTGAGATATGTGGCATACAAGTAATTTCTTTGGTTTAAGAACAAGTTACTGAATGTTGTTGATTTCTGTTGTGGTCTTATCGGGCTAGGGAGATATGGTAACTCAACTATAAACCTGCCAGCAGAAGCATTTGAGTTTGCTATTCCTCTTGCAGAGGATTATGTGAACCAATGGAATCCCAAATTGATTTTTATGCTAATCTTGATTCTGGTGCTTGTGGCAGTAAACATTTGGCTATTGGTAGCACTGTATCAAGAAAGACATAAGGCTACTTGCTCTTCCAACCTGCGTAGACGTAAGAGGAAACATAGAAAAGCTCAGAGAGATTTGGAATTAGGTTCTGATTCTGATTACAGTGTCCAGGAGATCACAGTTAAGGTTTGTGAGAAAGCTGCCGATAGCATTGACTCAGAGCCAGCAGCAGGAACTGCAGGATTTGTGCCAGGAGCTCTGGGAAGCGTGCCAGAATCTGAGATAACAGCCATGGCTACTCAGGCAGACACCATTAATGAGGCACAGGCAGACACAGCTACACAGGCAGACACGGCTGCGCAGGCAGACTCCATTACCGAGGCACAGTCTCCTCCTCCTCCCTCTGCTGCCCAGATGGACACAGCAGCAGCTGCAGGGTCTCAAAGTGTACCTGCTGACTCTGCACAGGATCCTTCTGTTCCTGCAGAATCTGTACAGAATTCCTCTGCTCCTGCCAACCCTGCACAGAATTCCTCTGCACCTGCTGACCCTGTACAGAATCCCTCTGTGCCTGCCAAATCTGCACAGAATTCCACTGCTCCTGCAAGCTCTGCTGTGAATGTGAAAGCTAGCCCAGTGAATTTGGTTGCCACTGTCACCAGAAAGCACAAAGGAGCCACAGAAGGAGATGTAGATGGTGCAGGAGATGGTGCAGAAGGAGGTGAGGGTCCCTCTACTCAGGGTCCCTTTGTTAAGAAAGATCCTTCTGGGGAGGAAGAGAAGGTTAGCCTTAAAACTCTGGCAGACCTCTTGAGACCACACATGGATGATGGAGATGTAGGTCAGGATGTGGACCCCGGTAAATTAGCAACTGCTGGAAGTGCCTCTGAACTCAAGGAAATGGAGGATTACGGTAGGAGTATGGGGACAGCGACCTCAAGATGATGATGATGATGACGATGAGGATGACATACAGTCAGCTAATGCACCCAGTCAGGAAATTAGACATGTGAGGAAGGATTACATCAGAGGAGACACTGAGCCAGTCATGTCTTGGCTAGCCAGGTGTTTTGATATGGGAGCTCCAGCGTTGGTGGTAGGCGACAAGTTGGCCTCCCAGTTGGGTATGCTGTCAAAGGATACAGGCATAGACAGGCATCTAGGCAAGTGCATTGGTAAAGTTTCTCTGTGGGCAGGCCTCCTACTGGCAGTCCTGCTGAGGTATCCCAGCAGAGATGATTTACCATGGAACCCTAAGCCTTGGACCACAATAGATAAGGGAATCAAGTGTCTGAGAGAGTTTGCTGTGAGAGAAGTGATGTACGGAGATCATAAGACTCTGAATCCTGATGAAATTCCTGTTGGAACAGGCCTTGCCAAAAAGCTCATTAAGCTTGCTTCTCCTAATTATGCTACTATTCTGGCAAGCAGGATTGTGGCAAGAAATTATGGTGGAGTGCCTCCCACTGTTGGCCATTTCACTGACCAAATGAGGCAATTGGAAGATAGTCTCGCACATACTTCTTTAGTTTCAGCCATTGAAACTCTGTCTGGAGAGCTAAAGAATTGCTTGAAAGAGCTGATAGAGGAATTTAAAACCTCCACATCCAACTTGATGAAGGGGGATGATTCTGATTCTGATTCCTCTAGATGGATACAAGTTTCAGCTGTCAGGAACAGACGTCCTCCAAGAAGGCCATTCCAAAACAGGTCAAAACAAAACAGACAGCAGAGGCAATCATGTGGCAATATCTGGATAACTCTGCATGATCAGTTTGGTGAGAACATGAACAGATGGGATGGTCAACCAACTTCTGATCTTTTCAGGAGGTTATAGGAGCTGCACAGTGGCAGATCCCGAGGTAGCAATACCAGAAGGGTAGCTGTCACTTCCTCAGTTTCCCAGAACAACTCCAATAGCTCCAACAGTGATTCTAATTCTGGTGCTGGACATTGTGCCAGCTGTACATGTGGATGTAATCCCCACAATTAGGGGTGCCCTGCCTTCTGCCAGGGGAGGTAAGGGACAATGGAGATAACAGAATCTGTTGGGATGTGTACATCCAGTGGCCTGGCACTTCAAAATTTCAGAAGTACAGGGCCTTGGTTGACACAGGAGCTCAGTGCACCATAATACCATCAAATTATGAAGGGGGAGAATCTATAACTATTCAAGAAGTCACTGGTGGATCTCAAGAGTTCTTTAAGATAGAGGTTGATATAAGTTTAACTGGGAAGCAGTGGAAGAAACATACTATTGTAACAGGTCCTAATGCACCTTCTATTTTGGGAATTGATTTTCTGAGAGAAGGGCGTTTCAAAGACTCTAAGAGTTACAAATGGGCCTTTGGAACAGCAACTGTAGAAATTGAGGGAAGAAAATTGAAGTTTTCTATTAGACCTGAGCTTTCAGATGAATCTGCAGTTGTGGGACAACATGAGATAGAGGATGTGAAGTTGACGGTTGCTTCTCAAACTGTGCATCACAGACAATACAGAACCAACCGTGACTCTTTGGTGCCCATTCAAAACTTGATTCGTCAGTTGGAGAGTCAGAAGGTCATCAGCAAAACTCATTCACGTTTCAACAGTCCAATCTGGCCTGTGAGAAAGCAGAATGGAGAGTGGCGTCTGACAGTTGATTTCCGTGCCTTGAATGAAGTAACTCCACCCATGAGTGCAGCTGTACCAGACATGATGGAACTCCAATATGAGCTGGAATCCAAGCAGGCCAAATGGTATGCTACCATAGACATTGCTAATGCTTTCTTCTCTATTCCCATAGCAGAGGAATGCAGGCCTCAGTTTGCCTTCACCTGGAGAGGCATTCAATACACATTCAATTGTTTGCCCCAGGGGTGGATTCACAGTTCAACCATCTGCCATGCAGTGATCCATGATGTTTTGGAGAAAGGTGGAGCTCCAGAACACATTCAGTTCATCGATGATATCATCGTCTGGGGTGAAACTGCTGAAGAGGTCTTTGAGAAAGGTAACAAAATCATTGACATTCTCTTAAAAGCTGGTATCGCTATCAAGCGAGACAAGGTGAAAGGACCTGCCAGAGAAATCCAGTTTCTGGGAGTGCGGTGGCAAGATGGTCGCCGTCACATCCCAATGGATGTGATAAACAGAGTCTCCACCATGGCAAATCCCATCAACAAGAAAGAAGCTCTACGTTTCTTAGGCATAGCGGGATTTTGGAGACTGCACATTCCTGGATACAGTCAGATTGTGAAACCTCTATATGATGTGACTCGAAAGAAAAACAGTTTCCAGTGGGGTCCTCAGCAACAAGCAGCCTTTCACCAGATAAAGCGAGAGGTAGTCCAAGCGATGGGTCTGGGAACTGTCCGAACTGGTCCAGACATTAAGAACATTCTGTACACGGCCACGAGTGACAATGGTCCAACCTGGTGCTTATGGCAAAGAGCTCCAAGTGAGACATGCAGACATCCTCTTGGTTTCTGGGGTCGTGGCTACGGAGGCTCAGAAGCTAGCTACACTCCAACAGAGAAAGAGATTTTAGCTGCTTATGAAGGAGTAAAAGCTGCTTCTGAAGTGACTGGAACTGAGTCACAACTTCTTCTAGCTCCTAGATTACCAGTTCTGAATTGGATGTTCAAAGGCAAAGGTTCTTCACCACATCATGCAACAGATGCTATCTGGTCTAAGTGGATGGCTCTGATAACACAGAGAGCTCGAATGGGAAATCTAGAAAGACCAGGTTTGGTGGAGGTGATCACAAACTGGCCAGAAGGCATAAGCTGTGCAAAACCTCCAGAGGAGAGAGTAACTCGTGCTGAGGAAGCTCCTCCTTACAGTGATCTGTCTGATGACGAAAAGAGAAATGCTTTGTTCACAGACGGTTCCTGTCGTCTGGTTGGAAACAAGCGAAGGTGGAAGTCTGCATTGTGGAGTCCAACACACAGGTTGCAGAAGCAAGAGATGGAGAAGGAGAATCCAGTCAATTTGCAGAGGTAAAAGCTGTCCAGCTAGTTCTTAACGTAGCTGAATGTTAGAGATGGCCAAAGCTTTATCTCTACACTGACTCGTGGATGGTAGCCAATGCCTTGTGGGGTTGGCTGAAAGACTGGAAAAAGAATGGATGACAGAGAAAAGGAAAGCCAATCTGGGCTGCAGATCTGTGGCAGGACATTGCTGCTTGCATTGAGAGAATCCCAGTGCAAGTGAGACACATTGATGCTCACATTCCTAAGAGCAAAGCTACTGAGGAATAACACCACAACCATCAGGCAGATCTAGCTGCAAGAGTTTCCCAAGTGGACACAAACTCTGATCCTGATCTTGACTGGAAACACCGAGGTGAGCTGTTCTTAGCTCGGTGGGCCCATGACTCGTCAGGACATCAAGGCAGAGATGCAACCTACCGATGGGCTCGTGACAGATCCATTGACATTTCCATGGATGCTATCACACAAGCCATCCATGACTGTGACATTTGTGCTGCTATTAAGCAGGCAAAAAGGATCAAGCCTTTGTGGTATGGTGACCAATAGTCCAAGTACAAGTTCTCGATCTGGTAAGCAATATGTGCTGACTATGGTAGAGGCAAGCACTGGATGGTTGGAAACTTATCTAGTTCCTCGTGCAACTGCACGTAACACCATTCTTGGTCTGGAAAGACAAATCCTGTAGAGACACAGAACTCCAGAGAGGATTGAGTGAGACAATGGAACTCATTTCAGAAACAATCTTGTAAAAAAATGGGCCAAAGAGGACGGCATTGAGTGGATATTCCACATTCCCTACTATGCATCAGCTGCAGGGAAGATCGAATGCTACAACGGTTTGATGAAAACCATTCTCAGAGCCATGGGGGGTGGATCTTTGAAAAACTGGGAGAAGCATTTAGCACAAGCAACCTGGTTGGTGAATAGTAGAGGTTCAGTGAATTGAGCTGGACCTGCCCAATCAGATTTGTTGCAAAAGGAGGAAGGTGATAAGAGTTCCTGTTATTAGAGAAAAGAATCTGTTAGGGAAAACTGTTTGGGTATTTTCCCCTTCAGGAGTGTCCAAACCTGTCCGAGGGGTGGTTTCTGCTGAAGGTCCTGGTCACACCTATTGGGTGATGCAAGAAAATGGTGAAATTCAGTGTATTCCACAAAGAAATTTAACTTTGGCTGAGAGAGGTTAAATTCAGAGTGTTGCGCAGATACAACATCACGGCCAAAGAAGAATCCATGAGATCTATGGTGCACGAACCCTACGAACCCTGAGAGCCCTGAGTCACCTGAGAGTTCCTATTCCTTTCTTCACTCCATCTGCGAGGAAACAAGCTGTTTGCTGTTTTTTCCTGTGATTTTACCCTTTTGAATCATCTACATCTGAGATAGCCGGAATGGACTATGATTTTTATTCACTCATTGTTGTAAATATTATTTTAGATTAGACAAATAGTAGTTGCAGCCAATGGAATTGTTTACAAGGGGTGGACTGTGATGGTTTGAAACTGTCTTTTTAATTTTTCCTTGCAAAGTTCAAGCAGAGAAAGTGAAAGAGTGTAAAGAAGTCACTATTGGGTGTAAGAAAGCAAAATAATGATTGTTCTAAACACTTCCATTGGATAGATAGAAATGTTTAAGAACTATTACTCAAAAGAAAGTGGGCACTCTGCAGTCCGCAGTCGGGGTAGCTTGCTGGGGTGTCTGGCTGCTGTTTTCGTCTTCTCTTCTGGCTGAAGATAACACACTGACCTTGGCAAGCTAAGTTAACAACTTTTCTGCTTTAGCTAACTCTGCTTTCTGCCAGGAGGGCCTGGGGAGGAAGCCCCTGGGAGAGAGGCCCCTTGGGAAAGGTGCCCTTAGGGGGGAAGCAAAGAGAGCTTGGTTGTGCTTTTAAATGTTGTATATTTGCATTTCATCATAGATTGTAGATTTTGCTTGTAAATACGGCTTTCATTCGCTTAGACTGAGCTAGCCTGGTTATTGTCGGTGGGGGGGCGGAATTTCAGCTCACACTGACACACCTGGCTTTAGCAGTTACTCAGCCTTAAACATTGGACACAGTGTCTCAGATTTTTACACTAGCTGTACACCATTTATGTTGACTTAATTCACTGTCTGGCCTTAAACTGTTTTTTGCCTTTCAGTGAAGACTCAAGTTCTTCCTGTGCACAGTCTGAACATTAAACCTGCTTCAAAAACTCAGGTATTTCTAGACTGATACATATTCTCTATGTTCAGAACAACACTGCAGGTGTGGTTGAGTAGGACTGAGCTCTAATTCCACAAAATACTATTGAATCCAAAGTGCTATCTGAACACTGGGCAGTTTTTTTCCATAGCTTTAAAACCACATCATTCCACAGTCTTTGCACTTGATCTGAAAAAAACCACCTTGAAGAGGAATACTTCTATTTTCTACTTCCAAAACACACATCAGACATGCAACCTCAAAAATAGCATTCTAAACACAGTGGCTGGTCTTTAAAAATAATTTAGAAACAATGTTCATTATTTATACCCTCAAGAAAAACTAAATTAGTAATAGCTAAGGACAACTTGGCACAAACCTTAATAGAAAATAGTATGCCATCTGATCTAATATTCTGCTTTATGCTGAAATATGACAACTAGCCATAGCTCTGAGCTACATAGTTCAACTAGGAATACATTTATGTGAGGAAGCCCACTGGTATTTCAGAACTATGATACTTTTTAATGAATTGGTCTGATTTTTAATACCAAACATTCCCAACAAATAACGGGAGTTGGGTGGGAAAACACTGACATCTTGAAGAAGACAGAGACTTACATTTCCTTCTCCTCATTTAGTCTTGATGTCTCCTCCTGAAGCACCTGTAACTGTTGTTTGTGAGATGTTCTCTCCAGGTTAGTCAGCTTCAGCTTGGTGTTCTCTTCTTTGGTTTCTTCTTTACCAGTGAGAAGGTTTGTACACTGCTACTCTAACTGGTATGGAAGGAAAATGAACAGAAAGTATTATAACTATGGCATCTTGATTTTGAGGTTTTTCAATTCAAGTCTTAAAGGTTAGTTGAATAGGGAAGTTATTTCTACCAGAGCTGTATGAATAAAACATGTATGGTGCTCTTCCACTGCTCTGCGTACAGATATAATTAAGTTACACAAAAATAAAGCCATTCTATTCTATGACTTCATTTAATCCAGTTAAAAAAATGCACCAAGACAAACCACAAAAAAGGTATTTACAGAGCAGATTATCAGTATTTAGCTGATATTCACAACTGATATTTTAGACAACTTCCCACAATGACAAGGCCTACAAAAAGTGGTTCAGAATTCTGCCTAAAAACTGTTAAGTTTAAATCTGGTAGCTGACAAACCTTCTCATCCCCAGCAATAGCAACAAGCAGTAACTTTTCTGCCACCTCCACTAAATCTGCCAAGAAGTGTGAATTAGAGCTTTTTTATTAATTTTCATATCAAGTCTCCAAAGTATATAGAAAGGAAAGATACATCCTCCCTGTGAAACAGGTAACTGCAGATGACAGTGGTTTCTGGCTAACTGAGCAAATTAAGATGATAGAGCAAAAGTTATGTAGACTAAAATTAGTCCACTGCATATTAGGGAAGGTACTGCTGGCCTGAAGATAGAAAAGCTTTTTTAATTTTTTTCCCCAGTATGCATTTTGAGAGATGTAAAATGTATTAGGAGCATTACAATGATGCCAGTTCAGTCTTCTTAATCTGAGACACAGTGTTGGAACTGTCATTTTGCACATTCCAACAGGAAGAGCTCACCCAAACCAAAATCCATCCACACACAGATCTGTCAGTCTGTTCATTCCACGTGTCTTGGTTTTGAATGCAACCTTAAGGTCCACATTCAAAACAAAAGCAGAAAATGCTTTTCTATCTGGGACTGTGAACGGTCAGGGACAAGAGCAGAGTGGGCACACGCAGCAGCAGCAGCAGCAGCTTAACCTATTGCTGAACTGTAGCCTGAGCAGACTTATAGTTCACGTGGAACACTGACTAGCTGGGCATCAAAATAGACAAGCAATGCTGGTTTATGCTGATAGAGCACTTCAGTTCCTGAGTATTGCGTTCAGTTCTTTGACAAATCAAAGTTATGTAGTCTAAGTAAAAAACACAATGATTCAGTTTACTAGCAGATGAGACTTCCTTAACCAGAGGAGTGGTTTTGGGAAATGCAAAAAGCGATCGCACAAAGATGAACTTTCAAAAAGTTTGAGCAGTAGAAATCCCACTTACAGAATACTGTGGCCATCTCAAAACTTGTACGGAGAGTGACCTGGAATTATAACTAAAATGGCAGCCATCATCAGCTCCAAGAATCACAGTTACAGATGTCAGAAATATTTGTTAGAAGTCCTGGTGCTTACTCATCTGAGAAAAATAATTATGTTGAAACTATGCTCAGCAGTATTTAAGTCCCAAGACACAAGTGGAGAAAGCATTACTGTCATGGTAGGGCCATGACATGGCCCAGTACAAGCCCAGACAGGCCTTAAGATGTCCATACAGTCTCCCTTTCTTTCTCCTCCCTCCTGCAGAAAAACAGGGCAACATGGGGAAAAGAACAAAGGGGACAGGACTCCTGCCTATCTGGTAAACAAGATGTTTATCTGGGCTGAGAGCACATAAGCTGACCACTGTTCCCCCGGATACAAGGTTTTGTTTCTGCCTTTTATGGTTATAGCCTGGTAGAATGCCTTTCCATTGGGCAGCTACACGTTAGCTTCAGTGCCCCATTGGACCAATCGATCTCTGTCAAGATGTATATATACAAATGACTTGGTAGTCACCCTTACCTTGCCTTGCCTTGCTTCAAAATTTGCTTAAAGCCTACTTGGACCTGTCTTGTAGAAGCTGCCTCGAGTTGCCCTGCCCTGCATCAAGTGCCTGGTCCAGAGACTGGGATAAAGCCACGAGCCACACCCATGCAAGCCAGAGAAGCCACAAGCCTAGAAGACGGTTCCGCCTAGCCTGTTTCCCCCTGCCACCAGAATTGTGCCGTGCCTCAGTTTACCCAGAAACCAAGCCCGTCGTGAAGAGCGTCATTAACTTCCCGCCATCCGCTGAAGCCAGATCAGCCTGGGACCACGTGGTAAACTCTCAGACAACAGCAGCAGCAACATCCCCATGTGGATAAAACTAGCTGTGAGTAATTAATTCATTGCCCTTTGGATGTAAAGGTTTTTATTGAGCCTCCCCCCGCTGTAATCAAGCGTTATCTGCTCTCGGCCACTTTCCAAGTTATTGCTTCCCAGCTTGCATTGAATTGTTTGTATTTTGCCCTAAGACTGCATATTCCCATTGTAAATATATATTCCAACTGTACAATGATCCTATTCAAGTTTTGGCAATTTTCATTAATAAAGGGTTACTATTTTTATGAATACCCATTTGCCATATCATTTATTATTCTTGTGAGGGTAATTAATAAATAATTCTCCCCTTGACCATAACAGTTACTTCACAGTATTACAGAGCTCGTTCCTTTTACTGTATTTATACAATCGTTTAAGTGATGCCAAACACTACTTTTAATTCCATCATTTAAACAATGCCAATATAGTGGAATAACTCATTAGATAGATGTTCAATTGTTATAGAATGGCATAGACTCAACAGGCTCTAGCTGCTTATTGGAGCTGGCACCCATGGTCAAGCAGATGAAAGCTAATTGGGAAAGACTCATGGCCCACAGACATGTTTTAAAATAATCTAAAAAGCAGAGAGAAATAACCAATTACCACAGGCCAAGCAGAGACACAGTAGCTGATGGCCTATTTTCTCTTTTTTTTTTCTTTTTTTTTTTAACAGAAATGGGAGGAAAACCTCACAAGTTTACAATTGCACAAAGAATTGGGATTGCCCAATACAAACAAACTGTTGCTGAGGACAGCTATCAGTCTCCCTCAAAGACACATATAAAGAACTCTTCATGCATTCCCTTGTTCTCAGCTGCGCATCCTTTCTGTATTTTTTGCCTTTTATTTTCCTATTTATTCCAGGTGCATATTAATTATGATATATTTATACAGTGGCAGGGAGTTATTTTGGTGTTTATGTCTTTCTTAACAATTCTATCACTTAATTTGCATTTTTTGAGTGATATTGATCCATGTTCTTATGGATTTCTAACTCAGAAGCCCAAGAGCATGCTCTTCGATGGCTGCCAGCAGCACATCATTTTATGAGAGAAACCCAGTAACTCTCCTTCATTTTATCAGGTCCACACCTAAGTTCTTCCCCTTACACAAGATTTTGTTCCTTAGATGTTATGCTGCGCATCCTCTGTGCCCAGTGTCCCCTTCTGAGATGTCATCACACACCCCTTGAGGAACACTATTGTGCACACCTTGTGCTTTATCTAAGCATCCAAATGAACAGGCTAGGCTACCATACCAGAACAAAAATAATAAAATATTATGTGTAAGATTGACAATGGTACCAATCTGCTGGTTGAATGACTAAAGTTTCAAGAGTTATCAATCCTGTGAATAAAATTATCTCATTCATCACATCATTAAAAGCAGTGAATTCCATTTATCCCAAGACAGATTCCTTTTTAATAAAATGAGACGGTGCAATTTTTATGCTACTATGAAGGTACTGTCATTCAAAAGCACCCTTGTTGAGACTCCTGCAAATTCATAATGAGAGAATAAATGCTAAGTAATAGGAATTACAAATGAATTAGAAAAACAGTAAACATGGTTTAGCACCAGAAGCAGAGTTAGATAATAGTTGGACTTGATGATCTTAAAGGTCTTTTACAACTAAAACTATTCTATGATTCTATAATACGATTAATAATAAACAATACAATGAATAGGAAAAGGAAAATTTAATTTTTAAAAAAATCAAGTAAAAATAACATAAATGTTTCATGTTCTCCAAGATAGGCAATAGTAGACAACAAACATGTAGATAATAATCATAAACTTTCCTGATACTGCTGCTTGTATTACTTGATTGCACCAGACTTAAAATTGACTCCTTTTAAGTACATCCAGGTATCTATATTAATGACACAAAAGCAATAGAAGCTCATAGTTTGGCAGAACCACATCACACCAACTTGCATTTTTGGGACTAAAATAGTACCAAACGGAAAATCAGATTAACAAATAAATATTATCTGATTTTTCCACTATGGAAGATATTGGTTAAACCCCATTTCTGGTTTTTAACCAATTGTTCCATTTCTTCTTCTTTTGACAGGAGCTTGCACTCCAGCTCTTTACTGTAGGACTGAAACCTCTCTGTGTCCTGCAAAATCCAAAAAGGATATGGATTAACAGAACAGCACAACTTTATCAGCAGGAGACATAAGGCATGAAAATAATAAGCAAGCTTTTTACAGTGAACATAGTGAGCTACTGGTAGAAACCAGTTGAAGGAGTCTGGACTCTGACCATCTCTAAACTGGTGTAGTTCAGCAATTTCAGTGACTGCAGTTTCTATAGGATATGGTGACTGCATATGAGTAGACATTAAGTCTACAAAGGGGAAGCAGAAGTATTTCATCTGAGCTTAGCCAGCCTAAGTCAATGAAGCTAGAATGCATCCTTCTATTTCCAGCTACACGTATTCTCTCATACCCTAGCATTCATGCTCATCTGTTGCAACAGTTAGCTGCTTCAGAGAGCTAAACAAGCAGGGGAAAAAAGGGGGGAAAAAAGTGAATAGCTTTCTGAACATTTGGTTCCTTGAACCAGACAACTGCTGAGAATGTACTGATAGAAACAACTTGGGCAAATATAAATGGAGTCATACTGTAACTCACATACAGAAATGTGGGATATACAGGCTACTGACACACAGCACAGCAACTCATCTTAAGTTTAAGTAACCTGCTACCTTTAAAATCCATCACTAACAACATGTCACAGATATTCCACACATATATGCAAGTCATATGAGCTTCAGGCTCTGCCATTCACTGCTGGGAACTGCCACTAGTATTTGAGATTACTGCTTCAGACAATCCTCAACTGAGACAAACTCCAAGACCTCCCCTGAGTAAAACTTACTTCCAGCGGTTTGTATCAGCAGTGAATTTGTCCTACTCCTCCACAACAGGCTTCTACTCTCTAAGGTCTTCAGACAAATGCCTCTGAACAAAAATTTAAATTCCCTCAAGACAGCAGTGATTCCTACATGCTTTTCCCCTTCAGTATTACATGTAATGGGGTTTTCAAATGCATGTTAACTGGCTTCTTGTGTGGAAGAATATATATCCAAGTGAAAAAAAGAGAGTAACTTCTCCTTTTGTACACCCTTCAGTCAGCAGGGTATTAAGTATCATAAATAGCTACAATTTGTACTCATCTGCACCTTGCCAATTTCTTTAAATGTATTCCTCAGGAGCTGCTCTTCAAGCTATAATAATTCCCCTTTTATATGGCATCAATGCATCTCTCCAGGCTGTAAAGTCATTGTGAAACTTTGCATTAGAGCAAGAATTTAACAGATCTCCCCAAATGCCAAATTATTCATGCCAAGAAACAGTATTTCTTGAGTGTCTGACAATCATTAGTGTGAATGCTGATTAAACTGTAAATAGCTTCAGTGGGAAGCTTTAATGGAAAAGCTTGAAAGAAATGGCTTTACCTCCGAACTACAACTAATTGGGAGATCCAGAAATTATTTCTGATGCAAAAGTCTTTGTTATTTTAGGATTTTCAATACAGCGTCAGTTTTGGGCTATTAAGAGCATATACAGTTGGCTATTAAGAGTATATAAACCATTTCTTCCACAATTGCTGTTAGGCAAAGTTACAAATACTTTTTAAACTTCAGCTGATACACAAAATTTATATAAAAAAGTTCATCTCATCCACTACTAAAAACTGCTCTCAGATTGGAATGAAAAAAAAATTGACATTTGAGTCAAATTTACTACCACATGAGGAAAGTGAAAAGACTGAGTCCTTAAACAGTTTTTTGCTGTAATACAGTTTATGTCAGGAAAACAAAAAATTCTTTGTATATTTGGGTCATGAAAGTTTTCATCTGATTGAGAATGAAAGCAATATATCCAATAATTCTGACAATGTTGTATACTGTGTGTTGTCTGAAGTCGTGCATTGGTTTAAAAAAAAAAGAAATTAAAAAAAAAAAGGTTTGATTTCAATACAACAAAAAGACATGAGCCAGTAGCTCATGGCTAGCTGTCCCACACCACACAGAGAAGCTGTGTAACCTCAGTCATTTGCACACTCAAAACTCATTTGGACAAGTCCTTGCGCAACCTCATTGAGTTTGAAAGTTAGGTGAAGAACGGATGTGTTCCCACCTAACTGATTCTAAGACAACTCTTTCCTGGAGCATACTGGCACTTCTTGTTAGTGTCCATGTTTTAGGAGAAAAAACAGGACAGAACAATAAACAAAAATCAGACTACAAGAGAAGTAGAGGAGATTTAAGAGACTTTGTAAGAAAACATGATTGTCAGGTGTTCTGGAAGCATCATGGCAGTGACAAAAGAATGTGATGTTTATTTTGCAAATAGTTGTGGTGGTTGCACAAATTGCCATCACTATGTTTATCTTTTGTTACTCTTCACTGAGAACTTGGCCCTTCCCCAAAAGCAGAGACTGCAGAACGCAAGAAGAATAGCGCTGCTCTTAACCTCAAAGAGCATTTTTCCTAATTGTATCCTAACTGTATCCTGGGCTGCATCAAAAGATACAAAGCCAGCAGGTCAAGGGAGGTGATTCTGCCCCTCTGCTTTGCTTGTGTGACACCCCATCTAGAGTGTGTCCAGCTCTGTGTCCAGCTCTGGAGTCCTCAGCACAAGAAGGACATGGATCTGTTGCAGAGGGTCAAAGGAGGGCCACAAAGTTGATCAGAGGGATGGAGCAACATTCTTGCATGGACAGGCTGAGGGAGCTGGGTTTGTTCAGCCTGGAGAAGAGAAGGCTCTGGGCCTTCCAGCACCTGAGGGAGGCCTACAGGAAAGTTGGAGAAGAACTTTTTTATAAGGACATGCGGTGACAGGACATAGGGCAATGGTTTTAAACTAGAGCAGAGCAGATTTAGATTGGACATTAGGAAGAAGTTGTTTACTAGGATGGTGGTGAGACACTGGAAGGGGTTGCTCAGAGAAGTTGTGGACCTCTCATCCCTGTGTGGTGATTAGGATGGAGGAAGATGGTTATTTATTTATGAATTATGAAATATGAATTATTAAAATTATTAGTAAACAGTTAATCACCTTTATATATTGATTTTAATGCATAGTTGTGAAAATATATTCCATAACTGGTTTAATATGTACAATTTGACCCAACTAGAATATTTACAGAATTAATTTCAATTAAGGGAACGAAGGGTGCAGTTCCACCACTTGTCCACTAGATGGAGACTCGACAAGACTCTTGATGCCTGAAACTATGTATAGAGATACAATGTTATCAAGAAGCAAGTCAAGTTGAAATATCACATGTCCAGGCACAGGCACTTTGAACTGAATGTTACTAAGTGTTGCACATGTGAAAAGATACATGTGTCTTTGGTCATAGTGAGGCAAGTTGCTGGGTTATGTTGGCTGCTCGCTGTCTGCCCGGGGCTGGTCCATCTGGGCGGTGACTCTTTCTCCTCCCGCAGCCGCGGAAGGGGCGACTTTCCGACGATTGGCGGCTTCCTTTGGCAAGGCGGTCCCACGGCACAACCGAGGCGGTGGGGGCTGGCAGGATCAGTGCAGCTCCCTGAACGGAGTCGGCCCGGCAGGGCTGGTCTGGGGAGTGGTCCTGCGTGGTGGGGCCGGGTCCTTCAGGGTTGGCCCTCGCCGTTGGGGTGACAGATCCCGGTAGGCGAGGTCAGCCATCTCCGATCCCGGAGACCGGCTTCGGGGAAGGGATGCAGTGCTTCCCCTCGGCTCAAAGTTAGCTGACTATGCCGATCTTGGCAACTGCTTCCCATTAAGGTGACAATACAGTCCTTGGCTTGAACTCAACGGAGAGGATATCTTTCTCTCTTTCTCTTGTGAGATCCTGGGTTACTTTACCCTGATGACTTAGGGTTGCGGAGCGGCAACAGTGGCTCTGCTTATCTCCTGCAAACAGCGGGGGTCACGCAAAGCGCATTGCTGCTTGTCATCTGCTTATGATTGCAGCAATGTTGGACTGCCGGGCTTGGGCTAGAGTTTACCCTCGGGGTTCCAGTCTTCTCAAAGACGTGACTGGGCTTACGACGCTGGCTTTCGTAGCTTCAGCGAAGGGATCTCCTTTGCTGGTTCCTTGAGCAGCTCAGGGACTGGCTTCTTTCCGTGTTGCAGAGGCTTCTAGTATGCTTGCATGTGGGAGTGACTTAGGGGCTGCCAGCTTACATTGCTTGAGCAAAGCGAGAGAAAGCAAAAGGAGAGAGCAAATTGGTAAACAAGTGGAGTGTGCTGGTTTGAGGCCAGCCAGAACATCTCTTGCCCCGAAAGGGGCAAAAGAATGACACACGCAAACGGATTGAAGAGTGATGGAAAAGTTTAAATGGAAAAGCAAATTGGTGAAGCTACAGAAAAACTACAAACTACAAAGCATAGTGGAAAAGAACATCCTAAGGCATACAGAACCCCCTCACAGAATTCCCAAAAGCTTCCCAATCCTCCCTTCCTCCCACCTGAGGGTATACCCAATCCCTCAGGGCTCTTCCTTCCCCCTCCCCTCCCACTGCTAGGCAAGTCTCAGGCTGGCCAGGTCTGAGACTGTCCCCCCCTCTCCGTTCTCCTCCTGGCATTAGGCCTAGTCAGGCCTAAGAGGCCTGAGATACCCCCCCCCCCCCTCCCGGCATTACCCGATAAGAGAGGACATCTCCCATGGGCTCGGAGAGGGAAGAAAGAGGAAGAGGATGACTCTGCAGATGGCTTTATAGGGCGCAGGATTTATGGGTAGAAATACGCCATTTCCTGTGTCCACCCCTAGTGGGTGGGTACCTGGGACACCAGAGGTGTATCTCATGCAGCAGGGGCAGGGGACACCCAGCCTAAACTGCCACATGGAGTAGTACTTATAGATCTCTCAAGGCTGGATCTGGCCAATGGGCACACTTGTCAACAACCTGCTTTAACCTATAGAAAGGGTGAAGCTAGAATTATGCCCTTAGGTAGAAAGAGCATGAGCATGCCATGCGATGGGTGCATGTAGCTGCTTACCCCTTAGGAGACAGGTTGGCGCCTGGGCCTTGGTCCCCCTCTCCTGAAAGGAGGGTGGAAGGGGGGGCTTGCCAAAACATGTTGGGACAAGTTTGCTGGTATTTGGGGGCATAATTCTGGGCATATAGTGCCTTCACCACACCCTTGAAGTGTTTAAGACCAGGCTGGATGAGGCTTTGAGCAACCAGGTCTAGTAGGAGATGTCCCTGCCCATGGCATGGGGGTTGGAACTAGATGATCTTTAAGGCCGCTTCCAACTCAAGCCGTTCTATGATTCCATAGCAGCATCAATAATAAAAGTTGTAGCTCGGATGGCATTCACAAGAATGCCAGCTGCTACTGTATGCTAATCACTGAGCACAGGATATCATGTTCCTCTCATCCAATCAGTTACTTAGTCTGAAGCTGCAAAGCCTAGATCAATACAAAAGTATCAGTGATGTAAGCGATGTTTTTAATTATTCTGTTGTGAAACACATTTTACCAGCTTTAATTTCAGATACAGAATGAGTATAAATCCACTGAAAATCAGATCAGGACCCAGGCCCACAAAATGTCACTCACTTTCAAGAGAAACTGCTCCTTCTCCTTTTTGATTTGCTGTTCCATTTCCTCATAGAGATGTTGAATTTCTTTATCATAAGCAGCAATTCTCCTAATAAGAGATAAAATTACACTGAGTGGGTCTTTGTAGCATTACTTCAAGTCATGGCTCACATTACAAATTAACCTCTACACTTCTGCCTTAACACAAGACACCAGAGAATGTTTTAGGGTTAAGAAAAGAAGAAGTTTTGTGCAGGATAAGTCACAGATGAAATTTTTTTTAAATTTTTTTTCTTCATGGAAGGAAAACTTCAGCAGCTCAAAGTCTAATCTGCTTTTTCCATATAAAGTAACTGCTTACTAATGCAGTTTTAACAATTACTACTGAATCTTAGGTTTAAAGATCAGAGCTTCATAGTGATAATACTAAGAATTCCAGAACCTAAGTTTGCCAGTTAAAAATATTTTCACTGCAACTTCATTTCAACTGCATTGTTCAACACTCAAGAGCTTTGAATGGAGTACTTCTGTCCCATGGTGGCTGGACTAGATGACCTTTGAAGATCCCTTCCAATCCAAAACATTCTATGATTCTGCATCTAAGGTATTTCAGCTAGAACAGACTTCTTAATAGCCCTTTTTTGAAAGCTGCCTTACTGCCTAACAGCTTTGATGAAACAAATGTGAAAAGCACAGCTGCAGAACAGAAATAAACGTTGCACACAAATGTATTTCACTGTAGGAAGGAAAAAAAAGACCTACAGAGCTCCCTTTTTCTAACATAATATTGCAATGAATATCACTACAGTGTGATACAGGAAGGGATTACACTTAGCAGATGTTTTTGTTTGGGCAGAAAACAAATTAACAGTTGAAAGGGAACAAAGCTCACTTTTCATCAAACTCAGGGGATATCCCAGAAATATTTTCAATAGAGATTAATAGGGCCTTCATATGACATTCCTCCTCATTCTCCTTGCTACAGCTGTTCCTTGAGCAATCTGCAGAATGCATCTGTTACAAATAAATACTTAACTGCCTAGGCATTAACATCATTAAGAACAAGACAAGGAATACACAGTAGAAAAAAAACATGAAATTTGTAATCTGGGTATGTATTCTTTCACTTTTTTTTTTTTTTTTTTTTTTTTTTTTTTTTTTGTTGCCTAATACTCCATACATTACAATTTTTCACTTATTAAAGGCCTGATTCTCTTCTCAGTTAAAGCCAAGTAAATTGGAAAGAAACTTTACCAAATTTACCTAAACAAATAAGAGCGAGAAACACTAGAAACAAGTCTTTCCCCCTTTCAAAACATCAGAACACCTGACATTGCCAGCTTGCATTTTCAATCACAGGTAAAGTAAGAGGAGGGGAAGGCATTTTCTCAGGATTTACAGCAACAATAAACAAATAGCAAGCTACACCAACTTGAGGAAAACTATTGCTATCACTCATATTTTCGTAAATTCTGATTAAGCAGGAAATGCAGCCCAGACAAGGGCCTCTTCATGTGACTGCAATGCTTCAAAAAGAATGACAGAAAATTCAGAAGCCCTTCTTGCTGCCTTACTCCCCTTACAGTGTAAATTCATGTTCTAATGTCATTTTTTCTTTTCTTAAAACTGAGAAAATGCTTCATAAGACATTAGCACTCATCAATGGAATAAAATTACACATATTCATAAAGATTTAATTATTTAGAGTGGCAGAGATGATAAGTATTTAAAAGTATTGTACTCATATAGTATAATGTCATTTTGTCCAGGGCTAGATTGACTATGTACTGAAAAATCCTGTAATTTGCACATGCAGAACACATTTCATGGTAGTGTTTCCATGGGAATCATAAAGATTTTCCTTGCTTCTGTGTGACAGAAAGAATAACTTTAGTCTCATTTTACTAAGCTGATGATTTTGACATATCTCTCCTCTTATTTGTTTGGAAGGATCTGGTAGCACTAGCAAGAATACATGCAGAAGGTAATTCTGGATGTAGCAAACTTTTTATTTGCTCTGGCACATAAGTACATGCCATTGCTGCATGTACTTCTGCATGTACAATCCCCAGGCATTTCATTCGTGGCTTAACCATTCTTAACTCCAATCAAGTTAAACAGAAAGATAAAATAATATCTTGTTATAATCAAAAGTGTAAGTACAACAATTCTAAGTAACATAACTAACAAGCAGCAGGAAAAAAGATTCAATGCATTAGCTAGCAAACATTCCCCACATGCAGTGAGGGGAGAATAATTAAAGCCATAAGGGCTTCATTGTTATGTGAAAAATGCAAAATTTTAATTAAAACCCCATTCCCCAGAATCATATCATCTTGTTTTACTCAGTGCATAATTTTATAATTTCTGCAATATTTGATAATGTGACCTTATTCTTTCCAGTAATGCTATGGGCTCAACAGAGATCAAAAAGATAAACATGTCCATGGTTATATACTAGCACAGAATATGTCTAATGCACTGACAGACCTCTTCTGTGGGGGTATAAGGAATATATCTATTTTGAGGAATCTTTGTTGAAATTCTTTTAACTAAGGGACCGTAGTGGCAGGTTTTAAATTTCTTCTCCAACAATTGTTTAATTGCTTAAAATAAGATATAAAACTGAGATGAAGTTAATATGACAAAATCAGAGTGGATCAGTCGTTATGGTTCCAAGGTGGAACTTTTGTCTAGTTCACAGGAACTTTCTGGACATTTTTGGGAAAAAGGTAAATAAATTACCATTGGACATAAAACAATAACATAGATAGGTATATATCATTCCATTCATTTGTTAATGTGGATTAAAAAGCAGTTGCATAAACATTTCTGTCTCTTTTTTACCTCTTCATTCTAGCTGATACTAGCTGGTGCTTTTGCTTTGACTTGAAACTCCTGCCTGCCGGCTACTGCTGCAGGCAGGAGTTTCAAGTCAAAGCTGTGGGAGCAGCAGGAGCACAGCACGGGGCTGGCAAGTCACAGAATCACACACAGAATCACAGAACTAAACAGGTTGGAAAAGACCTTTGGGATCATCAAGTCCAACCTTGTGGTGGTAGGCCATGACACATGGCCCAGTATAAATCCAGACAGGCCTCAAGATCTCTAGACAAGTCCTTTCTCTCCCCTCCTTCCTGCCACAATAACAGGGCAACACGGGAAAAGGAACAAAGGGGGTGGGACCTTGCCTGTCTGGTAAACAAGATGCCCATCTGGGGTTAGAGCACATAAGCTTCCCCAGATACGAGGTCCTGGCCTCTGCCTTTTATGGTCATAGCCTGGCAGAATGCTTTCCATTGGGTGGCTACATGTTAGCTTTAGTGCCCCATTGGACCAAGTGACCTCTGGCATTTTATATATATACAAGCGGCTAGGTAGCCTAGGAGCTTTGCTCAGATCCACTTTGCTCAGATCCGCCCTCGCTCAAATCCACCTTGCTCAGATCCGCCTTGATGTTGCTTGCTGAAGCTGTGCTCATGCCTTGCTCAAATTTGCCTTGCTCACATCTGCTGAAGCCTCGCCACACTTCAAGCCTTGTCGTCTCGAGTGTCCTGCCTTGCTTCAAGTGTCTGGTCCAGAGCCCTGGGATAAAGCCTGAGCCTAGAACTGGATTACAAACCGACAGTTTCTGGAGTCCATCAGAGGAGAGAGCGAGCTAGGGACTATCTCCAAATTCCTACTCTAATCCTCGTGAGTAAACCCGGCCTGCTCATATCTTCCTAAGGGTTATTGGTTGGCCTTTGGTTTATAAGTGGGTGAAGCTATTTGTGTCATAGCTTTTTCTAGTCTCTGAACTCTCTAAATTGTGTCAAAATTGCCATTAAGCATCCTGGAAGAATTCACGACTGAATAGAACCTGTAAATAATTCTATCAGTTTTGTACATAGTTTTGGGGTGGGGTTTTGGGAAAATAAAAATAACTGTATTTTATAATTCCTGCCTCGTTAATTTAACCCAAACTAACACAAACCTATCACCCAGCACCATCTAATCAACTAAACCATGGCACTAAGTGCCTCATCCAGTCTTATTTAAAACAGTTCCAGGGTCTTTCATTGAACGCAGAAACGGCAAGCTACAGAGCCCTTGCAAATAGCACTGTGTCCTTCTCCCCAGCCAACTGCAGAAAATATTTGGGAGAGAGATGTGCAGTGGTTCCCTATGGATGTAGTTAGGGGAAACAGTAGCAAACCCACCAAAAGCAGCAGCAGCTCTGGTGAAAAGCCAGTGGGGGGCAGTTGCAGCCAGCGGCGGCGCTGGCAGCAGCGCTGGCAGTGGCTGTAAAGCTCAAGCAGTGGCTATGTCGGCAGACTGTGCAAGCAGCGGTGCCAGCTACAGTGACAAGTTTGGCTGCAAATGCCTGCAGCTATGTCAAAGTCCCCCAGATGAACAAACTTAATGAGTTCCACCTTCAAACCATAACAGTCGCTTGAACTGAAATACTAAAGCAGACCTCTAATACTGCAAAATATTATGTCCTGTTACAAAGTAATAAAAATAACCACTCAATAAGGGTGCACATTGCCATTATCTACATGTTCAGAGCACAAAAATACTAGTTCCTGTAAGAAGGTCAGCAGTAGACAATGTATTATGCAAATCTCTTCTTCAAGACTATCTAAAGTCAAGACTATCTAAAGTTTTCCTAGGAAAAAACCTTACTTGGCATATAGAAGGTTTCTTTTAATATATGCATTTACATATATACACATATATATAAATACCTATGCATTAAAATTAACAGGGAGATCACCTCTATGCCTTAAAGTAACACCCAGTAAAGTACGAAAAATCTCCTCTATGCAGGATCACAGATATGTTACATTATGTATACATATGTTATATGATACATGTTATCATATGTATTATAAACTTATTCATGAGCTCTATGAAAACAAGTTTCTAAGAGATGTTAACAATGGTATAGACTAAGTGTTCAAAGTGTTGAAATGGCTAGACCTTAGCCTGAGGATTAACCAATTGAACAAGTGAGAAACTACTGGACATTATATGAGGAATTGCTGTAGATATCAATTAAGAGTGAGAAACTGACAGATTACAGACAGCACCCTGACTGTTTCATAGTGTTCACAGATGGTCTAGCAGGGATTATGCAGTAAACAGAGAACCTCATTGCTATCTGAAGGAGAGGTTTTTTGGCACCTTTTAGGAAGAGTCAAGCCAAGGAAAGCCTCTAGAGAACCACATCAATAACATCATATAAAAGCAATGTTACTTAGGTACCAATATTAGAAAGAAGAAATTTGCATACAAATGTAGAAAAAATGGGATGAACATTAAAAAAAATTATTTAGGGACAAGTATTTTATTTATGAAGAGAAAACGATAGAGAAAGGAACAAAGGCAGATGTGAAGCATTAGCAATCTGATGGTTAGTACGACTGTTCGGTCAAGACCTGTGTTTGATTATCCCAAGATATGCTGTGTTGTTATTGCATCCTATTTCTAACTGTGTGAACTCAACAGCTATTATTTGTGTGTACTACTTATTAGCATAATTCTTCAAGCTGAACTATCTAGCAAGGAGGGAGATTTCCATCTGGAAAAACTCATTGAGCTGATAACTGGAGGTAAAGGGACTAGGGTCTCAGCATGGGCATTAGATGAACTTAAAAATTGTCATCATATCTGAAGGATCTATGATGGTTAATGAGTGAGCAAACTTCAATCCAGCTGAATCAGCTAGCAAATAGAAGGAGACCCACACCTGGAAAGATCCAAGGTCTGAGTCAAAGAATTGAGTTAGGGGCTCAGGCTGCAAGCAGAAACATTAGGTAGTCTAACATCTATGATAATATTCAAAGGACTGGTAAATGTAAGTTTGTTTCTGAATAACACAAACATGGGGGGCAGCTGCATGTGTGTACATTTGCCCTAAAAATAATCCAGTCCTGATAAAGCAGATGGGAGAAACAGGATCAAGACTGCTATCCTTCATGTTTCTGTGACTGCTTCTTGTTTAGATGTGTTCCAGGAGAGGCCCTGTTTTCTAAACATCTAATCAGCACTGGTCTGCAGGGTACACTATGTGTACTGTATCTTCATGTGTGTGTACTAAATGTACGTTTGTCATGTGGTGGGTTTGGAAACTCCCCACCCCCCACCCTCCCCCATCATTAATTTTACCAGACTAGCTCAGTTTGAAAGCAAATGGAGCTATATTTACAAGGAAAACTATAGTCTACAATGGAATGCAATGAATATATACGAATATACAGTATTTACAATATTTACAGATATTTACAGTTATTTACAATTAACAAAACAGCACAAACCCCCCCCGGCCCAAAAGAGACCAGGAAAGTTGTCTCTCTGCCTCCCCCTTCCCTGCCTTCTCCTGACCCCTCTAGCAAAAAGGAAAGAGAGAGAGAGAGAGAAGTAGATAAGGTTAATACCAAACCAAACAGTCAAAGTCAGCAGAGGCATGTTAGAAATCTTCCCAGAGAAAGAAGCAAGAAGAGAGCCGAACAAACTGCCCTGCATTCCTAAACAGAGCTGAACATTGTTTTGAGAACCAAATCTTAAGCAAGTTATCCCTCCAATGGAATGGTTTAGAATAATCACAATTTTTCCTTTTTACACCCAATAGTGATTTATTTACATTTTTACTTCTTTCTGCTCAAGATCTGTGAAAAATTTTAAAGGCATAGCCTAAAACCAGCATAACCTTCGACCTCACTACTAGGTGGACCTATAAATAGGAACAACAGCAGCGTACTGTACTTATTGAATCAGGACAGTTTCATGAATTAAAATATGCAAGTGTGAAAGCTCCACAAGAAGAAACAGGTATAAAAATCACAGAATCACTTAGGTTGGAAAAGACCTTCAAGATCATTGAGTCCAACCATTTACCCTGCTCTACCAAGTCCAACACTTGGCCATGTCCCCAAGCACCACATCTACATGTTTTGTAAACACATCCAGGAATAGTGACTCAACCACCTTCCTGCGCAACCTATTCCAATGCCTGACAGCCCTTTCAGTGAAAAAAGTTTTTCTAATGTCCAGCCTGAACCTCCCCTGGTGCAGCTTGAGGCCATCTCCTCTTGTTCTATTACTAGTTACTAGTGATCACTAGAAGAATAGAATGGGTTGACAATATAGATTGGTATGGCATAAATATCCCAGCACATGCACATGCACATGAAGCTTCTCACATCATGCAAGTAAGAGAAAAAAAAAAGAACTACTCAAGACAAAAGCATAGCCTACATCCAGGAAATGAGATAACAGGCTGAGAGTAGGCTGCATTATACCCAGGTGACTCACAGAAGACAGGAAGGAAAGACAAAAGATCACATTCATTCTCAATTTCCAATCTTCTTGATTGTCACCAATCAAGAACCAAGGAGACATGATATGACCTCAATAATCAATATCTCTTATCTTCTGTGGCCCCACAGTAAATCCTGGGTGGTTTATGTGGACACATGCATCTTTGTGCTAGTAAGTATGTAAGTATAAAAAGAAAGTAATTTTTCTCCCACTGTATGGTCTTTTCTCAAGTTTTGCTGTTATTTGTACATAGTTCAAAACACAAGAAATTATTCTTTCTCACTGTTACCAAAGACAATATTACTCCTCTGAGAGTTCGGACTCCTTTCAGCTATTGATTACAAAGAAAACAATGACCTATTTGCTGAAATTAGAGGTGTTATCAGAAGGAACAATAAGAATAAATCATATAAAACCCATTTTTACTACAAAGGCATAGAAAACAATTCATTTTTAAGGCAGAGATTTCATGTCACCCAGAAAAGTAAGGTAATGCTAATGGTCACCTCTGTGCTTATACACAGATATTAAACAGACAAAATTATTCTTTCAGTTCCCAAAAATGAGAGGAGTCTAACAAACAAAACCAGAGTTATTGGTAAATCTGAATGCCCTCTGGTATCCAACTGATCTCACTAGAACTGAATTGCTTCATATTGTATTAAAACTGCAATGCAATATTGGACATCTGCAAAAGAATTTTAGTAAACAAAATCTGTTAACTGGAAGAGAAAAGCTAATTTCAGCCTGTTTTCTATTATAATTAATTTTATAGGTACTCTTCAGGACTAATAAAATTTTACATTAGAGGAACCCTTGTGATTATAGTCCTCAGTTCTTCACTGAGCTACCATGTTTATTTCAAAGGTTCAAATAGTAGGTATGACAGTTATACAATTGCCGCGATGCGAGAGACGGGACAAAGCCTGATACAAGCAAAGTGTCACTTTATTGTACAAAGCTTTTTCTTTATATAGGTTAACATGGTATCAGAAGGTAGCTTGTCATTAGTATGTCCAAGCGACAGTTGTAAATTCATAATTGGCTACAGAGAGAAAGTATCACGCGAACGCATATATTTTTCCAAGGCTTAAACAAGCGTCAAGCAAGAGATAAAGGATTCCATAATTCTACATCCCTCTGTCCTAGCTTTTGCTTTGTTCTTGTTATCAGGTAACTGCGTAATCCCCACAGGTCACAGTGACCACTGGGAATTACCCTATCTATGTTTTTTTTCTTTTTACACAGCTGCACTCTGTTCCCAGGGTTTACCACCCATCAGAGACACAATGTATCCAGTGTCTGGGGTGCTGGACCCTAAATCAATTCCTTCATACAATGACACAAGCAGTCCAACAGTGAGAAGTACTAACTTCTTTACAATTCATTCCAACTCATTCTTTTCATTATCTGCTTCTTGGAGCTGAGAAAAAGTTCTGACCAGGAGCTCTTCAAAATTGGAAAGTAAATGAGGTTCATCTTTTCTCAGCTGCAACCAAAGGTGCTTCACATCACTCTCACTGAAAGAAAATATCATAAAGAATTCATTAACAAAGAACATTTTTCAGCTGCAATACATGTTCCATCCTAGTGGATAGAGGCTTCAGCATCACTATTCAGAACATAAAGACTATTAAAAGCAAGGGCTACTTAAGCAGTACCCTTAAGTGACGATTAGGTGGGTGGAACATAATGGAAATTGTGTTTATTAAAAAATGCGTTGCAAAGCTTGGCCACACACAACTGCAGAGAATCACAGGAACTGCTGTCTAGTGCCAGACACTACATCTAAACAGGAATTGATAAGAAAGAAGACAGATGAGAAACACTGCACTATCCCATCACTTCTATTAGAGGCTCCCAGGAATCCAGTGAGGAAGGAGCTGCGGGAAAGCTAATCAAATGCACCTCCTCATAAGAAATGAATGAGACAATATGCAAAGTTATTTAGACAAGTCAACAAATTGCATTTGTACTTTAACCCATTTTAACGTCACAGAGGAACTGCTGCTAAAATCACAACACGAGAACTTGAAAATTTTGATTAAAGATGTATCAATAGAATGTTTTGTTTCCAAATTTGTTCATCATATACTGGAAAACAGATTTTCTACAGTGAGTAAATTTTTTAATGCTTTGCCAAAAATTCTTCTCTTTGTTTTTTACATGTGTATCTTAAGCCTGAACCTAGCCAGCAAATAGTGCTGTATCTAAAGGACTAAATAAGGATATGGGTAGGAAAAGTGGGTGATAAAAACCTCTTCATAATGAAAGCCTTTCAGGGTGACTGCCAGTCTAACTCTTTCCTGTCAGATTAAGAGAGAAACAATGATGAGCATTTTTATTTCATGGTAAAGATCACTGATGCATTTCTTAAACAGTCCTACTATATGTCCAGATTCTCCCCCTTTTTTGCCACATGCCTTTTTTTTTTTTTACCTAGAACATTCATTGTGATTGACCAATGAATGTCAGGCCAACACAAAAGAATCTCTTAGAGCAGTTTTTGCATTCTTTGTTGCAGAGTGAGTCATCCTGGTCCTGGAAAAGGTAGTGTTGTCAGAGCAATCACATGTAATTATGTGTGCAGGGCAGAAAAAGCAAGAAAAAGGGGAGAAAACATTATTTCTTATGGTTAACTGGTACACTTTAAACTCTAGTCATCATGCATTGTTGGACTGAAAATCAGTGGCATTTGTGGATTACCTGCTAAGTAATTATCTATTTTCAAAACTTATGGCATATCAGTGGGTTAATGTCACGACTTTCATATGGCATAAATGCACATTTCATATGTGGAAATTTTAGTTGAACGACATTTTATCACCTCTGACAACCAAGAAAACTATTTTTCAAAGAATCTCTGTGTTACAGAGCAGCCTTGGTTCTTGTCATTCACCTTGGATTCCATTAAAATTAAAAGCAGAGCTGAATCATAAAAGATCATACAATCTATTACTATTGCTGCAAAGACTCACTCATCTAAAACCTTTTTAGCTCCAAGCTGATTCATCAGATTTGAGAAGTGGAACTCTTTATCCTCATCATCACTCATGGTCTCTTCACATTTAAATGTGCAGGCTGTTTCATCTTCTGGCTGTTGCATCATCTCATTGTTCAAAGCAATCTGCCCCCCCCAAAATGTGGCCTAAGAATTAGAAATTACACACATTATCATTTTCACAATTTACTACAAGAAACAATGTTACTGAAGACCAGTATACTAAAGGTCACATTTTAGAGTAAATATAATTTGTTTACAAGAAAAGGGAATATAATGAAACAACAGAAGGATGAGACACAACAAGAGGATCCCTGAGTTTTCTGCATGCTTTTACCCCCAGTTTAATATCTAGCCTTCAGTAAATCACTCACTTCAAAATCGACAAGCATTCTGAAAAAAATCTGTCCTCCATAAACAAAAGGCATAAACTGCAGCAGCAAGTACTTTCTAAGTGTTGTGGTCTTATTTCTTGATATGCTTAAGTAGAAGTTAGGAATCTAAAATAACCACTGATGAAATCTGCTTAACATTCTTTTTAATGTATGACCAAAGGCATACCTTAAATTCCTTTATAAACTGCATATTTCAGTATATCTTTATTTTGTATATCAATAAAAAAAACCCCAAAATTAGACCAAATCCATTAGTCACCATGTAGACTAAAGTCACTGGTGTCTGAATAAATTTCTAATAACCCACCACTGAATTACAAGAAAGACGAGACAATGAGAAAGCTATTGCTAGCTTCAAAGAATCAGAGTTTATAAATTTTTGGAATTAATATAAATTTTTTTCACTGTTGCTAAGTTACTGTAAAATTAAATGGAGTAGATAGGTCTCAGTTCAGTTTTTTGTCAATGGCTATTTTATTGGAATTACTCTTCATTTACTAGTCTTGAATGAAATAAGGATAATCCAGTATTTTCAAAAGGTCTGCATTTGTAATATCTTTAATTGGATCAGCAAGGAATAAAAGCAAATATAAACAATTATCTTCTCAAGTGTTCTGAGCACCCTTATTTCTGTAGTTAAATGGACCAGACACTTACATACATACTGAAATTGTCAGATATGGTAAACAAATACTCATGGTGAAATAGATTAAATGTATGAGAAAGATTCTTTGCAACTCTTTGTCATCCTTTTGGCAACATGTGTTTTAGAACCTGAAGTATAAATTTATCAGGACTTTGCGCATAAAAACTAGAATCAAATAGAAATACATGTTTTAGGTTCCTTGTAAAAACAGGTATCAAAATTGTTTATATACAGGTACATACCTACATACATATGGGTCTTCACTAAGTGAAAATATATGCCATTTAGTTTTTGGAAAGAAAATAATTATAATCCATGAAATTCTCTATGGGTCTGGATTTACCAAAATTAGTACTAAGAATGTATTTGTTTTCATTCAGCTACTTCAATAAGATAACGCATACTGGCAAAGCCTACGGCACAGCAAGCATCTGCATTCCTATCTTGTCTCAACTTTGCAGAATTAGCACAAGTCATCACAAAACTCAATACAAGACCTAGTAATCTGAGCAAGTTACTATGAGGTTTTTGGTTTTCCAACATAAGTAGTTACTTACATTTGCCTATATACAGACACATCTTTGGATCTGAGGATATGGAAAGTTTCAGTACTTTACATTAGATGCTTCTGTTGGTAGTAGTTTGCACTGAATTTATTTTGCTCTCACTTTCCAATTCTCCTTCATCCATAACAAAGTAGAAATGGATTAACATAATGAAATTATGCTTTGTGTGGCACACAAGTACATTATTGTTTTCTGCCACATACTGGTTCGAATCATGTTACCAATTCTTCAATACACACCCAATCATATTTTCACACAGAATCACAGAATCATTACTCTAAAGTCATCAAGTCCAACCATCAAAAAGATTTTGTTACATCGTTATTTTCAACCCTTCCAGCAAGTCTGATTTTGGCTCCTCAAACAATTTAAGAACAATTTGGTGAGATTATTGTGAATATTGAATAATTGAATAATGTTCCTCTATACTTTCTACAGATATATGTGATCCAGCTGAGAGTTCACTTGTCTGGCAAGTGAAACCAAAGTGAAAGACTGCATTTACACAATTTTGCTGAAAAAACAGAGGCTAAAATTGGTGGGCTGGATAAATTCATGAGGCTGTAGCAAATTGCAAAGTAATGAATTTACTGGAGTTTCAGCTTTCTCAGTAAGAATGAAATTAATTTCCTGGGGGCATTTTTTTAAACTTCACTTACATGGATTTTCCATTTTTTTGTTGCTTTGTCTGTGGAAACAAATGCAAACATTTGAAGAGATTATTTCAAATCCTACATATCACTTTAAAGTTAGCAGGAGAATGCTACTATTTTTAACTCCAAATTAATCAGTCTCAACTCATTAAGAGAATTAGGAGCTTTGTGCATTTCACATAGACAATTTTGGTTTTACCTACATATCTCGACAAGTGATGAATCCTTTGCCTTCCAGATCACAAATCTGAAAAAACTCATGTGTTTTTCCCAACACAGTTAGTCCTGGGTCTTGTCCTCCAGTTGGGCTCCTCTCTGAATCTCCTGGTGGTGCCGGGCTGGCATAGCCTTCTTGTATTCTGTCCATTGTCACAATCTCAGTAAAGGAATATCTTGGGATGCTACTGTCCCTTTACTTATTCTGATCTGAAACCTGTGCATGAGAGGTAAGGAAAAGAGCAAATCAGACCCTTTTAATGATGCTTTCCACAACCTCTTAGCAACCACCTCCTTCATTAGGCAATAAAACTAAGAAGAAAAAGCTTTTTGAAAATGCTTACCCTTGATAGATTACACTAAAGATACTGCAAACAGAATAATGAATGGTGAGGGAGAAGTCTGAGGGAAGGAGAAGACCTCTGAAAAGGAATCTCAAAGCAAAATCAGATAATTTAATGAGAAAGATAGACAATCAATTAATTTGAACAAGAAAACACAAGAAAGATGGGGAAATGAAAAAAACAATTTAAAGTCACTACAAGTATTCAACTGGTATCTTTTTGGCTCTGATCATCTTATCAACACATACCATATCTCGGATCAAATGCTTTAGAATACAGTTCATATGACAGCTACAGAATGGGAGATAACTGATGACTGACGGAACCTGATGGATCATGATCAATTAAGTAAAAACAAAAGAAAGATAATAAATTATAGAATTCTGAAACAAACATTTCCTTAGATTCATCCTTACTACTTCAGGCTTTAACTTCTATGAAGAACTAATTGCTAGTGAACTTGGTGGGAAGTTTTCATAAATCAATCATATTCTCAAGAGTCTCTGAAAATCTGTATTATGCTTCCTTCATGAAAATATTTCTATATATACATGTTTGGCTATAAATTGATCTTAATTTCATTCCATGTCAGATACAAATAGCTTTTCCTCTCCAAACTTGATTCAATACGAAAGGAATGGGTTTTCCCAAAAGCCTGTGTCCTTTGTTGTGGTTTGGTTTTGCACCATGTTGCAATTTGGAATTTACCCCAAGAAGTAAATTACCACACTACTCAGCATTTGGAAATTAAATTAAATTATTATTTATAAAAGCAAGCTAAATATGAAAGGTAATAAACATATACAAATGCATACATACATACATACAACTAGAAAATAGCCCAACTACCCCCCTGTACAAACAAATATCCCAGACCCCGCTGTACAAACACATCTATACACTGCAGCCTGAAGGCCACGTTGCCTTACCTCCCCCCACTGTGATAACCCAAACAATGGTCAGCACAAGAGAAGTAAAGGCAAAGTTCAGAAAGAACAAAGAGAGAAAACAGGAGAGGAACACACTATAACTCCAAATATATAGCATTTGCAGGCGAATGGGATGGGATAAGCGTTTTTTCGTAGTGTCTTGTCCAACCCCCTCTGGGGATTTTCCAGCCTCCTATATTCTGGAATTCTCTGAAAAACTTTTTATTTATCATATAATATTCAGACTATAACAGTCCTCAAAGGCACTATGGCATTGTCATGCCTCACTTGATATTTCTAAGTCTTCTTGAATAATCTTAACTCATCACTGTGTGGGTAAATCAAGTAGAGAAACAATGACAGGCTAAGAACATGTGTATATTTACCAGAGCTCAGATGATGTGCAACAACTTGACTTGGTATATGCATATTGATTTTGTATTTCTGTTTTTTCAAATAGCAGCCACAGATTAGTTTGATAATTTTTAATAGAGAGAAGTATTTTGAGAGACATTTGGCTATTGTAACATCTGGTTCTAATCCAACATGACTGGCACAATCTGAAACAACTCCAATAGAGGCTAGTGAGAATTATTTGAATCTGAAATGTAGGTTATCTTCAGAATACAACCTTTGGCACTGCATGTATGTTTTCACAGTGTGAGAGCTGAAACCCCCTCCCACACCAACAATAACCAGGCTAGCTCAGTCTGGAAGCAAATGAAAGCTGTATTTACAAGCAAAAGTACAATCTATGATGAAATGCAGTGAATGTGTACAAATATACACTATTCAGAACATTTACAAATATGTACAATCAACAGAAAAATACAACCAAGCCCCCTGGCTTCCCCCTCCCCTTGAGGGGCTGTGCTTCTTCCCCAAGGGGCCTTTCCCCAAGGGGCCTCCCCACCGCAGCCAGAAGGACTCCCCCCCCCAGGTCTCCCTGGCAGAAGGCAGAGAGTCAAGAAGCAGAGAGGCTGTTAGATTTAGCTTGTCAAGGTCAGTATGCAGGTGTGTTATCTTCGGCCAGGAGAGAGAAGAAGCAGGCAGACAGAGAGAAGACAGACTGTGAGAGTGTCCAACTCCCTATTGTCCCGTATCTTGTTTTGAGTAATGGTTCTTAAACATTTCTCTCTCTCCAAAGGAAGCGTTTAGAATAATAATTATTTTGCTATCTTACATCCAATAGTGATTTACTTACATTCTTTCACTTTCTCTGCTCAAACTTTGTGAGAAGAAAAATTAAAAACAGTCTTAAAACCATCACATATGTGAAGGCAGAATCCAAGGAAAGAAGAGCTTTAGCTTGTCTACTTGGCTTATTAAGGAGAAAAGTCTCCGATCGCATACAGTAATTCAGCAGAGGCTGACCAGTCTATAGTTACCTGGGTCCTTCTTACCCTTTTTGAAAATTGGAGTGACTTTTGCCTTCCTCCAGTCCCCAGACACCTCTCCTGTCCACCATGACTTAACAAAGATAATGGAGAGTGGTCTGGCAATGACTTCTGTCAGCTCCCTCAGCACCTGCAGGTGCATGCCATCAGGACCCATGGATTTATGGATGTTCAATAAATCTGGATTCATTTCAATCTGTGGGTCTCCTTTCCCTGATCCCCCTTCTCTGCTGGGAAGGCATCATTGGGTGATAGAACAACTGCTAGTTTAGGTCCAGATTTGGGCTAAAAAGAGACAGTTTATTTGGTGGCCAGTGTTTATTTGGGGTCTGATTTTAATAGGCCAACTGGGAGAATTACAGACCTTTGCAAGTCTTGAAGGGTTGAAGTTTTAATGGATTTGAGCAAAATGTTACAAGAATTCATCCTGTTGGTTATGTCGGTGTGATGGTCGCTGGATGCACTTAGCCATTTTTTTGTTTCTAGAGTTGTTTCTGTTTTTGACTTTCCTGCTTTTGGTTATTGCTTTTGTGCAGTTTATCACTTCTGGGCATGGGGTCAGAGGTGCTGCTCTGCTATGTTCTGTGGTGTTAGGTTATGGTATTAAATTATTTTCTTATAACAAGGATTTCTGATTTCTATGGAATGGTAGTAGGCAACAAGAATTTTATATACCCTTGGGATGCTTCCACCACCTTAATTATAGTTTTAGGCCTTTTCACTGTCTTTCAGTTCTTGGTCTGGCTTAGAACAACCCCCTGCAATGGGCCTTGCAGCTATTTCTGCCCCCACAAGAAATATTGCAGCCTCCAGTTAATTGATGTGTCTGGCTGAGAGACACAATGAGTGTCAGTATCAGTTACTCCTATGAAGAACTACACAAAAAAAAAAAAAAAAAAAAGGGTCCTGGATGGATATCACTGGAGGAATCAGAGGTGACCACTCAATCTCTGTCCCTAAGGGAGTTGTGAAGTACATGTAAAGATTACAGTTGTTACGAAGAGAAGCAACTTGTTACTTGTCTGATCCATGGCTAGGATAACAGAGCTGATTTGGAGTTGAAGGTCAGAGAAGCCAAGGAACTGGGATCATGATTTTTCCAGTGAGGTGTACTACAAATCATCAAATCCCAGAACTACAGAGCACTGCTTTGTCAGTGTGAGCTGAAATTCCCCCCCCACCGACACTAACCAGGCTAAGCTCAGTCTGGAAGCAAATGAAAGCTGTATTTACAAGCAAAATCTACAATGTATGATGAAATGCAATGAATATCTACAAATATACAAAATTCACAACATTTACAAATATATACAATCAACAGAAAAGCACAACCAAGCTCCCTTTGCTTCCCCCTGAAGGGGACCTCTCCCAGGGGCCTCTCTCCCAGGGGCTGCCTCCCCCCAGACCCTCCTGGCAGAAAGCAGAGTTAGCTAAAGCAGAAAGTTGTTAACTTAGCTCGCCAAGGTCAGTGTGTTATCTTCAGCCAGAAGAGAAGAAGAAAACAGCAGCCAGACACCCCAGCAAGCTGCCCCGACTGCAGAATGCAGAGTGCAGAGTGCCCCACTTTGTTTTGGGTAACAGTTCTTAAACATTTCTATTTATCCAATGGAAGTGTTTAGAACAATCATTATTTTGCTTTCTTACACCCAATAGTGCCTTATTTACACTCTTTCGCTTTCTTTGCTTGAACTTTGCAAAGAAAAATTAAAAAGACAGTTCCAAACCATCACAACTGCTGATCCACAGATTTCATAAGTCATGACTTGTTGCAATTCCATTCTTCCTAGTTGTGATAGTTAAAAACATAAAGAGCTATTTTACCTGCATTCATGTCTCTGAGTTTCTAGATTTCAGTAAAATAATTTTTTAACATTTGTCTGCTTTCAGCAGAAAAACAGTAAATTTACTTAATACTGAGTTTTTTTCAAAACATGAATCACCAGCAGAAAAACAGTAAATTTACTTAATACTGAGTTCACAATGATTTTATACAAAATAATCTTACAAGGGATAACATTTATATTTTACAAATACTGGAAAATAAATTGTATTGTGTATTTTACTACAAAGAAACACATTTTTTCACAATCAAATTATCATTGTTAAAATAACCTGCAGCTGTTCTGTAGTATGCCTGACATAGAAGCTGGAACCTTCAGAACTAACTTAGGGCTGGAGCACCTCTCCTATGAAGATAGACTGAGAAAGTTGGGGCTATTCAGTCTGGAGAAGAGAAGGCTCTGAGGAGACCTTATTGTGGCCTTCCAGTATCTTAAGGGGGCCTACAAGAAAACTGGTGAGGGACCTTTTAGGGTGTCAGGACTAGGGGGGATGGAACAAAAATAGAAATGGGTAGATTCAGATTGGATGTGAGGAAGAAGTTCTTCACCGTGAGGGTGCTGAGACACTGGAACAGGTTGCCCAGGGAGGTGGTGAAAATCCCATCCCTGGAGGTTTTTAAGGCCAGGATGGATGTGGCTCTGAGCAACCTGATCTAGTGTGAGGTGTCCCTGCCCATGGCAGAGGGGTTGGAACTAGATGATCCTCGAGGTCTCTTTCAACCCTAACAATTCTATGATTCTACGATTATGCTGAAAAGCTTCTAAAGTTGCTACGCTCTTGTGCTATAATACGGCAGACAAGCCAGACATGGAAAAGCCATCCAACGGTAAAGAAAGTAGAGCACTGACTGCAAAAGTAGTACAACTGTCATCATGGAAGAACAGGCCAAACACAAATCTGCAAATAATGACATATCATTTCTTGAGAAAGATGAACAGATCAGTAGACCTCAATGCTATCCATTTAAAAAAAAAATGACTATTCAAGGTAAAAATTCAGGATTCATGATTAAAACAACTATCAAAGATATAAAGTTGTGTGCCTCCAAAACTCAGTTGCTCTTCTTTCCCTCTACTGTGTTTAAGACAACTACCCTTTAGCTCTTGTGGAATTATTATAAAACCTGACCAAACCATGTGAAGACCTCAACTGAACCAGATGAAAAATGGAACTTCTATTCCTCTGATTTTGACTTGTCAAGTGAAAACATGCACATCTCATGCTTTTGCTTCAGAAAGACATTGAAATTTGTCATAAAAGCCTCTTCTCTTCCACACGGCATGAATTCACTGGGTAGGTAACTTCTCTCACGATGCAGGGGGAGCAGGAAAGTCAGACAACAAAAGAACCCTGCATCCATTGGCCTAAAAAAGGAAAAACTGTAAATTATGTAGGAATTCCTTTCCTGAGAATAGGAGAAGGAAATTGTGAAGGAGAACCAAATTCTGTTTACAATCAGTGTTAACAGAAACTCTCTAACCATTTCTGACTGTAGCTTTTAAACATTAAGGGAACCATTACACAATCATAGAATGGATAAGGGTTGGAACAGACCTCTGGAGATCACCAGATATGCTTGCATAATGCAAGCTCCAACTTTCATTTGCATCATGAATTTTTACATTTCTATTAAATTACTGCAATTTATTTCAAGGTAAGAGAGATAAGAAGAAATCAAGGTGGGGGAAAAACCTGTGAGAAGATGTGGTAGGTTATAAATATATTGAAATCATATAAATTAAATTCCTCATTTTCAGAAGATAACTGGTTAAGGAAGAAAAACCATACCTAAAATTAAAGAAGAAGAAAACAAACCTTGGTCACACATCAGAAGCACTCTGTCCACAGTTTTAACTGGGAAACTAGAAAGAGAGGAAAAAATGCGAGAGGAAGCAATGGCATTAACAATTCCAAACAGGCTACTGAAGTCTTTGGAGAGAGGCTATTTGTCCCTACATGAATCCACAAATCCAAACTCTGTTACTTCTGTGCACAATGATATAGGATCCCAATTCTCACCAGTGACCATGTCTTCATCAATCATTTTTATTTTTATTGTCTTTACCCAAGCAACTAATTTTCACTGGGTTTGTAAGAAAGCTTGCCTCTTCCATTGCACGAACTAACAGTAAACTATCATCCAAGAAGAATTACATTTTCCTGTATGAAATAAAAGATAACCTTCATGCTCTTTGTTCTGCACAGCTCACTTTCAACGTTTGGGAAACCCATAAACAAACTCACTTATATTTGATTAGTAGGCTTCGTGTACCTCATCCTGTTCTACAAAAACCACTAGCAACACAAATAATTAAAAATGCATATTCGGATTTTAACTCACTACTTCCACATTCTCTATCAGTCAACTACTCAAAATGTTATTCTTGCACGATCCCTACTGCACAATAGGGTAGATAGGGAGAATATCTTCTGGTGTGGTTTTCTGGAGGCCACAGACTCTTCAAAGTGGCACATATCCTGGCCAAGGCTCATCAGTGTAATGACTTCCTCACTGTGCAACAGCTATGGCTACCTAATCATAGAATCATTTAGGCTGGAAAAGACTTTCAAGATCGAGTCCAACCATTAACTCAAGACTACCACGTCTGCTGTTAAACCACATCCTTCAGCTCCACATCTCTACCTCTTTTAAACACCTTCAGAGACAGCGATTCAACCATCACCCTGGGGAGCCTATTCCAGTGTTTGAGTACCCTTTCAGTGAAGAAGTTTCTTGTAATATTGTGGCAGTTTAGGCTGGGTGCCTCCTGTTACTGCCACATAAGCTACACCTCCGGTCTTCCAACTGTCCAGCCCAATGAGGTGGACACAGGAAACAGCAGATTTCTACCCATAAATCCTGCACCCTATAAATCCATCTGCAAAGTCATTCTCTCTCTATTTCTTTCCATCTCTGCTCCCATGGGAGATGCTCTCTTATCAGGTAACGGTGGGGAAGTATCTCAAGGCCTCTTAGGCCTGTCTAGGCCTAATGCCAGGAGAAGAAAAGAGGGGGGGGGGCAGTCTCAGACCTGGCCAGCCTGAGACTAGCCTAGCAGTGGGAAGGGGAAGAAGGAGCCCTGGGGGTTTGGGTAGACCCTCAGGTGGGGAGAAGGGAAGAGTTGGGAAGCCTTTGGGTGTTGTGTAAGGGGCTCTGTATGCTTTGGAATGTTCTTGTCACTATGCTTTGCAATTTTTGTAGTTTCACTAATTGCTTTTCCATTTAAACTTTCCATCACTCTCCAATCCATTTGTGTGAGTGTCATTCTTTTGTCTTTCCCGGGGCAAGGGAGGATCTGTCTGGCCTCAAACCAGCCCAGATTATTGGTAGCAGAGGATGGTTGCTTCAGGGAACTCTGCAAATTGGATTGGAGAAATGCAGAGATGGAAAATTTAAAATGGATATATGGACATTGCTGCTTTTGGTGGTTGGGCTCAAGGTTTTGTGCCAGGGTGACCGTGTGGGTGTTTTATGGGTTCCGATGGGACAGCCTGGTGCGTAGCTGCGGCATGGAATCCCTCCTGCTGTTCCAAGGCGGCAGCGGCGATTCTGTAGCTACAGGCACTGAGGAAAGCTTAAGAATGCGGTGCCTGTCCCTTTCCCTTTTGCTCCGCACGGCGTGAGTGGTGAGCGGAGAGGTGCAGAGCCAAGGAGGGGAAGGGACTGTTGTAAGCAGATCAGAGTCGGCTTTACCCCGGCGGTGGGGGCTAGCCACAGCAGGGAGGTGAGTGGTGGCTCCCGCAATCCAAGAAGGAGAGCAGTGGCTCCAGTTCAAAAGCTGCTTCCAAGGCCCAGGGAGCGAGTATGGCTTTGGCTGGAAAAGCCGCTCTTGTGGCCTGAGGGGTGGAGGCGGTTTTGATCTGTACCGCGGCGGCAGAGGTGACGGCAGCTCCATCGTTCCGTACATCGGGTGACGGCCGTTGTTATCTCTCCCCGGATTTTTGGACGCGTTCCAAAAATGGTGCCTAGCACCTGGCTCCACCTCTCTTCTTGGTGGGTTGCAGTGCAGCCACTCCCTTTCCCAGGGGAGCACTGTGTAGCCAGATGCCTCCATGCCTTGGTATGCTTACACTCAGGGGGAGCAGTGTGCCTGTGAGTGGTGTGCATTCATGTAGCCTGGGCCGCGGTTGGAAGCGGTCAGCACTGGGCTTGGGAAAGGTCCGTGCAACTTTTGAAAGTCTCAGCGTGCTGTTGCCTGGAGGGGTGGAAGGAGTCGAGTCGATGAGCCTGATTGTTCTGACTCGATTGCCCCGAGGGGTGGAAACAAGCTGTTTGAGTGGATGGAGATAGAGGTTTGGTTGAGAAGTTATGAGGTTGTTTCCAGGTGGCCAGGATGTCCATTGGATCCATGAAGAGTTCACAATGCAGAAGAATGAACTCTGCGTCGCTGGGAGGTTCCACCAGATGAGGGAGAAGAACTGGAATGAACTGTTACCTGAGCCCGAGTGAGAGACTTTTCTGAAGGACACCCAGATGAAGAGTTGGACTTTGCCAGACATGTCATCTGAAAATTGTTTCTAATTTGATGATATATTTTGAGTGCAGGAATTATGGGTATGAAATAAGGGGTGGAATGTGGCAGTTTAGGCTGAGTGCCTCCTGTTGGTGCCACATAAGCTACACCTCCAGTCTTCCAACTGTCCAGCCCAATAAGGTAGACACAGGAAACAGCGTATTTCTACCCATAAATCCTGCACCCTATAAATCCATCTGCAAAGTCATTCTCTCTCTATTTCTTTCCATCTCTGCTCCCATGGGAGATGCTCTCTTATTGGGTAATGGTGGGGAAGTATCTCAAGGCCTCTTAGGCCTGTCTAGGCCTAATGCCAGGAGAAGAAAAGAGGGGGGGGGGCAGTCTCAGACCTGGCCAGCCTGAGACTAGCCTAGCAGTGGGAAGGGGAAGAAGAAGCCCTGGGGGTTTGGGTAGACCCTCAGGTGGGGAGAAGGGAAGAGTTGGGAAGCCTTTGGGTGTTGTGTAAGGGGCTCTGTATGCTTTGGAATGTTCTTGTCACTATGCTTTGCAATTTTTGTAGTTTCACTAATTGCTTTTCCATTTAAACTTTCCATCACTCTCCAATCCATTTGTGTGAGTGTCATTCTTTTGTCTTTCCCAGGGCAAGGGAGGATCTGTCTGGCCTCAAACCAGCACAAATATCCAATCTAAACTTCCACTGGTGCAACTTGAAGACACCTCCTCTCATCCTATCACTTTTACAAGGCAGAAGAGAAAAACACCAACCTGGCTACGACCTCCTCCTTTCAGGGAGTTGCAGCAAGTGAATCATTTCTGTCTGGGAATAAAAAGGTAAGAGGTAATCTGGGACAAAATAAAACAAACAAATGGTACAGAGGTACAGCAGGAGAGTATGAGAATGAAGTCAAATTTGACTGAGACATGACACACAATAAATCTTAAAGTGACGACTGAGGCAGATTGAACAAGAGCCCCAGCAAACTATTCTATACCTCAATTATCTGGCTCTGTGGGGATTCAACTTACTAAACATGGGGAATAGCTACTTCAGAAAAGGACACTGGTGCCTATAAATGCAGTGAAATACTTATCAACTTCTTTTTTTTTTTTGTCTCAGGATGAAAAAAATAAACCTGGTTAAATCTTTGTCTGGAGACAGCTCCAAAGTCTTTAACTGAATTTCAGTCAGTTTCTTGACACCGGCATCCTGCATGGGTAAGTCACAGACAGACAATCAATTATTGTTTTACATCAGGTTTAATTTAGACTGATTAAATCTGCATTTTTCACAAGAAAAATAAAGCCTAAAGATGTTTTGTGCCTCCTTATATGTGGATCTGTACATTCATATATACTTGTATATGCAAATACATATATATTGCAAATTAGCAAATGATGAAAAGGGAATCTGGGCAGACCACTCTAGTCTTTACCCCTCCATATGGCCACCATCAACAAAATCATGACAATGTATCATATGTCTCAGAATAGTAACATGAGGAAAAGAGAGCAATCTGTTAGAAGCAGCACATGCATCCCGTGGGCTGAAGAAACCACAAGGAAAGCTTGCAAAGCTCTTTAGTGCATTAATTCCTGTTACTTTCTATATTGTTCTCTTTTAGCCCACCACAAGATTGGAAGCAAAGAGGAGAGAGGTGTCTTACACAGAACACACATACCTCCTTCACTTCAGCAGCATACCTGAGTCTTTAGGACATCCCACAGACAACCAGTAAACTTCTACCAGTGCATCAGAATAATTCATATGTGCCATCTAAAAAGAAAAGTGAAACCTACCTGGCAACAATTGTTGAAAACCCACAAAGTTGCAACTAAGAAAATAGAAAAGTATGTTAAATTAGTCAAAGTATTTGTGCAGGGTCTGTCTCGTGGGTTTTTGTAGTGAGAGTGAAGCTGTCTTGTGTTCTAAGCTTCAACAACCCCAGCAACCAATTGGACTCACCACTGGCCAAGACTGAGCCAATCATTGTGATAAACATATTTAAGAGGGAACTTTTGTTTTGTGTTTTGAGAGGAACAACTTTTTGGACACCAAGATCAGTGAAGAAGCAAAGGGGAAGGTGCACAACAGCAGAAACTCCACTGCAGTCCATGGTAAGACAGCATGCCAACTCTTTGCAGCCCATGGAGACTAACAGTGGGGCAGGTGCCAACCTGCAGCCCATGGAGGACCCCACACTGCAGCAGGTGACAGCACCCAAAGAAGGCTGTGACTCTGAGGATAGCCTGCAGTGGAACAGTTTGTTGCTGGGAGGTCTGAACCCATACTGCAGCAGTCCCTAAAGAGATGTAGCCCACAGCATGGATTCATGCCCACAGGAGGAACAACATATTGTAGCAGAGGACTGCAAGGAGTCCTCCCACTGAAGCAGCAAAGAGAACATGGGATGGTCTGACCACAACCCCCATTCTCCACCACTGCTGAGGGGAAAGAAAGTAGAGAAATGTGAGCAGAGCCGATCCCAGGAGGAAGGTGTTTTTAAGGTCTGGTTTTATTTCTCATTATCCAGCTCTGATTTGATTGGTAAATTGATGGTGGTTTTGTTGTTTGAATTAAGTGCTGTTGTTTCCCCAAGTCGAATCTGTATGCTTGTTATTATAATTGATGTGAGTCCTCCTTGTCCTCTTGGCTCGACCCTCTAACCTTTGCTTTGCTTTTCCTCCCCATTACACTGGAAGAGGGTAGGAGCGAGCAAGCAGTTGCTTAGTTCTTTGCTGCTGCCTTGTATGATAGCATTCCAGAGGGATTTCACCATTTTCCCAATTGTGATACAATCCAAATTTCTTTACATGCAGTCGTAATCTGTTCTATTGGTGTATGTTAAGAAATCTGTTATCCTTGTAGAAGTTTCTAACTATCATTTGTAGTCATCATAAACATTCAGTATCAAGACAGACTGAAATCTCAATCAGAAACTAGACTAGTGCCACAGCAGTGGGCACATACTGGGCCTGTTCCAACTACGAGGGCAGCTACGGACCTTAATTTTTGTATTTGCAGGGAAGTGTCCACTGAAAACCACCCAGGCAGCTCCTGAAGCAACCTCTTTGTGACACTGCCTATTGGCCTTAGCATGAAGCTACATGAGGATGCAGAAGTGCAAATACAAAGACGGCACTTTTGGTCACCATCTTTATTATATTCATACTGCAGGAGAAGCCCACAATACCTCACACCCCAGCCCACTCAGCTGCAGTTCTGAATGCAAGCTTTTCACCTTGTGCTGCTCCAGCGCTGTACCAGTGCTGTACAAAGAAAGAGAGCAAGATAGAGTTGGCTTAAGCAACCTGCTTGCGTTCACGCCGGTCGCCAGTGGTGCAGACAGGAGCAGCCTGTCGGCAAGCACAGCGATTCTAGTCCTGCTGCCTTCCTGCCTGAAAGGGATCTGACGATTAAGGATAAGGACCTGGGCTGCGAATACAGCGTCCGGCCCTGCCGGCGACTACGGAACGGCCACCGTGCCGCCCCAAGCTCCCCACCTCTACGAACTTTGTCAAGCTTCCTGCCTCACCAGCTGCTAAAGCAGCGCCCGGCTCCGGGAAGAAGCCAAGGCGCCGACGGGCACCTGGGGACAGGACGTGGGCTAGTCGCGGCTGTACCTATCCGGCTGCTCCTATGTCCGTACGGATCCCGAAGTTCTCTTGCCAGCAGCCCCTCGCAGGAAGCCGAGCTTTGCAACAGGCAGAGCTCGGCGGAAGAGCGCGCTCTTGAGACACCGGAGCTCTGCAAAGAAGGTTGCTGCAGCGCGCGGAGGTGCCTTTCTGCCAGTGGCTTCGCTAGAAGAATGCCCTGGCTACGTACGTCTTTTTCTTCCTACCCTGACTCTTTCAGCCCATGATGTTTTTCTGCCCTGACTCACCTCCCGTCACTTCCTGCAGGTGCCCAGGCGAAGACGCGATACCAGCCTTCAGCGCCGGCTGGTGAGGCTCTCCGAGCACGGGTGGAAGTGAGACCGCAGAACGGTTGAAACAACTTTCTAAACTTCCCTCCCGAGCACGGGTGGCATAATGGAGTGAGGCAGGCTGCGCTCCAGGGGCGGGAGAGCGAGCCCGTCCAGCCCAGCCCCTCCTTCCTCCTTCCCTCCCTCTCTGCGAGGTCTTGCGGCCGAGACTCGAGGGCCTGTCGGAGAGGCCGTTGCGGCACCAGGATGCTGTAGCACCTCACCTTTGGTCACCGCTAGCGAGTACTGTCGGAGAGCCAGGGGAAATCAACGAGGCACTGCCCTCCTTGATCTCTCGTGAGCATGGAGTTGCAGTCTCTGTAACCCGAAGTGCACAGAGCAGAGGGGTTTGGAAGGGTCCAGGGACACTCAGCCTCATTAAGGCCTTAAGATGACAACCATGCAACCTTGTGATCTCAAACTGTTCCAAGTCTAGTTGCACATGTACAGAGGGTGGCAACAGCAGGTAGAATTTACTGCTCATTCGTTTGATTCAGAGATTTCACTTTGCCCAGAGTATGTTTTGAAAAACGTGTAAATATCAGGCCTTCAGGAAGAGAAAAAGAAAAACCTCAATATGTCACTGAAATCAGCATTAACAAGAAGGTACTACTTTATTATAAAGTTGTGCAAGTTTGGGCGCTAGGGACATTCCCACAAATCTAGCACACCATTTGAAATTCACTGTGGATATTTATACAGTGAAATGTATAAGTTACGCCTTATGCTCACATCATGTTAAAGGTCCGTCTTCTCTTAAATTCACTACGCAGGCTCAGAGGGTGCAGGGTTTGTTTTGGGTAGGAGTCTTCCAGCTAGGAGGTGTGGACCCTAGCATCTTCAGGAGAGGAAGCTTTCTTGAACTTTGACATTTTTTTCCCTTATCATCACTTTGTTTGTTAGGTCCTTGCTGGTTTTGAAGAACACTTTGTTAGTTAAGGGAAGATATATTTGGAAGCTTCGGTTATAGGGATGCAAAGGTTTTTGTCAGTTACAGGCAATAAGAATGTGGTTAAACTGCTGAGATGGCACAAGCTGCTAATTAAATCTGTAAATATTTTTTCCAACAAACATAGTTGTCACCACTGTAAAATCCCCCAACTGCAGAATAGTTCTTAGGGCATGGTGCCTCTTCTTAATCAAGTGATCTGGTAGCAGATACTTACTAGGATACCAACAGCACAGGTCAGTTCTGTGGTCCTTACCCACACACTCCATGGGTAAGGATCAACTGTTCCAGGGTACTCCTTTTCATACTGTGCAAGCTTTGAACCTTTCAGACTTATCTCTTTAAACTATAATTCCAGAACACTGGTAGATAGCAAGTCTTGCAGGTAGATTGCAGAATACAGGCAAGTAGGAGTTTAAAATAATTATTAAATGCTGAGTTTACCTAGGATAATTTCTGCAAAGGGAAATTTCACTTCACTAATTATTACAATAGTATAGGCTTGTACAAGTTTCCACAAGACAAGCCTGAGTGTGGGTTTACAATACATTAAGGAGCTGTTTGCCATTTACTACTTACATCCATGCTCAGTAATAAAGTATGTATGTGAAACTTGATTCATGGCAGCTGCTTTATATGTATTGTGGGCTAAAACAGGCACACAGGTAGTTTCTTTGAAATCATTGCTTGTTGAATAGCTGTAACACTCTGCACATGCTGACTTGACACAGAGTAACTTTTGTATTTATCTTCTTGCTATGTTAGTAAAACAGTGGATAAAAGATGGAATTACATTTCCTTTAAAGGTGTAGACAATGTTCCTTACAAGATTTTTTCAGAGAAATGAAGACACACTGTCAGCCACAAGGTACTAGACATAATTCAGAAACTTGTCAAGAAACAAGACAGCATATAAAAAATAAACTTCTTATCACATTGAAAACTATCCTAAAGGGCTCCATAGCATTCCATAATAAAACAATTCGGGGAAGACAGGTTTAGAAACAATGCAGAAATATTTCCAAAAAACATTCTGTACTCAGGATTAGCTAACACTGAGCAAAAACCTAGAACAGCAAAGAGACTTTGACACATGTATAAAGAAAAAACTCTTTAAAGTAGCATATGCAGACTTACTTAATACACTAATGTATTACGACCCCAGAGACCATGTCTCAAAACAGAACTGTTTAGGTACCTTGCTGCAAAAAGTCATTCCATTTTTTTCCTTATCATTTACTGTGAAGCAGTTTAGACTTTCCATTTTCTGCAAGAAAGTCTTCATGCCTACTAAGGAATAGTAGCTGATCACTGAGGTTATCTAGGTCTTGCTTACTCAGCTAATGATATTTTTACATATATACATGAATACTTTGCAGTAGAGCCTTATTCTTTCTCATAGCAAAAAGTTATGGATTTTAGCTCTTCCTTAGGAAGAACAAATAGCAGAGTAAGAAGCAAGACATACAGTACTTATAAGACCACTAATATATTGTAGTACTTATGTAGATACATGGCAACTAGAAGAGAGGACCTAGCAGTAACTATTATAACTCAAAATCTAAATTACTTAGCCTTAGCATTGTTTGAAAATTTGTGTCAAATCGGCAGTTTGAATTGAACTGTCTTGTTTAAGTCTCCCAAATAAATCTTGTTTTTACTTCTTCTGAGTAGTAATTCTGGAAGCTGCTGGATTTAAACATTAGCCAAAAGAAGAAATTGATTATTTTTATATTGAACTAGATGAGTGTCCTGACTAAGCAAGCATCACCCAACAGGTGAAACCTTCACAATGAGACCTACCCATTGTATGTCTTCTGCTTTAAAATGATTTTTTTTTCTTTTCTTTTTAACATAATTGGGAAGAATGTTAGATTTAGATGAAAGTATTTGCATACTGGAGGAGTGCTAAAGAGCTATGTCTTTCAGAGGGCTATCAATCACTTGCTGTAATCATCAAACCCCAGAAGACTCACACAAGAAAAGGACGACTTTGACATACAGCTGAAACGTAAGTTTATCACATTGAAATTTGGTGGAATTGGAACATTCCTATATGTACTACCATGAAAAATCAGCCTCTGAGGCCTTAAAGAAACCTGTTTCATGATAGAATTACGCTTTCAAAATTGTGCTCAGGTTAGAAAATACCTTAACATCATTGAGTCTTTACCCTACAGCCAAGAACACCACTAAACCATGTCACTAAGCACTACATCTACATATCTTTTAAACGCCTCCATGAATAGTGACTCATCTGCTTCCTTGGGCAGCCCATTCCAGTGCTTTACAACCCTTTTTGTAAGAAGTATTTCCTAATGTTCAATCTAAACCTCTCCTAGTGTAACTTGAGGCCATTTACTCTTCTATTGCTCATTACTTGGAAGAACAAACTGATTTCCACCTCACTAAAACCTCCTTTGATGTAGTTCATAGAATCAACCAGGTTGGAAGAAACCTCCAAGATCATCCAGTCCAACCGATCACCCAGCCCCAAGCAATCAACCAGACCATGGTACTAAGTCCCTCATCCAGTCTTCTCTTGAACGTCTCCAGTATGGCAAATCCATCACCTCCCTGGGCAGCCCATTCCAATGGGCAATCACCCTCTCTGTGAAGAACTTCCTCCTAATATTCAGCCTATACCTCCCCTGGCACAACTTGAGACTGTGTCCCCTCATTCTGCTGCTGATTGCCTGGGAGAAGAGACCAACCCCCACCTGGCCACAACCTCCCTTCAGGTAGTTGTAGACAGCAATGAGGTCACCCCCGAGCCTCCTCTTCACCAGGCTAAACAACCCCAGCTCCCTCAGCCTCTCCTCATAGGGCTTGTGTTCCAGGCCCTCATGAGCTTCATTGCCCTTCTCTGGACACGTTCCAGTACCTCAACATCTCTCTTGAATTGAGGAGCCCAGAACTGGACACAGTACTCAAGATGTGGCCTGACCAGAGCTGAGTACAGGGGAAGAATAACCTCCCTTGTCTTGCTGGCCACACTATTCCTGATACACACGAATGTGTATCCTGGGCACATTGCTGGCTCATGTTCAGCCTATGGGGGACTGTGGTGGGTCTGCAGATTCCTTGCCTGGGAAAGAAGAACTTGGCCTTGGGCAGATTGCTGTGTATCAGTGAGGATATGGGAGGCCCCAGAGGTGCAGATGGTTTGCGAGAACAAAGAGTGTCTGGGAAAACCCTAAGATAAGAGGTTTGAATCATCCCGTGTGTAATTTAACAAGAATATTTATTACCATAGTGAGATAGCAATAACCAGTAAGAGTATTAAAAACAACTTGTTAACCAATTAGAAGTAGCCACAGTACCATAGAAAACATATAAATGTGTGTTGATGTCTGGGAAATTAAAATCATCCATAAGAACAAAGATGGTTGATCTAGAGATATCCCATAGTTCCTTGGTGTCATTGTCCTGGCTGGGTGATTGATAGCAGACTGCCACAACAACATCTGCTTTACTTGTTTTCCCCTCATCCTTACTCAGAGGGTCTCAACCATCTCATCACCAACTGTAAGCATCCAACCTGATATCCACTGCCACCTGCCCGTGCCTCAAGTTTATCTGGCCTGTCTATCCTTCCTGCAAAGCTGATAATCATACACCATGGCACTGGAGTCACAGAACCCTCTGCTGAGTCTTCACTGTGCTGGACTTTGCCACTTATCCTCAGGGCCCTCAGAATCCTGATGGCACATCTTATCGTTGAGTAGCTCAGCCTTTTCCTTGTCCTTTGTCACCAGGTCCCCTGTATCATTCAGCATCAGGCCCATGCCTGCCTAATTGTTTACATTTTGGTTTGTGTCTGTTTGGTTTTTTGTGGTGATTGTCTTATTACTTATGTACATCTAGAAGCTCTTTCTATTGCCCTTCACATCTCTCACCACATTTAATTTAATAATCTATACTAAATAAATTTAAAAAAACTAATAAGTATTTACTTCCATATGACCTCCAGTACCTGAAAGGGGCCTACAGGAAAGCTAGAGAAGGACTTCTTATAAGGGTTAGGACAAGAGACAATGCTTACAGCAGGACATTAAGACTGAACATTAGGAAGAAGTTCTTTACCAGGAGGGTGATGAAACACTGGAAGGAGCTGCCCAGAAGAGTTGTGGACTTCTCATCCCTGCAAGTGTTTAAGACCAGGATGGATGAGGCTTTCAGCAACCTGGTCTACTGTGAGGCCCATGGCATATGGGGGGTTGGAATCAGATGATCTTTAAGGTCCCTTCCAACTCAAGCCATTCTATGATTCTGATTCTCTGTATGTTTCAGGTAACTAGGTGACCCTTCTCTTAAAGACTCCTTTAAATTAAAAAACCCTGCTGTGACTACTATAGTAGCCATGTACTCAGAGATGAGTACAGCTGCTGCTCTTCACATCTTTTCTGCTGCTTTAGCCTAATGGCCTTCTGGCAAAGTTTGAGATGGCAGACTTTCATTATAGCTAACATTGTTTTATGCACAATGCACTGTAAATAGGAGCTATTTCCAAAGATACTGTCATGGTAGGGCCATGACATGGCCCAGTACAAACCCAGACAGGCCTTAAGATGTCCATATAGTCTCCCTTCCTCTCCCCTCCCTCCTGCAGAGAAACAGGGCAATGTGGGAAAAAGAACAAAGGGGACAGGACTCCTGCCTGTCTGGTAAACAAGCTGTTTATCTGGGGTAAGAGCATGTAAGCTGACCACTGTTCCCCCAGAAACACGGTCTTTGCTTCTGCCTTTTATGGTTATAGGCTGGCAGAACGCCTTTCCATTGGGCAGCCATGCGTTAGCTCCAGTGTCCCACTGGACCGCTTGATCTCTGGCAAGATATATATATGCAAGTGACTTGGTAGTCACCCTTGCCTTGCCTTGCTTTAAGCCTTGCTTTACACCTTGCTTCAAGCCTACTTGGACCTGTTTTGTATGAAGCTGCCTCGAGTTGCTCTGCCTCGAGTGCCTGGTCCAGAGCCTGGGATATAGCCATAAACCATACACAGCAAGCTGGAGAAGCCACAAGCCTAGAAGATGGACCTGCCTAGCCTGCTTCCCCTTGCTACCAAAATCGTGCCATTCCTCAGTTTACCCAGAAACCAAGCAAGTGCCTGTCACGAAGAGCGTCATTAACTGTCCGCCGTCCGCTGAAGCCAGATCAGCCTGGGACCACGCAGTAAACTCTCATTGCCGGCAATCCACCGTGATAGCACCCTACGAGAGCGGCCTAAAGCTAACACAGCAGCAGCAGCATCCCCCGTGTGGGTACGATCAGCTGTGAGTAATTAATTCATTGCCCTTTGGGTTTAAAGGTCCTTATCGAGCCTCCCCCCACTGTAATCGAGCACTATCTGCTCTCGGGGACTTTCTCTTTCCAAGTTATTGCCTCCTAATTCGCACTGAATTGTTTGTATTTGCCCTAAGACTGCATATTCCCATTGTAAATATATATTCCAACATATATATAGTACAACAATCCTATTCAACGAGTTTTGGCATATTTCATTAATAAAGGGTTAATATTTTTTATTAATACCTGTTTGCCATATCATTTATTATTGTTGTGAGGATAATTAATAAATAATTCCCCCCTCAACCACAACAGATACACATCTGTAATTCCTGTTATACTTTTTCCTGATATTTTCCATCTTCCTTTGTGCCTTGTCAACAACAGACAGCTATATAGCAGCCACATTTTATTTATGCAGTAGTGTTACTGGTGGAGCCAGGCTCTGCCTCCCCTGAAGAAGAGTCAGGAACACCCATTAAGAAATACTGAGGGTCAAGTACCCCCTGTATCCTTCTCCTGACAGGCTGAAAGCAGTAACCTAAAGGAAAAGAGAGAGTGGAGGCAAGTCCATGGTCAAGGCAGAAAACAAACTCCTGCCTTGCTCACCTCCCCCCACCTGTGGTAATTTTAGGCTATGCCTTTAAAAATTTTCCACAGATCTTGAACAAAAAGTAGTAGAATGTAAATAAATCACTATTGGGTGTAAAAAGGAAAATAATGATAATTCTAAATAATCCCATTGGAAAAACAATGGACTTAAACTAGTTGTACAAAACCAATTTCTCTCTTTTTGCTTCTTTGGCTCTGGGTGATGCTTCTCCTGGCTTCACTGACCTTGACTGCATCGCTTTTTGTTGTGACTGGTATTAACAACAACTTCCCTGCTCTGTGTTTTGTCCTTTTTGTGTACAGAGGGGTAAAGGAAGGAGGAGCAGGGGAGGTAGAAGCTGTTGCAGCTCCCCGAGTTTTTGGCCAGGGGTGTTTATTAATTGTAAATACCTGTAAATATTGTAAATACTTTACATTTTGTACATATTCATTGCGCTTCATTGTAGATTGTAGCTTTGCTTGTAAATACAGTTTTAATTTGCTTCCAGCTGAGCTAGTCTGGCAAATTTAATGTTGGGGGGAAATTTTAAACCCACCACATATTACAAAATTAATTGGCACCTATCCAGCGTGGGGTGTTGCTTGATTGATTAATTGCTGCTAAAATCAAGGAAGCCAAAATAAAGCTGTGGAACTCAGTGAAGGCAATGTTTGGGAGTGTTAGTGATTATTGCCTTGGTCTTATCGGTCATGTCAAATATTGTAATTTTTCAGTATATATTCCACCTGAGTTTCTGGAGTTCATGGTCCCCATGACTGTGAGTTACTTAAGTGATTTGACTTCTACAATGGCTTGTCTTCTGTGCTTGAATTTGCTGTCTTTAGTTGTTATATTAGGGTTGGCTATAGCTTTATGGAGAGAAAGATGTAAAACTAGGCAGGCAGCAGTTAAGAGCTAAGAGTTAACAAAGAAGCACGCTTGGATCATAGTAGTGGAGGGAGAGAAGTGGCATGTGAAAAAGTGTGTGGCCACTATGCCTTTAGAAAGGAAAAGAGAAGCCCCAGATCTCCCATTTCCCACTGTTTCAGAAATATGGAATAAAGAGGTGATATGGGTACCTGTGGCGCATACTCCGCCATGGCAAACTAAACCCACACCAATACAGGTAGGGACAAACTGTGGCCGCGCTGGCAAAAAAACAGTGAAGGGGCGTGAGCTGTTAGTTCACGCAGCATCAGCAGAGAGCCCCTGCCCAGCAACAAGCGGTGGTGGAGGTGCTGGTGATGGCAGACCCTGCACCAGGGCCCATAAAGGCGGTGGCAGAGGCAGACCCAGCTGTGCTGGTGAAAGTGGCAGTCTCGGGAGTTTTGCCATCAGCCCCTGCCCAGCGGCAAATAGCGGTGGCAAGTGCTACCTTCAATAACGATCCATATGGTAAAATCGCTCGTAACAATCAGGTGGAAAAACTGCGCTATGTTAACGGCTATTCAGAGAGGGTATACTATGAAAGGGTGCCAGAAGACCTCCTGATACAGAAAGTAAAGGCAGTGGTATTGGCGGCACCCCAGGCAGAGGTCATTACAGAGGCAGAAAGACTTCCGCCTGCAGTGGCTGGACTGGAATTACATCTAGCCGGAGTGGCAGCAAGGTCCCAAAGAGCACCCAATGACGCTGTTTCTGTGCAAGTCCCTTCTGCTTCTGCCAGTCCCACTGTGAATTTCCAAGCAGCACCAGTAAAATTGGTTGCTACTCTGGACAAGAAGCCTGAGGACAAGGATCCTTCTGATCCATGTCCAAGTTCTCCACGTAAAGCAAAGGGAAAGAAAAACAAACCAGTCTTAGATGACCCCTTGCAGAAGACTTCTTTGCAAATGCAGACCAGAAGTCAAACCAAGAAAATTGCTCAGGGTGATAGGGATGAGAACAAGAAAGTCTGTCTTAAAGATCTAGCTAACTTAGTGAAGCCACCAATGGATGATGGAGATGCAAAACAGGGCATGAGTCCTATTGGATCAGGAACCAAAGGAGTTGCTACTGAACTTCAGGAGATCCTGCAGAGGCTTTCAACAGGGGGACAGCAGGATGAGGAGGATGAGGATGATGAGGATGATAAGGATTATATACAGTCAGCTAATGCACCCAGACAGGAAATTAGGCATTTAAGAAAAAGATTATATTAGAGGAGATACTGAACAAATGATGAGCTGTTTGGGAAGATGCTTTGACACAGGTGCTTGTGCTTTAATGGTAGGTGACTGATGGTTTGAAGCTGTCTTTTTAATTTTTCTTTGCAAAGTTCAAGCAGAGAAAGTGAAAGAGTGTAAATAAGTCACTATTGGGTGTAAGAAAGCAAAATAATGATTGCTCTAAACACTTCCATTGGATAGATAGACGTGTTTAAGAACTATTACTCAAAACAAAGTGGGGCACTCTGCATTCTGCAGTCGGGGCAGCTTGCTGGGGTGTCTGGCTGCTGGTATGCTGAATCCTGATGAAGTTCCTGTGGGAACAGGTCTTGAAGAAGCTCATTAAACTTGCTCCTCCTAATTATGCTACTATTCTGGCAAGTAGAATTGTGGCAAAAAATTATGGTGGAGCACCTCCTATTGTTGGCTGTTTTACTGACCGAATGGGAGAAGAGTCTCACACGTGTTTCTTTGGTCTCAGACATTGAAACACTGTCTGGAGAAAGAAAGAATTGCATGAAAGAGCTGAAGGATGAATTAAAAGCCTCCATATCCAAATTGGCAAAGGGGGATGATCTCAATTCTTCCTCTTCCAGGAGGAAGAAAAGAGAGAGTGGAGGCAAGTCCATGGTCAAGGCAGAAAACAAACTTCTGCCTTGCCCACTTCCCCCCCACCCCATCGACAAGGGGCAGTGGCAACAAGTGCTGGCTGTGTGCTGGCCGTGTACTAGCTTCCCTGCTATCTCAGGGGAGGTAGGGGATCATGTGCTGTGTGTTGGGGAAGATGCAAGGGCTATCAATGAGCTAGGACTCACAGTAGAACTTGGGAATGATCAAGTAGATGTGAAACAGAATGGGAATGATGGTATCACCAGGCTTTCATGTGACAAGCTGAGGGACAACATACCAGGTTTGGAGGGATGGGGGGAGGCTAGTAAGGGCCTTCAGCCCGTTGCTCTGTAGCATGCTGGGGACACAGCAGCACAGTCAAAGTCTCATACAGATAAGCCCACAGCTCCTGTGGTAGTAACAGCGAACAGGAAAACATCAGCACATGCAGGATTCACTGATAGGTTGGTGGCCATGAGGGTGACTGGGAACGGTTGGATGGCAAGAATGAAAACCAACGGATTAACTCCCTCTCTGAAATATTTATATACTGATGCATAGTGTTGGTTTTCCCCTGATTCAGGGGCTGAAAGCGACTAAATCTTGTCTCTCTTGATGTGAATCAACAAAGATAAAAACCACCTTTGCTCCTCGCCCAGACAACAGCTGCTCAGGGAGGGGTTGGTGAAAAGACCCTCTGGAATGTCCAACAAAAAGATGATTGCTGTGAACAATCTGTCTGATGGCCCAGGGGGAGCTGCGATTAACTGACTAAAAGACACTGAGCCTTAGCAGCTCAGAGAGAAACCGACAGAGAGAAGAAGCCAGACGTAGAGAAAGACATCACCGTGCAGCCTGGAAGCAGCAGACCAGGAACCCTCTCTCCGTGCCCTAAGTTTTGCCTGCTGTAAGAAGAAAAGAATAACTCATGGAGAAAAGACATCTTTACTGAAGACACCACATACTGGAGGCTGCTCAGAGAAAGACTTGGAATTTAGTATCTCTCCCTCCCCTCCTCCAAGGATGTGGTGGGTTGAAAATTCCCCCCTCAACATTACAGCAGAAGCCAACAAGGATGACATCTCCTCCAAGTCAAAGTGGCAGCACTCTTCCTCAGACTTCCTCAGACCCAAATTGTCTTGGGGCTCGGGGGGTGGTAATATAATTCCTTTCCTGCTTTCTCTATTTCTCCATTTTTTTCCCTCTCTTTCTCCATTTTTCTTCTCTCTCCCTCTGTTAATAAATAGCCTCATTTGTGCCTTTAATTTCACCACATGGAAATGTTCAAAAAAGAACCAAGTCCCTCTCCCCCTCCAGACCAAGACAGGGGCCAGTAGGTGAAGAATGAAGGCATGAACCCCATTGCCGTATAGCAATGAGATTCCAGAAATGCAGAGGGCAGAGAATCTCAGAAGTTCTCTCAGAAGTCCTAGCATGACAGAGTCTTAGAATCCTAATTACAGAAGAAGACCTGGAAGCCCTTAACAGACGAAGCAGCTAACAGAAGTCCCAAGTATATCTTTAGCAGCATCCCTACACTGAAGCCTTAACCAGAAGTAGCTAACAGAAGCATAAGTCCCTAGCAGCCCTAAACCTGCCCAAGACATCCCTAACTGAAGCCCTAACCAAAGTGACTATTGCTCAGAGTGGCTGTTTATATAACTTTTATTATCAATCGTTTAACCAGTAAAATCCAACCATATATATAAGCTAAAATCTTTTCCCAATAAGAGGTGCTAGCATGTCAAGGAGGTGGCTTCTGCAGCATGTTCCAATCAAAGGGTGCCAACATGAGGATGTTGTTCTTGGCACACATGGAATGTTATTGTTTTGCTCTACACAGTGTGCTAAGAAATTGGTCAGCTATGGAATCATGCACTCTGCATGCGTCCAGCAGCTGCCCTCACAACAGTGGCTGCAACACACGGAGCATGGGGAAGAAGAAGAAGGAGTTGGAGATCTGCATTAGGCTGCATGACTATGATATAATTGCAATCACTGAAACATGGTGGGACAGCTCCCATGACTGCAGTGTTGTCATGGATGGGTAGGTACTGGTCAGGAAAGATAGACCAACAAGGTGAGGCAGTGGTGTTGCTTTTTATGTGTGAGAGAAACTGAAATGTGTTCAGTTCTATCTGAGGGGGGAGGTAGAACAGGTTGAAGGCCTATGGGTAAGAAAGGATGTGGTAAAGGGAGGTGAAACTGTTGTGGGTGTCTACTATAGACAACCAAATCAAGAAGATGTTGATGAGGCCTTCTACAGTCAACTGGAGATAGCCTCTAGAACACACTCCTTGGTACTCATGGGTGACTTCAATCACCTTGATAATTGCTGGAAAGACCACATAGTTAGGCACATTCAGTCCAAAAGGCTCTTGCAGTGTCGATGATAACTTCTTGATGCAGGTAGTGGAGGAGCCAACAAGGAGAGGCACACTGCTGGACCTTCTATTAACTAATAAAGAACGACTGGTTGGGGACATTAAGGTCAGGAACGGCCTTGACAACAGTGATCATGACATGGTGGAGTTTAGTATTATACAAGGTAGAAGCAGGGCAATGAGTAGGATTATAGCCCTGGACTTCTACAGGGCTAACTTTGTATTCTTCAGAGATACACTTGCAGAAATCCCATGGTCTAAGACTTGGGAGGGTAAAGGATCCCAAGAAAGTTGGTCATTTTTTAAATGCCACTTCTTCCAACCCCAAGATAGGTGTGTTCCCTTGAGTATAAAATGAGGTAGATGTGCTAGGAGACCTGCATGGATGAGCAAAGAGCTTTGGAAGATAATCTCATGTAAGAAAGAAACTTACAGTTCACGGAAGAAGGGACTTGTCACTTGTGAGAGCTATAGAGAAGTTGTCAGGGCATGTAGGAAGGCCAAAGCCCTATTAGAACTAAAACTGGCAAAGGAAGTAAAAGAAAACAAGAAGGGCGTCTTCAAATATATCAGTAGTAAAAGAAAGAATAGGGAAAGTGTGGGCCCACTGCTGAATGAGGAGGCAGCCCTGATGACTGAGGATGCAGAGAAGGCAGAGCTGATGAATGCCTTCTTTGCTTCAGTCTTTACTCCTAGGACCAGCCCCTGGGAACTCCAGATCCTGGATGAAGGAGAGAAAGCCTGAAGGAGGGAAAACTCTCTGCTAGTCAGTGAAGACTGGTCAAGGATCAGTTATAAAACCTGAATATTCACAAGTCCATGGGCCCTGATGAGATGCACCCAAAAGTGCTGAGAGAGCTGGCTGACATTGTCACTCTACCGCTCTCCATCATTTTCACAAAATCGTGGCAAATGGCAGAGGTGCCTGAGGACTGGAGGAAAGCCAGTGTCACTCCAGTCTTCGAAAACTACAAGGAAGAGAGACGTTCCAGAAAACCACAGACCAGTCAGCCTCACCTCCATCTCTGAAAAAATTATGGAAGTCATCTCTAGGCATTTGGAAGAGAAGATTATCAGGAGTACTCAGCATGGATTTACCAAGAGGAAATCATGCTTCCCTAATGTGATAGCATTCTATGATGCCATAACTGAATGGAGGGATGCAGGCATGCAGGGAGACCAGTGGCTGTAGTCTGCCTTGACCTTAGCAAGGGTTTTGACACTGTCTCCCATAACATCCTTGTGAGCAAGCTCAGGTGTGGTATAGAAGAACAAGTAGTGAGATGGATTAGGAACTGGCTACACAAGAGAGTCCATAGAATGGTGGTCAGTGGTGCCAAGTCCAGCTGGAGACCTGTAAATAGTGGAGTGCCCCAGGGATCAGTGCTAGGTCCAGTCCTGTTCAGCATCTTTATCAGTGACATTGATGATGGGACAGCATGTCTGCTCAGCAAGTTGGCTCCCAGTACCAAACTGGGAGGCTTGGCTGAGACACCTGAAGGTTGTCCAGCTATTCAGCGAGACTTGGACAGACTGGAGAGCTGGGCAAAGAGGAACCTAATGAGGTTCAACATGGATAAGTGCTGAGTCCTGCATTTGGGAAAGAATAATAAACTGTACCAGTACAGGTTGGGAGGTGACCTGCTGGAGAGCAGCCCTGTGGAGAAGGACCTAGGAGTCCTGGTGGACAAGTTCTCCATGGGCAGCAATGTGCCCTTGTGGCCAAGAAGGCAAATGGTATCTTGGGGTGCGTTAAGAAGAGTGTGTCCAGCAGATCAAGGGAGGTTCTCTGCCCCCTCTACTCTGCCCTAGTGAGACTTGCATACTGCATCCAATTCAGGGCTCCCCAGTTCAAGAGGGACAGGAATCTACTTGAGAGAGACCAATGGAGGACTACAAGAATGAATAAGGGACTGGAGCTTTTTAGTCTGGAGAAAAGACTGAAAGAGGATTTAATAAATATTTATAAATATCTGAGGGCTGGGCGTCAAGAGGGAGGGCACAGGCTCTTCTCAGTTCTGTCCTGTGATAGTGTCGTGGAGAGGAAATGATTAGGGATGGAGGATGGTGATTATTAATTATTAATTATGAAATAGGAATTATGAAAATTAATATTTATCATTATGAATAGTAATATATATTAATCATTCTATATATATTGATTCGGATGCACGGTTGTAATAATATAGTCCATAACTGGTTTAGTATTTACGATTATACCCAATTATAATATTTACAGTCACTTTCTAATTGACGGAACGAAAGGGTGCGGTTCCGCCGCTTGTCCACTAGATGGAGACTCGACAGACGCTTGTGGCTTGCAACTATGTACAGAGATATTTATAATGTTATCACGAGGCAAGTTAAGCTGGAAATATCACGTGGCTACGCATGGGCGCTTTGAATAGAATGTTACTGAATGTTGTACACATGAAAAGTACATTCTTTCTTTCTTTGTGTAGCGATGCAAGTTTCTGGGTTACGCTGGCTCGCTGCTTATCTGCTGTCTGCCCGGGGCTGGTCCCATCCGGGCGGTGACTTTCTTTCTCCCTCCCGCCTCTGCGGGTGGTGGCAAGGCTTGCTTTCTCCTCCCGTGGTCTGCGGAGAGGGGCGGTTTGCTTTCCTTCTCCTCCCGCGGTCGCGGGGTTGGAGCGGCTCCCTGAACGGAGGATCGGCTCTCCACGCGGCAGGGCCGGGCTCTTGGTTCCCGGTAGGCGGGTTTTGGTGGGGGGTGCAGTGAAGCGACGCTTTCCCCTCGGCTAGGCTCGAGATGAGCTGATTCTGCCAAATCTCACAGCGACTGCTTTCCATTTAAATTACAATGCTGCAGTCTTTGCCTTTGACTTCAAAGAAGAGGCTATCTTTTGCTCTCTCTTTCCCTCGGGGAAATCCCGGGTCCTTCGCGCTGGTACGGGGCTGTGGAGCGGCGACAGTAAGCAGCTCCTTTTCTCTCCCGCAAGCAGCGGGGGCTACGCAAGATGCGTTTCTGCTTATGGCTACTTAATTAGCTCGCAGCAAAGCTGGACCGCCTGGCTCAGGCTTGGTCCTTCCCCCTTTGGGTTTTAGCTTACCCTCTCTCGGGGCTTCCTCAGTCCTTTCAACTGGGTCTGATCTCTCTCTCAGGCGTACGGCGCTGAGATTCTGTATCAGCGAAGGGGTCATCCTATTTGCTGGTTCCTCGAGCAGCTGCGGTGAGCTGGCTTCTGTCTGTATGCAGAGGCCTCTAGTGTGCTTGCATGAGGTATTGAGAAGACTTGGGGTTTGCTGAGCTTCTGTGGCTCAGCCAAAGTGAGAGAAAGCAAAAGAAGAGAGCAAAGTAGTAAACAAATGGAGTAATACTTATAGATTCTTGAGGCTGGATCTGGCCAATGGGCACAATCGTCAACAACCTGCTTCCACCTATAGAAAAGGTGAAGTTAGAATTATGCCCTTAGATGGAAAGAGCATAAGTATGCCATGAGATGGGTGTATGCAGTTGTTTACCCCTTAGGAGACAGGTTGGTGCCTGGGCCTTTGTTCTCCTCTCCTGAAAGGAGGGTGGAAGGGGAGACTTACCAAAGACATGTTGGGACAAGTTAGCTGGTATCTGGGGGCATAATTCTGGGCATATGATGCCTTCACTACAGATAGGACAAGGGGCAATGGATATAAACTACAGCACAGGAAGTTCCACCTCAACATGAGGAAAATCTTCTTTACTGTAAGGGTCACAGAGCACTAGAACAGGCTCCTCGTGGAGGTTGTGGAATCTCCCTGTCTGGAGACTTTCAAGACCTGTCTGCATGTGTTCCTGTGTGACCTGCACTAGATTATATGGTTATATTGTCCTGCTCTGACAGGGTAATTGGACTTGATGATCTCTGGAAGTCCCTTCCAACCCCTAACATCCTGTGGTCCTGTGAGCCTGTTATAGGCCAGGACAGAAAACTGAATGGCACCATAACTAAGTCAAATCATGTTTCCCACTCAAACTCAGTTTTTAACAAAGATCAACATCTTTTGTCTGGTTCATTTTATGACAATATGTAAGCAGAGCATGGGAACAGAAAGAGGGAGGTGAGCAGGCTAAGGCCTTATATTGCCTCGTTCATGAAATCAGGACACAAGTCAGATATTCATCATCTGTTACTGGTTTACATATTACCTTAGTCAAAGGAAAGAAAAACGTATCAGTAGAGAACCTGAGTAAAGAGAAGAAACATTTAAAGTTGTTCCTTTTTGTGTTGATATGATTTCATTCCCTTTAATTTTATTGGCATTTATTGGTTAGCAGATCAAACCAGGAAATTTCTGACTTCCCAATAGGCATACTGTCAACACGTTGACCAAGCAGCTTCTCCAAATGCTGACACGTTTATCCTTTCTTACTATTCTTTCATCCCTAACTGCAAAATACATACATAAAATAGGCAGGCAAAGTCTAAATATAGAAATTAATTATATTTCTCAGTAACAAAATCAATAGCTGAGAAGAACATAGCCGTATCAAACTCTTAAGAGCTCAAAGTGCACAAGGAAGAGAAACTCATTTTATGGCATTACATGGATATGATTAATGCCCTGATAGGCAGTTTATTTTCTTTATCCTTTTCCCATACTGTATAACCTCTCTTCAATACAATGCTATTTTTTTCTTGCTTATTCCACTACACACCAAATACTCTCCTACTCCCATACATTCAAAGTGGGCCCTTTAAAATGAAAATATCTACTCAAAATAACTTGTAAACTTCCAGTATTTGTGTTCATCTTGACCACTGCTTGTCCAAGCATCAGGATGGAAACCTAGTGCAAACAGTCCTACTACATGCATTCACTTACCTGAAAGCAGGTTGTAGCAAGATGAATGTTGGTCTCTTTTCCCAAGTAACAAATGATAGAACAAGAAGAAATGGCCTCAAGATGCAGCGGAGGAGGTTTAGATTGGATATTAGGAAAAAATTCTTCACTGGCAGGGTTGTCAAGCACTGGAGCAGGCTGCCCTGAGAAGTAGCGGAGTTGCCATCCCTACAGGTATTTAAAAGACATGTATATGTGGCACTTAGGGACACCAGTTTAGTGTCCAGACTTGATGATCTTAAAGGTCTTTAAAACCTAAATTACCCTCTGATTCTGTGACTCATTATCATAGGACTGGAATGTGACCTCAAACTAAATACCACAAATGTGGGACCAGAATTGCAGGATATTATGTGGCACAATTATCTGTAAGAGTATGGGGAGGGAGAATGTCACTCCTTTGAGGGTATCTAGTCAAGGACTTCTTCCAAAGCAATGGGGACAATAAGAAAAGGAGGAAGCCATGAATGAGAACATATGGGAACACAAATCTGACTGACCTGGTAAGGGAGCCAGTGATAAAACCCAAACTTGATCAGTGTCACATCAATTGATAAAAACATGTGGGATGGTGAGAACGTTTATTCCAGTGAGGTTATCTGAGCAGGGACCTGCCAATTGGGAAACTAAGGGGAAAAGGGGGGCAATCCAGAACAAAATACAGAGACACAGAGCTGACAAATGTAAATAACTGCAAGAAACAAACCTCAGCACACACATTATCTGACAGGCTATCAAGAAACCACAGGTTCATTTCCAGGAAAATCAGCCTGGACTTCACAACTGATAATACTGCATACCAGAGTGACCCCCCTACATGGGGTAGGAGATGTACAAGTGAAGAGGGAAGCAGGTCTGATCAGTATGCTTCTGGTTGAGCCCAGTGGCTAATCACTGCAGTCTGCCCTAGCTTCTTGTGTTTCTTTTCAAAATCTCTTCTTAAGTATCTCTCTGTGTATGCTCACTCTTTGTATCTTGTGAATGCATGCTGCAAGGACTCAGCGCCAGCTACTGGTGAGACCTGTGTGTCTATGGGGAATTTTGTGATAGCTTCTAGGGTCAGACCAGGGGTGGGGTCAGTGTGTCAGCTACTGGAACCAGGGAGGGGAGGTCCTGAATCTCAAGCCCTTGTGGCAGGAATGGTATCCATTCCCAAAACTGCTGTCAGGCTTTTCTACTGAAGTCATCAGTAATGTGAGCGGCTTCTGGCTCTACAAACAAAATTGCAGCCAAGTAAACACATTCTTATTTTGGCTACAGGGGAGAAAAGCAAAAGCAGCATGGGAGAAGCAAACACATTACACAGTATTGCATCTGTCAGTCCCCACTGGTTTTTGGTCACTTGTTAATAAGTAGACAGCTATACTTTGCAGCAGACCTAGGCTCTTCTGGGAGTCAGCTGTTCTCTACAGTCCCTAATAATAATCATAGTTAAAACACCAAAGGACATATACATCAAAGAAATTTTAGGACTGACGTGCTGATCAGATGTAGAGCCTGTATAGACCATTAAGAAGCACACCATCAGTGGTAAGTCTTCTTCCTGAAGGTAATGTGCATGTATGTAGACTGCTCTTTAGCCTTTGTGCTTGTGTTCTGGTAAGAGCTGTCCTCAAACTACCAGCTGAAATGGCATCCACTGTACTCCTGAAATTTAAGTCACTAATTCCAGGTGGCACATTATGTATCTCACAGCTAGCTTGGATGTAAGGGCACCAGGACATCTGTTAAAAAAAAAATAAAACTGTATCTTTTGTTTCTGTAGATTTTAGCTTAAAACCCTGTTACAGACTGCCCTGCCCCTGTGACAAAGACAGACACCTTCCCCAACTGCTTTGGATACAATAGATCTGTTCAGCAATAAATGAGTATATGCCCATTCCAAAAAGCAAAGCTGGCAAAGAAGGCCACTATGATACAGAATAACATTAGCTCATAATGAAACGTTTTGCCACAAGGGTAGTTTAGTAAGAAAGCTTTACCTCAGATCAAGACACATACGAGAATTACATGCTCGCTTGCACAGGTATAAAAAGAAAATGGCACATAAAGTTTCACTACATGAAATAGTAACAGAAAATAGGTTTCCTTCCCCAGAATCAGACCAAATAATTTTTCAATTTCTTTAATGCTCTGTAGTCCAAGAAATTATTTTACTCCCTTCCTCTCTCACTGTTCCTTTTATTAAGTACAAGTATTTATTGTATTTGTTGCATGTAGGGATTTAGCATTTGCTTGCAATAATAATCATCTCCCCTTGACATTAAAGGGATAGCTACTTAATAGAGATACCTTCAGTATCAAGATTCCTCAAGACAAAAATAGGCACTAGAAAGCAGAACAGTATATTAAAAGAAAAGCTGAAACTACAGTTGCACAGTGGTCTGGTAAGATTAAGATTCTGCCATTCCATTTGAGTGGAATTCTAAACACAGCATCATCATGCAAACAACTGGAAAAGTCACTAAGACCAGTACAGATTATAGTATTTTGTGTCCACGAGACACTGGAAAAGAAACTTCATTTTTCTTAACTAAAAATGTCAGTTCACACATTAAAAAAAAATAAAAGGCCAAATCAGAGAAACAACGGCATGTGTATCTGTTAGTTTGATAGAATACTGCGTAATACACAAATTCCCTGCTATTAAATTTTATACAATGCAAGGAGGAACAATGTACCTCTTGCACAGCTAGTGAATCAAAGACAAATCATGCCTACAGGAGTATAACCTAGAGATCCCAACCAGGATCAGAGATCATACTTCCTGTTGCACTTAGCCCTTAACAGTTTAGGAACAGAAGAGAAAGGAAAAACTACCATGAAATTATAAATACAGACACTCAACCTGTGCAAGATCCACTGACAGTCAAAGACAATAGCACTAAAGAGGGAACAGAAGCTTGTGTCCTCAGTTCTGATGCCAGATACATAGTCATATTCTGCTTCCAGTTTCATAGGTTTAATGTGATTTTGAGCAGACTTGGTCAGACCAGCTGCAGTGCCTTTTAAATACAACAGATTTTAAACATAGTCTTTGATCCCAAAGTCCAGTAACAATTCCATGGCAGAGAATGATCTCCGTTGGTCTGTCATAATTACATACTATTTCTATAAGGATTCGTTATTGCTCATATCCAAAGAAGCAGATTGAAAAGCTTCCACTTTGATCTTGTATTACTATCTCTTAGTGCCACTTTAACAAAGCAAAACACCAGGGATACAACTTTGTAGCAAATTATTTAACATTTCAGTTGCATTTTGCTGTAACAGCCCCTTTTTCAGGCTCTTAATATATTTAGGTACTCCAGTATGCCCTTTACCCTAATACTGTCTCTTTTGCTCTTTTCACACGTGAAAAATATTCCTTAACTTTAAAACAATACCACAGTTATGAAAGCCTGATATACACAACTGTCATTCAAAGCTTTCTGTTAAAGTGTTCAATACAAAAAAAATGACATCTTTTGAAATTTTCCTTATTAGTTGAACTGCATTATTATCTTCATATCGTCTTCAGTAAGAGCAAGTACACAAGAACACTGAGTACTTCTTAAACCCTATCCAAACAAGAATCACAGCAGCACAGCTGCATGAATGTAAGTGCATACACACACATACTGTAACAAGAGGGTAAAATTTCTATAACTCAGAAAAGTGTATGGTACTGCTGATAGTACAAAACTGAATTCAACAGTTATATACCCAACAATTAACCACCACAAGAACTTATGTGGATCATTTCCATCAAAACAAACATTCAAATCCTACTGCAAGGGTTCTGTCATCTTGCAAGTACTTGCAAGTAAATCTTTACAAGCATGTAATTGAAGCTTACAGTAAAATGTACCTAAAAGATAAACATAGCAGCTTTGGTGGACTTTAGAGTTCCCTTAGTGGTTTTCTCCATATAACTGGGGGGGTTTTCTGGTAGGTTTAGAATCTAAGACATCTCCAAACACAACATTGTCCTGGCTTCATCTGGGTTATAGAACTATTTTCTTCTTAGTAGCTAGAATAGAGCCTTGTTTTCAATCCAGCAGGAGGCAAATGCTGGTAACATACTGACATTTTCAGTTGTTGGTAAAGAATCATGGACCTTCCAGCTTCCCATGTATTGCTGCTATGCAGGAGCACAAGAAGCTGGGGGAGATCATGGCCAAGACAGCTGATATCACCAGCCAAAGGAGTATTCCATACCACAAAATATCATGCTTAGTATAGAAACTAAAGGAGCTGGCCAGGAGAGGGGTGAGAAGTTGCAGCTTCAACCTTGGCCACAGGTGATGAGCAATTGCACTGTCCATCAATTGTCCTTTTCTGGAATTTTTATTTCTCTGTTGTACTCCTTTTCATTGTAGTAACACAAAGAGTGAGTGAGCAGCTGTGTAGTGAGGTTAAACGTCTACTACAAAACACGGACACACACACATATGTAGCCAAGTCCCCTGCTTTTTTTTGCCGTTTTTGTTATTTTTATGTTCTGCAGACAATCTTTATAAAAGATTAATTTTCTCATATGCATACTATATTACAGGCATATTTCTATCACATGAATACTTGCAATGTATCAATAAAAAAACCAAAGGGAACATAAATCTTGCCTTTGAAAACGTACCAATGCCCAATGCATTTAAGGCTCACCAAGCCATTTCAAAATTGTAATTGTCTCTACATTTGAAAAACATTAGTAAAGTTCACAGATTTTAAAAACCTGTTTGACAATCTCTCTTCAACATTCAAAAGCTTCCCTCCTTCAGAAACACCTCTCAAGCTTCATGTGTTTATATTACTGTCTTTATAAAATGAACAAAAGTATTGAAGAGACACAAAGATTACTCAGTTCAGCTGCTTTCAAACTTAACAAAATTCTATTAAATACTCAGGGTAGATTTGGTTTGCATCAAAGATAACGAAGATCTTTGGGTTCCAGGTATTATCCACACAGCTGTCATACAAGTTCACAAAACTTCCATCTTTTGAAGGAGGCCTCATGTATTTTGAATCGCCATTGATATAGTCACCAGTTAACACACGAGCAAGAAACATGACTTTATCTGTTCTATGCAGATGAGGCTGCAGATTCACACCATGAATTTGGAAAGTATCTCCATGCTTCATGTCCTCTTTGCAGAAACGACTGGAATATGATGCATCTCTTGCAAAATAGGTCCCTTTCAAATAAAAAACCCAACAACTGATCATGACAGCTTAACTGCTAGAGCATGGATCTATATATAGACAGATAGATCATAGAATCAGTATGAAGATAGATGTCTATTCTTTTATGTTTATTAGGAATCCAGTATTTTTTTTCCTAACTCATTATATTATAGCAACATGATCAAATACCTTTCGTGAAAATGTTTCAGTAGGGAGATTGTCTTGGGATCAATACTGCTTTGTTAGGCATCCACCCTCTACGCTCCATGGCCCGACCAGATGTTGTGCTAATTACATTCTTTACTTCATCCTAACTTTCTTAATTACACTTGATGTAAAAGTAGAGCTAGATTAAACAGCTCTTAGGTAAACACAGGGAGTACCTCACAAAGAATATGCTACAGGGAACATGCCACAATGTTGAAGTGTTAAGATTACCAAACAAAATTTCAAAAATGCTTACCTTTTCCATACACAGCAGCATGCATCCCATTTATTCTCCAGTCAAAGTTGTGTATGCATATTGCTTCTACAAATTCACTACTGGTGCCATGAAATAACATCTGCTCATTAATAGTTGGGACACCTCTCCTCTTCTTCAGTTGAGCTTTTTTCCTACAGAGACCACACAACACACCATTAAAAACATCTCTATGATCAAATTAAATTACTACTCACACCATGCAAAAAGGACAGATCTAAGCCACTCCATATGTTCCACTTTTAGAAGCGTCTAGATGATTCTAGTTTTGAAGGTACACATCTATATCTCACACACTTATGGATGCTGTGGACAATTTTCAGACATAATTCAAGGTCAGAAAAACATTATATTGCAATTAATACCTTGTTTATAAATAAATGCATTCCACAGAAGTTAAAATATTGCAGCATGTAGCTTGAAAGATATGTTTATTCAGGTTTATTGTTCAGCTTTTTTTTTCTTCACCATTTAGTGCTAACAAAAATACCTGTCTTGGCAACTTCATTTTTTTTTGTTGGTTCATTGGGCTTTTCTGTTTGTTTGTTGTTTTGTTGGGATGGGTTTTGCTGTTTTGGTTGTGTTGGTTGTTTACTTGGGTTTTTCTTTTTGTTTTTGGGGAGAGGGTTGGGGTGTGTGTTCTGGTTGGGTCGGGGTTTTTTCCTACCCTACAAATGCTTTACGAATCAGAAGAATGTTAGTAGAATCTCAACGGCACCTGGAAGGTAATAATTTCCTTTGTGGCATTTTGTGTAAAGAGGCAGAGAGGTTCCAAGCTCTCACATTCCACACTATTAGCAATTCAGCAAAACCCAGGAGCCAAGGTTCCCCTCAGCTCACAAAAATTGCCATGGAAGGCAACACCTTTGAACTAAGAGCTTGTAATGCTGAACACTTGAAATTTTTTCCATCAGCAGCCCTGATAAACATACCCTAAAATAACTTCTCTTGAAACAGAACAAATATATAGAAAAGGTGAGCAATCAATTGTCCAAAAATATTCCGTAACAGTTCTTCACTATCTCTGACCAGTTGATTTCATAAAACCAATTTTAAAAAGGCATCATGGAAACTCTTATAACAGGCTAAAGGTGTTTTGTCCACTACAATGAAGCAAAAAATCATTCAAATTTAATCACTGACTTCATCAAGGAAACAAAATATTTTCTCTAAACCACAAAAGTTTAAGTTGCAATTATTCCTCATAAGTAGTGGAGTATACTGAGCATAGTGGAAGGCGGTTCTAGAGAATGCAGAAATGCCCCAGCAGGACCTTTTGTTGATCTGGAACAGAAAGTGAGGAGTCCATCTATTCTAGAAACCATCTTCACACTTTCCACTAGCACTGACAAGCTAATCCAGTAAAACAAAAATCAGGTTGATTCACCACTCAGAAAGCTGTCATACAGTCAGTTCACTCAATAAAGGATAAACCTAAAGAAAACTAAAGATGGTCACCAATGTCACTGACCAAATATTGTTATCTATTGCTCCACTCTTCAACAATTCCAAAGTGATACAAGACTGAGATTCATCATCTTTTACTTGCACTTTCCTGTGCAAGAACTTCCAGTGAATTTGAAATGATAGAATACCTACTTCTTTCTAATATACTACCAGGCAGTAGTTTCTTCACCAGTGTGTATAAGTTCACCTACTCCAGAGCTGTAGCTAAGCTCCAGCTGCATACATACATTTGTTTTAGCAATTAATGTTACTTGGTTTTGGGTCTATTTTAATTCAGGAAAAGCTTTAAAATGGAAATTACTTTTCTCCTTATACTTTTATACTACACAGGTACTAAAAAGTGCCTTGGTTTGTAGTTAGTTATATGGCAGTACTTTCATACTTCTGATGTATGAAATTCTAATTCCCAGGCTCAGTTTCATACCTTGAGAATATTCTAGCACAGAGTTCTTAAACCACAAGTTCTACTCACTAAGCAGTCAGGAAAACTAGTACACTCTCCAAATTAAATCAGTTCCTCAGCTAAGCAAAAAACGTCATCCACTGTCCCTCTCTCCCATCTACACTGGAGACTCAAAAGAAAAAGTCTGCTTGGCATAATTACAACAGAAACTTGAAACACAAGGCCAAGCAAATAAGTCTTAATACAGATATATATATATATATAACCAAATACACTTGCAATTAAGAGAAGGCTAATTCTTAAGGAAGAACTTACATTAATTTCCTTATTCATATTCATGACAGTTTTAAATTAATAATAAATTACATATCTTAAAATATATAACTTATGAAATTTTTAAATATACATCTATTAGCTATTTTCTCACTATTCAACACTTTCAGCTGGGTAGTGTAGTAACATCTTTAAAAGTGATTCTGATACATACACCTTCTTAGAAGCTACACAAATAACTTCTGTCAAATAGAACTGCTTAAGACTGATAATATGAAATAAGTGAAAACAGAATTCTGTATGTCCTACTTCTTCCAGGCCAACAGAATACAGAGAGGGAAGAGCACAGACTTTGAAAAAGCTTTTGTAGCACATTAAACTTAAAGAAATTACAAGAATATGTGCTAATTTGGCATTTAATTCTGTCATAGATTTCATAAAGTTGAGAAATTAAAACAATCTACAAACATTAATTTGCACTGTTCACTAAAAATTAAAATAATACAAGTATGGCAAGGAATTATTTTACAAAAAGCTTTTTGTTCTTGTTTCACTGTAAGTAACATGGGCATCTACCACATGGACATCCTGAACATCTTTAATGCTTCAATCTTATCTATGCAATATCTAATCCATTTCTACAAATATTGCATTTCTGTACTTGTAGAATCTACAGTATTGACGGTGGAATTCTGAATACAGAGCAATGACATAAGAAAATTTAAAAAGAAAAATGCTAACACATTGTCATTCATAATAAAAAGCAATTAGACGTATTTTTGATGCATGCTTTCAGGATCTTCTCTGTGAACAACTTGCTGGTTTTAGAAATAATCTCACCTGCAAAAAAACTCCCACAAGTCTAGATTTTGTATTCTTTTAATTCTTTTAATTCGGTGGCTATCCATTGTTTTGCCAAAGAGACTAGAAACTTCATCATATTCATTTGTTTTCTTTTGCAATGGAATAAGCTGGGGAAAAAAATGAGTATGTTAATATTATTTCAATTTGATGCATTCTTTCATTATCACATTTTTGACCAACATGCATACCAATTCTTACCTGATATGGCTCCTCAGTATTTACATTCTCCCAGTGTGAAGGCATAGGGATAGCCTCATTTTCACAGATGAAACTTCAAACAAAAAAAAAAAAAACACATAAAAACATGTCACAAAGACATGAGCCATTTTTATTCCTTTCAAACTACTGCAAACAATACAGTATGTAAAAAAACCTCATAAGAAACCACTTAGGATTTTCCTTCAAAGGCTGTTTTCAGCAGGTAAGGTCAAAGGTAAGAAATCCTATTTTGTATTCAAATTCTAGCTTAGCTTATTATAAATAAACTAGGGTAATGAATGGTTTTAATATACCATCTACCCCCCCAAAAAAAGATAGGAATACAGGTCCACATCAGGAAAGCAACACTAGTTTAGACACATGAAAGTGTATATATAGTGTGATGGTTTTAAGGCAATACCTTTAATTTTTCCTCACAAAGTCCGAGCAGAGAAGTGAAAGAATGTAAATAAATCACATTTCAGTGTAAGAAAGCAAAATAATGATTGTTTTAAACATTTCCATTGGAGAGATGATAGAAATTTTTAAGAGTCAGTATTCAAAACAAGGCACAGGCAGTCTCTGTCTTTCTCTCTGGTGTTTCTCTGCAGGCAGTCTGCTGGCTTTGGGAGATAACACATGCACCCGCATACTGACCTTGACAAGCTAAGTTTAACAGCCTCTCTGCTTCTTGGCTTTTTTTTTACCCTTCTGTCTGGGGGAGAAACAGAGCCCCTCTGGGGCCAGGGGGCTTTGTTGTGGTTTTCTGTTGATTGAACATATTTGTAAATGTTGCGAATAGTGTATATTTGTACATATTCATTGCATTTCATCATAGATTGTAGTTTTGCCTGTAAATACAGCCTCATTCGCTTCTGAACTGAGTTAGCCTGGTTATTGTTGATGTGGGAGAATTTCAGCCTACCACACTGTAACAATATAGCCTGAACATTCCAACCCATCAGGAACCACAATTAGTTTAAGCTTCTGGAAATTAAGCCCTCATTTGAAGTTTTTAAAAGCATTGTGTTAGAAATACACAGTTGAAAAATCATAGTTGAGTTTGTTGGGTTTTTTTAATAAAAAACAAAATTAAACCCTCAAAAAAAAAAAAGTCTTAAGTATTTGTACCACACTCATAGCATTGTTTAAGGCTTAATACCTGGACTATAAGCAATCACCTGAAAGTAAAGAATGATATCATCACACAGAAAGAGATTACTAAATGCAATTATTCCAGGAATAAAAATCCAGAAGTGAATTATCATACTATTGCATCCAAAAATGGCGTTACAACTCAAAAGAACAGGCTTTCTAAAATGTCAGTGTAAAAAGTTTGCTACTACATTTCTTATTGAAAACACCAGATCTTTTTTTTTGAAAGTAAAACCAGATTACAATTCAGAAATTAATTTATTTCTAAGAAATTATTTGGGGAAAAAAACCCACATATATTCCATATAGTCAATTTTACTGTGTCAGTATCACTGCATAGATCAGTCTATTGTTTAATAAGTTTCAGATTCACATCAGTCCATCCTTACATGTAATGACTCATCATCCAAGCACAAATACAGGTTGGGCAGGGACTAGCTGGAAAGCAGCCCTGAGGAGAGGGACTTGGGGGTGCTAGTGGATGAGAAGCTCAACATGAGCTGTCAATGTGCACTTGCAGCCCAGAAAGCCAACCAGATTCTGGGCTGCATCAAGAGAAGTGTGGCCAGCAGGTCAAGGGAGGTGATTCTCCCCCTCTACTCAGCTCTGGTGAGACCACACCTGGAGTACTGTGTCCAGTTCTGGAGCCCCTATTACAAGAGGGATATGGACATGCTGGAACGTGTCCAGAGGAGGGCCACCAGGATGATCAGAGGGCTGGAGCACTTCTCCTATGAGGACAGACTGAGAGTTGGGGCTGTTCAGTCTGGAGAAAAGAAGGCTCTGAGGTGACCTTATTGTGGCCTTCCAGTATCTGAAGGGGTCCTACAAGAAAGCTGGGGAAGGACTTTTTAGGGTATCAGGTAGTGATAGGACTAGGGGGAATGGAATAAAGCTGGAAGTGGGGAGATTCAGGCTGGAATGTAGAAGTAGTTCTTCACCATGAGAGTGGTGAGAGCCTGGAATGGGTTGTCCAGGGAGGTGGTTGAGGCCCTATCCCTGAAGGTGTTTAAGGCCAGGCTGGATGAGGCTCTGGCCAGCCTGATCTAGTGTGAGGTGTCCCTGCCCATGGCAGGGGGGGTGGAACTAGGTGATCCTTGTGGTCCCTTCCATCCCTGACTGATTCTACGATTCTATGATCAAATGGCAAGAAACTTAATAAAAAGCTATCTGGTTATTATGATGCAATTTATTGGAATTTCAAATTATTTAAATAATGAAAACATACAAGCAAGGAAAATATAAATTAATACTTGTTGCTGTTACAATAATACTTCTAAATAATTTATGAAGTCATTATAACAATGGAACAAATAACTCTTCATTTTTTGCTGCTTCTTCTACATAGCAATTCTGATTGGAGCAAGGGACTCCAATGGCTAAAGTCAGGCACAGCTTTTAGAACTTTGCCAAAGGCCATCAGTATTAAGTATGCCTTGTCTCACCCACTATGAGTTCTTTACATTTTCAGAAAAGAACGGTAAAAAACAGACTAAAAACTAGTCACTCTTTTCTTCTGAAATGTCTTCCTTCTTGACTTGACTAGCTCTTCCATCTTGGCTCACCTCTTAAATTGTTTCATCCAAAAAGTAAAAAAATATAAACAATAGAAAACATCTTTTGGTTTCATTTTACTTGGCATAATTAGGAATAAAATAAAAACAATTAATGTTCCTTGTATTTCCTTACCTGAAAGCACTGATAGAAAAGGGAGCTCGCTTTATTGGACGCTGCTTAAGGGTAGTTAGGTTAGTTTGTTTCATCACTGAGCATAAAACAAGAGTTAGGATGTAAGTTTCTGGAATTTCTCTATAGCATATGAAACACTTAATTGTCATTTTAAAAAATAACATTACTACACCCAAAGCTGCATGACAGGAATTCTTATTTCAACAACTAACAAATCATCATTTTTCATAAATGTTTCTAAATACTGGCCTCACAATCATTGCGATTTATACGACCTGGCAAAATGTGCAAATATTACACCAACAAAACATACACTGTTAAAATACCTATCTAAATCTCTGTCAAAATTTCCACTGACTTTACTATAACTAGGATGATGAAGCATACTACTACTATCCCTAATTCAAGATACAACAAACAGTAACATAAAATTCATTCTTTAGCATTTGTATTTAGTATTATTATTCTGGAAGCAAAACAAAGTGTTTTTTTAAACAGACATTTCAATCCAAGTAAACAAACTTCCTTATATCATACTGCTTTACTCCCAGTATATGGCTGGTTTACCCAATCCCTACTAACTGTATTTGAAATACTATTATTTAAGCATATAGCTGTTTTGCAATTTAACCAGAAAATAATCTATGGGTGGAAAAGCCAAATAAATAAATAAAATCATTAGACCACACCATTCAACAAAGGACGGATTAATTTACAATTAGCTGCATTCATTAAAATAATTTACAAGCATGGCGTAAGTAAGATCTTTACAATCTATGAGACAAACCCTTTTGCATATAGAATCATAGAATCATTTCAGTTGGAAAAGTCCTTTAAGACCATTGAGTCCAACAATATTTCCTTGTTATTATAACAAAAGAATTGACCCCCATATACGTGCTGAATTATTAAATCACTTTTATGCCAGTATGTTGAAGAAAACTTCACTATAATAATGTTTCTTATTCAGACTCTGAATGAAAAAAGTTTTTCAAGCTTACAGGCAGTTGCATGTTAAAGAAAGAAGGCTTGAACTTCCCAGTCCTGCAGACGTATGCTACACACCACCTACAGCTGAGGTTAAGTTGCAGTAACAGGATGAACTGCTTTTAAACAAGGCATGCTACTTTATTAATAAAAATGGATTAAGGGCAGCTGCTTCTAAAAACTTCCATGTACTTCCCAGTAAGGAAGATACTTGCAATCCCAAGTTTTTGCACTGAATATGAGAACAGTAATTTGCTGAATTGAGAAATTAACTGGTGTATCAGGTAGCTTCTATTATTTAAATTTACTCTATACAAAGATACATACCTGAAAAGTCTAGTGTGTAGTTAAATTTCGTAGTAGTAAAAGAAACAGAACCATGCGGATTTGTTTGGAAGCTCCTTTCAATGTCTTCACTGCTAACAGAGCAATGACTGTTTGAATCAGTCTTCAAAATAAACAAAAAAGCACATTTAGACAAATTCAGGAATAGGTAGTTGATGTGTGGAATCCAACACAGCTAATATAACTTCATACGTATTTACCTGAAACATGTGCCATTTACCACACTCAGCCAAATAAAACCAGCCCCACTGGGTATCAGAGGTATCCATCTCTTCAACTGAAGTTTCCATCTTTGGAAAAAATTCTTCTGATGTTCTTTGGAGCATTTCCTGAAACATTCATGTACATACACAAAGGAAGTTCTGATACTGTTTGCAAAAATGCATTATTTGAGAAATCAATTAAAAAAGTGAAATAAAGAAAAATTACAACACTTAAAAAAAACCCTGGCAGGCAAGGTGGCTTCCATACAAGCAGTGACTACCATAGTTGGGGTTCTGCAGAACAGAAGAACAGAGGAAAGGACATAGAAGTGGCTGATAAAATAATGACAAAACCAAATAGGCAATAACGAATGACATTTTCCTCCAATAGAAGTAGACACTGATCAAAGGTTGCACACGTAAAGGCTGAAACAACTGAAAGAGAAAATTCTTGATAAAACAAATGGCAATCTTGGAATTACTTTTACATGGTATGGTGTGGATGCTGCAAATTTATGGAAGTTCAAAAACGGCTAGACAAGTTCAAGCCTACTAAGAGCTATGCCAGAATACCTTTAGAAGAACAATCCCTGACAGATTTCAGGAATTCATCAACAAATCCTGAAACTTCTGAAGTTTGCCACCCTCCATTCTCAAGCAATAATTCTACGTCAGTTGAGGGGAATCTTTCAGAGAAAGAAGCTTGCCTTACTCCCAGAAGAGGTCAGCAATTAATCCACTCTAACTGCCTAACCAAGACTGGCACTTGTCCCAGCAATTTCCTTGACTTTTGTTAGAAAGAAATTGAACACTCCATCACAAGTAAATCAAACAACACTTAGCTAATAACCTAGATGTTTCAGATGCTGCCTGGGCACTTCAACCCAGAAATAAGGTAGAAACCTAGAGGCAAGTACTGGAGACTAAGTAGGCACCAGCTCACCAGCGCTACTGGGGCAGAAGTTAAAATCAGAAGGCAACTCTTTTGGCACTACCATTTCCCCTTATTCTTCCCAAGCTAGCCCTCTCTGACGAAAAACAATCCCAAAAACCTCTCTGCAGTAATATCTAGAGACTATTCTAATCATCAAAAGCTCCAAAGGGCTACAAAACCTGGGGAATCAGAAGTGGACATTGCTGAAGTGTGGAATCTAAGGGCAAACCTACTTTCGTACAGACAGAAACTACAAGGCTACATACATAACTGTTTCAAGTTCAAGCAGAACAATAAAGGTATATCGCTTGCATGGAAAAATATTTGAAAGAGATAATAAAATTGTTGTCTATTTCAGAGGACATCTGCCAACATCTATTCCACACAGCAATGCAATGTCACTGAGTCTTCATCATTAGGTGTTAAAGCACACTGTTAAAGCACTGGCCACATCTTTTGATGAAATATCTTTCACCTTCATTCTTCCTCTCAAATGAGTACTTGACTATGTTCTCTCCCACAGAGCAAAGGCAGAGGTAGTCTACACTTTTTAAAAGCTTAGAGGAAAGCAATTCAGGCCTTTTAGTCAATGTTTCTTTTCCTCACAAAACCTTCCAGACTTCATCTCCACTGTAACATCAGGGCCTCGAATCTGACAAACTACATCAGTAATACCTTTTGAACAAGTTACAAAATTGTGCTTATCTGTGCCCCATTATCACACATTTTCCTCTAGGGGTAACACAGCCTTTATTAGAATAAACTATTTACGAAAAAGGCAGTTACTCCCATAGCTTTTAGTAATGCTACGTTAAATCCACATGTATTACCCCAATCACAAAGGCTAGGGTAAGCTGGTAGATTCCAGAATACTTTAAAAGTATGGAAGAATGACCCAAAGGCATGAACATGTAATGCCATAAAAACAAGAGCTGTTCTGAAAGATGACACAGATCCAAAATGCTCTAAGGAAATAGCTCAACATATTGATGAATTTAAAAGCAAGCCCACATCATTTATATTTGTTTTGTCCAAGAACTCTGAACAGTGACAGAAAAGTCTCAGTGGGTTTTTCTGTATGACAGTCAACTACCAGAGGTGCAGCAGTGAGAATTTTATCAGCAATGCTAACAGGTGGCATTTCAACTCCCATTATTAGCACTGTTTCTACTGGTCCAGGAGTTACCAGAACCACTCAAATTAAACAGTTTCTTTGACAGTAAAAGCTTTCTTCTGAACAGAATGAAAAGTCATTGGGTGTTGTGCTGCGACTGAATAGGTTTACTGCTGCTGGTAACGTACTGCCTCATTTTCTCAGAGGTATATCTAAGTCTGAACGACAAACGCGATTCCACAGTGTGGAATCACAGAAAGGTTTGGGCTGGAAGGGAACTTTCAAACCCCTCACCATAGGAAAGGCCACCTTGAGGTTCTCAAAGCCCCATCCAACCTGACTTAGAACACCTTCAATAATGGGGCAATACACAGCTTCTCAGGGCAACCAGCAGGAGTGCCTCACTGCTCTCAAGGTAAAAAATACAGAAGCATGCAAACGGGCAGCTGTCTGCTTTCTTGTGCCGCCTGCTTCCCTTGGCAAATCGCACGTTATTGCCAAAGAGTCTTTCACCTACGAACACCAACTTTGTATGGTTCCCTGCTGGGAACATTAGTAGTGCTGACACTTTCTGGCTCTTCCTTAGAGTACACTTGAGCAAGAGACTTGGGTGAGAGTGCAAGGCCAGAAGGAAGAACACTAGCACTAGTAGGGGACACAAGATGAAATGGCAACGCCCTCAGCAACTGTATCACCACTTACCTGCTTTGTGCTGCTGGGGACCACTGATTCAGTTATCCCTCCTAGGGCCCCCCTCCAGGGCTGATCCCCTAACAGCTTAAGGACACGGCGGGGTGACCGATAGAAGCACATCACTAGTCTCTCTCCATGTGGGCCCTAAGCTTTCCCACTGATGGTGGCCTACATACCCCCCACCCTCTTCCTTAACCTGGCAGCGCGCTCGTCGGCGGGGACTGGGCGGCAGGGGAAGCGGCCTTCGGGACGCATCTAGTAGGAAACAGACTGAAGAGGAAGAAGACTAAAGGAGTAGTCGTTTCCGCAGTTTCCCCCGCGCGCACTCACCGCATCGGCCGCCCACCCCGGGGTGACTCCCCACATGCCGCCCGAAGGGTTTGTAGGGTAACAGTACGTGTAGGCTGAGTGGCGGCAGGGCCAAGCGCCCAGCGTCACGGCGCAGACTCCAGCCGCTTCCGTTAACGGCAGCGGGCGAGGGGGGCGGAGCAACAGCGGGTAGAGCTCGCGTTCAATAGGCTCGTCACATAGAGGGGCGGGGCCTAGCGTGTAATTATGCACCTGGGTAGGCGGAGCCGGGGAGGGAGGCGGGATTGGGGAAGGGGTGGAGTCACGGTTGCGATGGGGGATGGGGGCGAAGGGGGTGAGGGTGGAGGCGGCTAGACTGCGGGCGGTGGGGCTAGCGGGCGGCTAGTTCGGCGCACTTGTAGACCGGGATCACCTGGTGTACATCTCGCCGAAATATGTCCAGACGGGTTTGGAATGCCTCCAGAGATGGAGACTCCACAACCTTTCTGAGCAGCCTGGTCCAGCGCTCTGCCACTCTCAAAGCGAAGAATTTTTTCCTTCTGTTTGTGTGGAACATCCTGTGTTCCAGTTTGTGGCCAATACCCCTTGTCCTGTCACTGAACACCACTGAGAAGAGTCTGTCTCCATCCTCCTGATATTTGGCCTGTAGATATTGATAGGCATTAATGAAATCTCCCCTTTCCTGAGAGATCCAGTCCTCTTCCACTCTTTCAAGTGTGGGTAGCGTTTTGATGGTGATAGGAGAGATACATGTCTTTACAAATAAAGACATGACATGCAGCCTGAAATAATAGAGAATTAGGAATAATAAAGAGCACAAAAGGGGGAATTGTTGGAAAATGATCCCAAATTTTCATTGGCTGTGCCATGTCAGCAACTTGACCTCACCCTTATTTCCTGTAACTAACAAAAGAATCTTTGCATCCTTATCACTGAAGTCCCCCCCATATACCTTTCCTTAACTAGCAAGGTGTCCTTCGAAGACAGCAGAAACTGGACACAACCTAAACTTTAGTGTAGGCTTAATAGGACGATAAATATTAATTTCTCTGCCTGGGGAAGTATAAGGCATAATTTTAATGAACATGCGATGTATGGTGCAGGGGACTGTACAAGTAAGGGGGAATTATATAGTAGGTGGACCAGAAGTCTGTACATTCCAAGTACCTCAGCCACCGGGGAAAGGAAGAGGGTTCCTTGCAGAGAGGAATTTGGGATAAAAGGAGGCTATGTCCTCCAGTAATGTGAGAGACCCCACAGGGATTTACAGGATTCATCTGTATCCTTTGTGAACACAAACCTCTAGCGATGAATGTTTTCTGTACAATGGTTAAGTTCCCCAGTGCAGCAATCCTCACTGCTTTGTACCTCACCACTTTCAGTTCTTTTAATTGTTGGCTAGCAAGCAACAGTCTTCTGCTTTACTGAGGCATTTTTACAACACATAATCTTCCTGTGAAATATATGTATATATACATTAGCTATGTTCATGAGTATGGCCTGTCTCACAGAGCTGCTGCTGCCTCTGTTATTTCAGTGGCAGCACGAAGCTGCACACAGACCCACCTCCAGCAGTCTGAAATTCATATTTGCTCTTTGCATTAGATAATCATACTTTATGCATAGTTTGAACTTCTGCTGCCTTGCCTAGCACTAACATGGTATCAGTTCTTTAAAATCCTACATGTACAGAATTTTTAGATAATTGTCAGGCATTTGCATAAGTCTGAAGTTCCAGTACAGAGCTGTCTAGCAGCCAAAAATTTTAAAGAGGTTTCTGAGGCTATATATCTTGAAGCATGTTTTAGAAGTTGAGATTTTTGGGTGTGGTTCTTTAATTTCTTTGTATGTTTAGACTGATAGTTAATAATGGAGCATAAACCTCTTTCTTGAGATTAGAATATTTTGTTTATAGTGAAAGAATAGCTTGACTAAATACTCAGGATGCTACCTGATAATGCCAGACTCCTCACAGCAACAACTTAAAACATTCTAAAATTCAAATATTTTTGTCAATATCTTATGTACTGTGTGCAGACTAACAACCTATCTTGAGAAGACATAATTGCATTAAATGATTCTCATGAGCCTCTACTCCAAGCAGCAAAAAGGCAGAAACAGGAAATGTTTGCCCATATGACCTTAGTTATGAACACATTTTTGCAGGGAATGGCAAATGAAAGTGAAAAAGAGAACTCTCTGGTACATGAATCTTAGGATCATAGAATGATCTAGGTTTGAAAAGAATTAGGAAGCTCTTTAATCCAGTCTCTTTATCAGTGCAGGCCTATCTTGAAATCCAGATTAGGTTGCTCAGTTTGTCATCTGACCAAGGTTTTTTGGTTTTTTTTTTTTTCATTCAGGCCTGTCTGCTGAACTGTTTTTAGAGGCAAGAAGGTCTTTTTTTCCCTTTTGTCCAGACAGAATGTTGTAACTTACGCACATCACATCCTGTCCTTTCACTGTAGTCCTGTGTGGTGACTTCCTTCATTCATCCTTCATGATGCCTTTACCTGGGTACAGAAATAACCAGCACAGGTCTCTGGGCTGCTGAAAATCAGCTGAAGTAGAGGGAGATGACAGTCTCTAACATAATACTTCTGTAATTGGATCAGTCAAGGGATTAAAAGAAGACTGGAATTCACTTTGGTCATCTAGCACAAGCTCTTGCTTAAAGCAAGATCATCTATGAGATCAGGTCATTCTGTTCAGGATTCTATCCAGTCAGATCTTGAAGTCTACAAGGAGACAGACTGTGCAGCCTTTCTGGCCACTCTCTTCCACTGCTCAATGCTTATCTATCATCACGTTGAAGAAATTTTCCTGCATCTGTTTGGTACCTCTCAGTATATCCTAAGCCCTCTGTTTCTTGTCCTACCACCATATACCATTGTGAAGAGCCTGGCCTGGTTTTCTTGATAACCTCTGTAGGTATTTGAAGAGGGCAGTCAGATCCTTCCACCTTCAAGGTAAACAAGTCCAGGTCCATCAATTGCTCTTCACAGAGCAAGTGCTCCAGCCGCATGCCTGTTTGGTCCTCTGATGAACATTCTTCAGGTGATCAGTGCTTTTCTGGTACTGATGAGCCCAAGCCTGGATGCAGTATTCTAGGTGGGGTTTAACAAATGACAGTAATCCCTTCCTTTCAACTACTGGGTAGGATCCTGCAGTTTTACAGCCAAGGATGCAGTTGGTCTACACTGCCGCCAGAGCACATTGCTAGCTCATATCCAGCATTCCATCTACCAGGATCACTGCTCTTTCAGAAGAGCTGCTCACCTGATAGTAATTTCCTAACCTTTGTTGTTGCCAGGGGTTATTTCTTCCCAAGTGCAGAACTTCACTTTTGTACTTTTTCCAATTCATAATAAGCGCATTCCTCCATTTTGTCTATGTCTCTCTGAATACTTGCTCTCTGCCCTTGAATGTATCAATTAGAATAAGAGGAGGGTAAACTGCCATCATACATTTTCTTAGAGGGAAAAGTGGATGATTCTTTGGTATTTGCCATTTCATAGTAGATTGATTTCTAATAATCAATGTAACTATGTATTCATGCAATTGAATGCTAATGTACATGATACCAAAATATAATTCTGCTGGAATTAACTGAAAATAAGCATAAAACAAACAGAACAACCAATTAAAATAGGAATATTTTGTGCCAAAACCTCATAAAAATACAATGACTATGCCATGACCAATAAAATAAAATGAAAAAAAAAAAGATTGACAGTGTTTTGCCACTTTGCAGAAAACTTTAATATTTTGTGATGGGCACATATATTGCAGCATAAAGGAAACTCTAAAATCTGTGTGAAGTTTGTGGTGTCCACAAACTTGTACACACACAAATACAGTTGCCCAGAGGCAAGCAAAGAGAATAAGCAAATATTGTGTTTATTACAGAGCATCACTTCCAGAGGCAGTGGCTGTCCACCTCAAATATGGCATTGCTCTTGAGATGTCAAGGAAGCTGTAGAATCCATCGTTATGCACCCTTTACTTGAAAGTCTACATCATCTTGATTTGTTGTTCAAGGAACTGTTAGATGTGTTATCTTTCTTAACCTACCTCTCCTGTGTCTGTTTTCCAGACAATACTCTTCTAGACATGTTTCTGCTATGCTTTCACCAATTACTCCTATTCTGCAATCTCTGTGAAAAGGAGAAGTTCCGGGAACATCTCAGGTCTTTGATGCTTTTTTTCTGTGACACTGACTAAAAGCCATGATTGATTCTACCCCTTAATCACGGAGAACACAGCCCACAGCCAAAATATTTGTCTCTCTTCACTTTTCTTTCATATTCCTAGGTGTCCCTTTTTTGCCAGTTGTCTTACTATCATACCTAATACTTCACCATTATTTGGTTGTCTCCTTCTGTGTACAGCCTGAGCTCCAACATCTCAGCCTGTCTTCTTTTTTGAAAGGAGGAGTAGTCCAGGAAGTTCTGAACTCTTCAGATGACATTACAAGAATTCAAATGCAAGCAGATGCACTTGCACCAGCAGGAAGGCAGAAAGACTTTTATTATGTTTTGTGATTGTTTGCTTGTTTTCTCTCAAGAAGGACATAGCAGAGTCCAGGGGAAACAGAATGCTTGGATACCTGCACTCATTTTGGACTTCTACCTTTTCTAGGCTAACACAACCATGTGTTGCTAAGCACAGCATTGCATAATGATATTAAGGCTGGAGCCAAACAGCTGCAGCTCAGAGAATTATATACCCTCAATATACCAGTGCATCTGCCAGCACCAGCATAGCTTCTCAGGTATGAAACAAACAGCTGAATTGGGCTGGCGGTTCTCATTGACCTTGCAGTGCTGCTCCCTGTGCATTGTTCTCATGACTAAGCTTCTCTCATCATACTTAAAGCCTGTGTAGTATGCATACTCCTTCTGTGCTCCAGTGTATATATCATGCCAGCACTGGACACCCTCAGTCTGAGATTTCAGTATAAAGGTGAGTTCTCTACATACAGAACAAGACTTTCCTATAGCGTGATGCACTTCTACTGTTAATTGCAATCTAGGAAAGATGCAGTGATTATTTGCCACCTTGTCCAATGACTGGAGATAGCGTTCCTGTTTACCTTAATTTCTTAGTAAATAACAGTCATGTTAGGAACAGTTTCTTTGTGCAGCCTCTCTGTTTTCAGTCCCTGTGTTAGGCCAAGTTTATTTATGAGTAGAGAAAAGCATTTATGGATCACTTTTGTGCCCAGTTATACTGAGCAGTAGAAACAACTGTCAGTAGTTTATTCTGTGTCTGGGGAATTTAGTGAGCAAGACTGAAATGACCAGAGAAAATTTCAGACTGCAAACTGAGACTGGGAACCTGTGGTTGTCTGGGAAGTCTGGACAGGATTGTCATCCATAAGACGAAGGGTAAAATTACATCTCTGTGTATACTGCTGCTTTCCCCAAGCACTCAAATGACATATGAATGTACTGGGGCTAGCAGGGTTGGAGGTATCACAGTATCACATTATCACAGTATATCAGAGGCTGGAAGGGACCTCAAGAGATCATCGTGTCCAAGCCCCCTGCCAAAGCAGGATCACTTGTGGTAGTCCATACAGTAATTTTGTTTGTAATTTTGTTTGTAGCAACCTGTATGGTGCTGTGTTTTGGGTTTGTGACTAAACCAGCCTTGTTAGCACACCTATGCGTTGGCTATTAATGAGCAGTGCTTCCATAACATCAAGACTTTATCTTTCTCCCATTCAGGTCTACCCCAGCAAGTAGACTAGGGGTACACATGAATTTGGAGAGGACATAAGCACGACAGTTGACCTAAACTGACCAAAAGGATATTGTATGCCGTGTAACATCATGCTTAGCAATAAAATTGGTGAGAGAGGGATGGTGAGAGAGAATGGCTGGGCATCAGTTGGCTTGTGGGAGTTGATAAGCAATGGCCTTTGAGTTGTTTTTTTCCCACTCCTTCCTCTTATTTACTAAACTACCTTGATTTCAACCCATGAGTTTTCTTGCTTTTGCTCTTCCTATCCTGCTAGGGTTGAAGGGGGAAGTGATTGAGATACTGTGTAGTGCTTAGCTGCGGGCAGGGTTCAACCTGCCACAAAGTGAGCAGTGAAAATCTCTAGAATGTCTCTGCTGTACACACAGTCAGACTTCCACACATTCCCACACTCCAGTGTGTGCACAGACATGCATCCCAACGTCTGGTCCCGTTCACTCACTGCATCATGCAGGGCAACACTGGTGCTATGAAACATCAAAAGATGTATTGTAGCCACCTGAATCTGAGCCACACATGAACCAGCACTGAGAGGAATCGCTGTGTGACACTGGCTGGAAACTTTCTTCTACAGGGTACAGAGGCATCAGTCTACTGATCTTGCTTGCTGTTTCAGGTGATCTGTTGCTTGCAGGGAGGTTGGACTGGGGCTGATGCAGAGAGCACTAAGGCATGCTGTCCCTGGCCTGCTCATCCACGTGTGCACCAATGATACTGTTAAGGGAGACCTTAATAACCCAGGGGTGGCTACAGGGCACTGGAGCCTAAGTGCTGTTTTCCTTGGTGCTGTCAGTGGAGAGGAAAGACTTCAGGAGGAGGGTACCCAACCTAAGGGTTAGCACTTGACTGTGCAGCCAGTGCTGCAGCCAGGGCTTTGGCTTTTATGACCATGGACCTGGTCTTTGAGGAGCAGGGAGTGCTGTGGAGACACAGGAGGCTACCACGCAGGGGTTGGCACAAGAGCGTGTTTTTCAACAGGCTTTCCAGCCTTAGCTAGGAGGACCTGAGCCTAGGATATTCTGGGGATAGTGGCCAAATCCTGCAGAGAAGGAGAAGCACATGGAGCAGGAAGGAAGTGCCTGGTGAAATGAGTACACACACTTTTGTTGGCAAACTGGAAGGCAGGGCAATCCAGGAGCTGGGCATTTGTCACAGTACACATCATGCCCTCAGTGACCAAGGTCCACTTGCACATCACTCCCACCAAACAGGGAGAGCAGAGCACGTGTGCTGGGGACAGAGTGAGCAGAATGGGTGAACTTTCCCAGGCAAGCCAAGGTAATGAATTGAGTCATGGTCCATCCAGAGTGTCTAGTCAGAAGAAGAAGATGTCAGGGCCTGGAGTGCATCTCTCTTGCAGGAGTTTTGTTGGCCAAAGCTAAGTTTAGGTGGCTGAGACCAAGTCTAGCTGCTTTGCTGGTAAGAGCTACTGGGAAGAAGGCTGGGAGCAAGAGCTGTTTCTAAGCAGAGGCTTTGCTGTGGGCTCTTGCCTGTGCTGCATCACAGTTCTGTAGCAGTTCTGTGTGTGAGCTTCCACCTGCACAATATGGACCTTGATCCAGACTCACAGCTTCAGCTTCCTGGCTGACTTCAGATTCTGCATGGTCACTATGGGCTTGCTGAGGTATTGCTAGGCTGCATGTGACCCAGTCTTTGGCCATTATCCTGACCTGGACTTGCTGTTCCACATCCTGACTCCTCTTGGTGAGGCCACTGCTTGTGCCAGCTTTCTTCTCCTGACTAGCCTTCCATGGTGGAGCAGCTAGCGTTCACTGCTCTCTGACAAAGAGGCAGGACTTTCAACAAGGCTACAAAGCATGTCTAAGGTCCACATAGCTGTGAGTGAGACACATAGCAAGATTACAGCACTGGACCTGAAGCAAGCAGGTTCTAGCTTGTTGAGAGAATGAATCTCCTAGGCAGTTTTCCTTCGGAGTTGCCCGGAAGAGTAGAGCCCAGGAGAACTGGTCAGTTTTTAAATACAATCTCCTCAAAGCACAAGAAGGGTCCATTCTGATATGCGGGAAGTCTATCAGTCCTGGCAGAAGGCCAGCATGGATGAACAGAGAACTCCTGACCAAGGCTGACAGTGCCAAGGAAGTGCACTGAAGTGGGCAGGGCAGCTCTAGAGGAATACAGCTGTTGCCTGAATGTGGTGGAATCTGGAAAGCCCAAATCTCAGCTGGAGTTAAAACTAGTGAGGAAGGTGGAAAACAACTGAGATTACTTCTATGGATATGTTGCTGGTAAAAGGGAGACTCAGAAAAAGTGAACCCTCTGCCAAATAGGGCAGGAGACCTGGTGACAAAGGGGACACACATGGTGCCTTCTTTGCTTTGGCATTTTCTTGTGTAAAGGTCTGCTCTTAGGCCTTAGGTCCCCAAGATTAGTTGGCAAAACCTGGCAATGTCGGTAGAACATCACCCACAGTAGAGCAAGACTATTCTGGGAAGACAAGCTGGACATATGTGAGTCTGAGGTGCTGAGGGAGCTGACGAAAGTTACTGCAAAGCTGCTCTCATTTTTGAGGGGTCACAGTGAGCAGGGAAGGTCTGATGATTGAAGAGGCATCTAGCATAGGTTCCCTGGCCATCTTCCCTGAAAGGCATGAAAGAGGCCCCAGAGAACTACAGGCTCTTCATCCTAATCTCTACCCCTGGGAATCCTCCCCAAAACTACCTCCAGTTGCAGGAATGGCAACAAACTGTTTGGGAAAAGACAGCAGGTTTACAGAGGGCAAATTATGCCCAACCCACCTGATAGCTTTCTCTAGTGATTCAACTTGAAAACAATTTGCTGTTCTATGGGGATCTTTCTCAGCAATTTCTGTTTCCTTAAAGTATTTGTTTGATGGATGATGAGAGAGGACGGGGCAAGATATCTTTTCCAGAGGTCTGGACTTCAACTGCAGCAGAGTTGGAATAGATCTCTGTGAGTCACCCTTTGGAAATCTTTTTGTTCACTTTTGGGTTTGGTGGAGTTGAGGTTAAGACAGAAATGAGCTCAAAGAGTCACTTTTTAAAAACTCCTTTATTTTTTTATATCATCCTAGTATAAATCTTTTATATAAAGGTGAAAGTAGATATTGCATAGAAGAAACACTGGTGCAAACATCACCTAGTAGGAATCGCGTGTTGTTTCTCAGTCTCTGTTACCTACTGCACAACAGATGGCTAGTCCATAAGCAAACATCTCCAAGTTTCCCCATACCAGATACAGGATGAAGCTGCTCAAGTCTATGGGAAGAAGTTACATCAGAATTATGTGTGGCCTTTTCTATGCTGCTCCCAAGAAAACACCCCTTTCCTGCTTGCTTTTTCTATGCCAGACCCTCTGCTAGCACCCTTCCTGTGTGTGTTTGTATTTCATGCATAGAAATGGGGAGTGGACACAGGATAGGAGAGTTGGTCTGACATTACTATACTCTAGGAACTCAATGAATGACTTATTCAAGGCGTCTTTTGTCATCCTGGAGACATTCATGCCATTTTTATCATCACATATGTTACTTAGCTATGGGTACTTCTGAGTGCCCTCCACCTGGGCTTCCTCTAACTAACAGGCTTAGTACCACCAGGAAGGAACAGAATTCACTGCTATCACTTCAGCAGCTTTCAAGTGGAAGTTTTTGAAGCAGTTCTCCTATTACGTCTCTGCTTAAGATCTGCTGCAGCTTCCAAGAATGAAGCACAGTGAGAGGGCAGATATGGTACAGTCTGAAGGAATGCTCAAGAAAACAGCATTTTCACACATTTGAACTGTGCTTTCATTAATTAGAGATAGAGAAATGTATTTATACAAATAATTTTTTTTATATTACAGATATTTTTACTCAGCATCAGCTTTTATTTAAAAACATGCAAAAAAAACTCATAATTGAGTAATCAGAGTGACATTTGCGCAAAACACACACAGAGCCACTCACCAGCATAAGCAAAAAAAGTGCGTACATGCATGAGCCAAAACTCCCTTTGACCAGTTTACAGGACAGTTAGTGTCTTCTCGTATAAACTGACTGATGCAGCCTCGCAGTTTCCAGGGCTAATTTTTTTTGCCTGGAAAATGGCATTACTTTTCCACTCCTTTCAGGACATCTGTCATCACCTCCCACATCAGAAAGTCAGCTAGAGACACCAAGCAGTCCTGCTTTTGACTGCCTTCCTGTAGGTGGCTTCACAGAGATGAATACATGAAGCTTGTGTAAATATGTCACTTAATACTGTGCTTGAAATGCCAAAAGTAGTCATTAAAATAAGAGTTCAGGATATAGGCTGCTGGATCATAAAATGAGATGAACCATTAGAAAAGTAAGTTTGGATGGAAGACAAAGTAGCTTGCAACTACACATTTTATCTCTTAGTTATTCATAAGCATTTTTAATTTCCTTAGTACTTTAGTATCTTTAACCATCTTTTTTGTACTAAAACTGACTGCAGATTAAAATTTAAGATGTGGCAGGTACCACTATGCAACCCAGAAGGACAGAGATGATGCCCTGCACCCTACTCTTTTGAATGCCAAAGAAAGCTAGAGAAAGCTAAGCACCTTTGCCCAAAGGCAGAATTAAAATTGCCGTATCTTTTCTTCAAAAATAGGAACACATCTTAGCAACTTTGGATACAGTCTTACATGTAGCAGCAAGTGTATTGGGCAACAGAGCCCCTTCTTCAAGATGGAACATCCATCTCTAGTGGAGCTCAGATGCTTCTGGTCCCAATTTTTGTTAGAAATGGAAGTAAAACTGGATTTAGTTTCTGTGCTTTCCCTCTGATTCTTCCCTTACTCTTCCAAAGGCAATACAAGTTGAACCCATATGGCATTGTCTGTTTCAATGGGAAACAAAAATCCTGTGGAACTTTGGGCATTGTGCTCACAGGGGCAAAGGCCATGCTCTAGAATAGTAACCTTCTTCACTGCAAAATCCAAATTCACCTCTGTCTTATCTCCCGCACATCCTTCCTGTCATGCTGATTTCACAGGAACTCACACATAATCCACACAAAACAGTATTGCTGCCAGATGCACAGATGCATTCAAGACCTAATAGGAAGATAACCAGGGGACTAAAAATTCCCAGATATGAGGTGGCTCAACAGCTATTTCAATCCATAAGGAAAAGATAAACATATTGACAAAACAAAAAATTGTTAAGAATTTGAAGCATAAATATTCAGACCTGACATTAAGAGAAATTAGTTTACCAGAGGAGTAGTTTGACATAGCATGGCTGGAAAGGCACAAAAATCTTCATCCTCAACAGCTTCTGAAATTCAGCCCAATAACATAACAGTGAACCTCATCTCACAGATGACAGTACTCTTTTGAGAGTGACACTGGGTGAGGTAACCATCACTGGATAAGGATGATCACTTCTGACTCCTGCTAACCAAGACTGGCAGTCCTCTGTTTCTTTCAGAGCTGAGTTGAGCACTGACTGAAGTTAAACAAGAACACCTGCCAGTATCTGAGGCTGTTCTTCTTTCACAAAACAGCAAAACACCTGGAACAAAAGGTAAATGGAAGCTACTTACAAGGAAGCCACATTCAAACTATAGAAATATATATTCAAGTTTTCTAACAGGAATGTTGGTAAAAATGCACATTGCAGTGAACTCTGTACTACCCCATTGGATGGACTTGGCAGTCCATCAGCAAGAACCAATTCTGTACTGAAAGTGTGACAACACATACTGTCTCTGAGTGCTCTTTTGGAAATTGTCCCTTTCCTGCATTGTCTGGTCACCTTTAATCAAGCCATCTTTTCCAGCTCAGGAAGACAGCTGTTGTCTGCCTGGTGAAATCCCTGTGAGGAAGGGCATGGCATGATAATGTTGCCATCAAATTGCCATCCATTCCCTCATATCCAGCAGCATGATGTGCCTAGGACAGACGTTTTGAAGCAGACCACACAATCTGTGAAATCTGCTGCCAGCTGCCCAGTAGGTCAGGTTGCTTCTTTGTGCTGGGGGAGCAGTAACTTGCTTAGTCACTACTTTTAGCTTTCAAAGTAGCATGACATCAAAGTAGGCAGACACTGCTTTGGATGAGTACAGGCCTCACAGGAGTATAAAGCTCACCATTTGGTCCAATGGGAAGGCATTGTATTCCATCTAAAGAAGAACCTCTGAGTTGAAAGGAACCACCTTTGTTACAGTAAGGGCATCAAGGCCTTGATAAAGGTTGATGATGCCTCCCCATGGACTTAAGAAAAGTTATGTCTTTATTTGCTTGCACCATCAACTTTGTCCTCTGAGATCACACAGTGGTTCCCATATTAATGTACAGTAAATGTGTAAAACCAGAAACAGTAAGAAGTAATGTCAGGCAACTAAATTCTAAGCTATATCCATCATAATAATCATCATTATCATAATAAAAATGTATACATTGTAAGGTAGAAGAAGCTGCAAAGCAAAGCAGCTCCAATTACTAGGACTCTCAGAGTGACTTTTTTGAGTCTTCCAGTAAGTTACACATGAGGGTTGAAAACTTAATGGAAGACTTTGAAGAATTCTCCCTTGAAGTTGAGCACACATAATTTTTGCACAAGGATTAGTAGAGCAAAACATTTTCTTCACTTAAGAAAAGTTCTTAGAGCAGATCTATGATTTCAGTAGAAAATCAATTTGTTTGGAGAGTTCCCGTCTTTGGCAAATAAATGGCAAGTGAGAAAGTGATACAAAAATGAGTCAAATGACAAGTTGTGATAATAACTGGACGAGTAACAACAAAGTAGGTTAGTCAACAGGACGGATTCCCTCAGCAGGTCTAGGCTTGATACTTTTTGAAGTCATTCCGTTCATTCATTTTTATGATGAGACAGAGGGGTTGATGTGGTAATGTTTCAGAGGCTCTAGGCATCATATTTTTTGCCAGTCCTGTGAATCTGCTGGAAGAGTGTCATGGAGAAGGCCATGCCAAGAATCTGAAGGAAAACAAATAATAAGGGTTTCAGTACAGGATAGGCTGACAAAACTGCACTGCTGTCCTGTGTTCATGTTCCAGCTGTAGTTCTAAAAGTCATACTACCCTATCTGTATTTCTCAGGCTTCACCATGGATTAGTAAATTTGGATGTATGTTGTTCAGGCACACAGTGATACCCAGAGATGTATCTGTCAGATCACAGATGGAGGCAAAAAGCTCTCAGGGCCCTTTGTCATACGCACAAATTTTTTTTTCGGAATAAATACAAACAAGTCACTCTCCCAACAGTTTGTGCTCATTTAGCCAGGTAACTGACTTGAAAACATCAAATTCAGGTATTCTCCCCCAAGAATGACACAAGAACCCTGAAACCTTAACAGATTATGATGTCATTCTGGCATTTCTCTTTCAAAACACATTAACTTACTCAGTTCAGTGGCCATGATTTTACTCATTTGGGCAAATTCTGGAACTTGCTTCCAAAATGAAACAGTTTCCCTAGGGACAGCATAACAAATAGCTAAGCATGGGAACTCCAAAGTAGTGCTCATAAGTCAAAACACAAGCAAGCTAAACCCCTCTGTAGCATGCCTTCTTTGCTTACTTGCCTGCTTCCTTTCTGAGTAGATGGCCTTAAATGAACTCATAAAACAATTTTTGAAATCATGACAACTCAAAGTGGTTGAGCACCACTTTTCACACTGTAGAATCAAGAATGCTAACAGCAAATCAAAAGTCATGTCGACAAACATCATACCAATGTTACCTGCATTATGAGGATGCACATCCCAATTGAACCAAGGACATGCTTATTCTCATCAAACCAGGTCATAACTCTCTCATAACATCCCTGAAATGATGAAAGATGAAAATTGAAATCCCAAGGTCATATTTTCTTTCACACGCATTCCCTCTACTTCCTTTCTTCCATGACCTGCAACACAGCCAATACAAGCCTTACCGTTTTCCACACTAATCCAGTGGAATTCCGTCCACAGTCTTGGGAGTTTTCTGTACAACATCGGTCTGGGACAGTGTTTTCTCCCAGCACTGGGTACCAATCCGTAAAGTCATTCACACCACAGCATTTCATCTATAGCAGAACCAAAGGATTAATAAACTTAACTAGCACACTTTTTGAATCATGAACCACCAAAAAAAATTACTTCCAAAAAAGAAAAAGGGTCACATGGCCAAGGTATGTTAGTTTTCTTGCTACAGAGACATGAGCCCAACAGCAAAAGCCTCACTGCCCAAGCTGCAGTTCTACTTATGCAGATTTTTCTGCTTCTCATCTGTTTCAGATCTCAGAGAGATCATCTTTCACCTTACAGAGTACACTTTGATCCTGGGTTTCACAGAGATGTTCAAGAGTGCAAAATCAGAAACCAAAGTTTTCATCAGCCATCTTTTCGACTTGGCATGGATGCTACCGTAAACAGACGGCATCAGCATTTATGGTCCAGTTATTTACTTTTTTCCATTGAGAAAATGTATTACCTCTGCTTGAATGATATTCCATGCATTTTTCAGTCCGACATTATTTTCTGAATTGTAGAGCTTCATACCTTCCTTCAAATCCTTCTTTGCACTCTCGCTGACCTGCATCATATAAAATAGAGAAAAGTCAATGAACGCACTGCTGTTTAGAGGAAAGGGCCAAATGGCACACACTTGCATACAGAATGTATCTCTCCTACATTCTTTCATCATAAGCTTAATAATGGGTAGAAAAGCTCCATCATCAGCTCTCACAAATGTGTGGGGCCCTTCAGTACCTGCCAAGGCTTAGTCTCTTCTTCAGATACCAAAATACTGGATTAATTCTAATGAGATAGGAGACCAAAGAGCTTCCTCTCTACTTAAAAATATATTATACAGTCACCATTTGATCCAATCTAACTGAAGAGTGATCAGCAGAGATCTGCTGAGCTTACTTTAACTTTGCCAGAGTTAGCTGTTGGCAATGCCCTGCAACAGCCTCTCCTGCCTGTAACCTGGCCTACTTTAATTTGCTTATATAATAAACCCAGCCTCCCAACCTTAACACAGGCATCTTTTGTAAAGGTTTAGGCAGGATATAATAAGTAGCCATTACAAAATCAATTGTTCTGTTTTGTGGGTACAGGCTTCTAGGATTTACGATTTTTCAAATGTGCTCTTCTTTCTTTACAGGAGGAAGTTGGAATGCTTAATGGGAGATCCAAGGTGCCCCACTTCTTGTATAAATTCTTGTAGGAATACTACTTGTAGGAATACTTGTCTTGTATAATACCCGTAGGAACTGTAACTTGGTTCTGACAGCAGTGAGCTGGCAGTACAGAAGGGATTAGTGTATGGGTCCTGGAAAAAATGACAACTGTATGTTTCATCCCTCTTTGATATCCCACTGAAAATCAGAAGTTAACCCACAGTGCCTGAAAGTGGCAGATATCATAATGACAACCTGAGAAGGGATACCAATCTGGTAAGAGTTAGTTTTATAGTCAGTCTGGACATGCTCATACTGTAAAGTGTTTATCAGAGTTCCCCAGTTCCTCAAGGATTTTTCCAGTCCTACCTATCTGACAGGCCAGCCAGTTGGCCTATTTCACCTAGTCTCTACTAAATTCCTACAGATGGGCCTGTGAATATTGCAGGCCACTCTTCTCCCATCATGTTCAAGGGCTAGCCCTAAGAAGCTAGCCAAGTCTTAAGTAGGACTTCCCACAACCCAGGGCCACAAGATGATCAGCATCTTTCAGAGACCTCAAACAGCTATTTCAAAAGCTAGCTTAGCTTGTAGAAGAAGACTAAAAGGGGGTCTTGGATCATAGTTTTAGTTCAGGGAGGAAACTGAAAAGCTCAGCAGGCTTGTGATGGTTTGAAACTGTCTTTTTAATTTTTCCTTGCAAAGTTCAGAACAGAGAAAGTGAAAGAATGTAAATAAGTCACTATTGGGTGTAAGAAAGCAAAATAACAATTGTTCTAAACACTTCCATTGGATAGATAGAAATGTTTAAGAACTATTACCCAAAACAAAGTAGGCATTTGGCACATTCTGCAGTCGGCAGTGGGGGCAGTTGCTGGGCTGTCTGGCTGCTGTTTCTTCTTCTCTTCTGGCTGAAGATAACACGTACTGACCTTGGCAGCTAAGTTAACAACTTTCTGCTTAACTAACTCTGCTTCTCTGTCCAGGGGAGTCTGGGGGGGAAGCTCCTGGGAGAGAGAGGCCCCTTTGGGAGGGTCCCCTTGGGGGGAAGCAAAGGGAGATCGATTGTGCTTTTTCTGTTGATTGTATATATTTGTGAATGTTGTGAATTTTGTATATTTGTACATATTCATTGCATTTCATTGTAGATTTTAGACTCTGCTTGTAAATACAGCTTTTCATTTGCTTCCAGACTGGGCTAGCCTGGTTATTGTTGGGGGGGGGGGAATTTCAGCTCACACCGACACAAGGCTCTTCGGTTTGCCCTACTCATCACTTCCTCCTCCCTCTGCAGAAGCACTTTACAGAAAACAGTCAAAATGTCAAGGTTAAACCTTCACCCAAGTGAAAAGCAAGGAGAATCTCCACCAAACAGAAGCAAACCAAACCTGATTTATATGCTAGTACAGGTAATTAATCTATGTAGCGTATTTGCTTACCTTGTCCATATAAACAAAGAACAAAATGAGTAGTATCAGCTCTGCCAGGAGAATTACGAGAAGAATGATGAAAAACTAGAACAAAGGAAAAACAGACAGTGTATAAACATTTGCCAACTAGAGAGTAAACCTGGGATAGCTAGAAACTCTGAAGACTATAGGCATTGTCCTCTAAATGTTTCCTCTACATGCAAGTGTTATTTCAAACTCTATTGCCACTAAAGCTCCTGTAGGTCTCACCAGCAATGAGGAAGCTCACTGCTTAACATATTCTAAATCTTAGGTTTTGCCCTTACATTTTGAGGGTTTCAGCAATGCTTTTGTCTTGCTTTTTATGACTATCACAGCACACAGCCCTGGTAGTCTCTTTCCTTCACACATTTGTTCTCTAGTTTAACTCTCTGAGGTGGTCTAAGGAATGCTGCCCAGATGTTCCACAACAGCATGGAAAAGAGACTTATATATGGAAAACTAATGTACTCCTTAATGCCATAGGCCTGTGATTAATTAGCTGTGACTGAATTGGAAGCTGTCTGCTTTGAAAGAACTCCTCTTACCTTCTGCCACCATACCTCCCTCACTGGTGTGTGGAGAAGTGTTATGAAACCTCCTGGGTTTTTGCAAGACAAGTGATCCACACTGTATTTTCTGAAAGGGGTTCCCAAGTGTCTGTGCTTCAGTGCTGGAAAAAGACTTGGCAAAAACCAAGGGGCTTTTTGTTTATTGGTATGGCCTGGCAGGGACCTTAACTTTGGGTCAGATGGTTTCCACCAACCTCAAAGGCCTTTGATAATGGCAAAGTAGAAAATGGCCATGAGAGACTTTGAGAGGCATCCAAAAGCAGCTGTGCTTAATATTTTTCAGTCAACACTTCTATTTCCAGAAGGGATATCCATGTTGAACCTACAGTTCACGTTTAACCACTCAGAGGCAATTAATAGGAATTTTCTTTGCTATCTAATTCATTAGGGCACAGGAACATGTATACATTTGGTGATACGCTGTGAGCAAAGCTGTGGAATATCGTATTACAAGAAGCTTAAAAGCCAAGGGCAACGTTACAGTGATCCACACGACTATTTTGCACTGGCCATTTAATAACAAAGCAACAGTCACTTAGACAAGTGAAAAGAAGTACTGGTGTCTTACACTCAACAGTAGGCACTTGTTTTCCTTGATAGCACCTAGGCAGCCCAGAAAGCCGGTCACCATGATGATTGTGCCAATGGCAATGACTAGGTTGGCAGCTGAAAGCGACGGAAAGCTAGGAGAAAATGTGGCAAAGTTTCCTTGAGACACTGACAGCCAGATGCCCACACCCAGCAGCCCACAGCCACATAACTGTAAAGAGAGAAACAAAAGACAGGTTGTACATTAATCTAAATGGCTCTGTCTCCTTCACTCCCTCTCTGAAAGAATTTCTCAAGCAGGTTCTGCTATTCTGCAGCAATGCTTTCACTGGTTTGGTACTGAAATGAAATGAAGCTACATGCTCTTACCTAGACTTGGTTGTGCCACCTATACCTATAAACCTATTCAAAAGCCTCTGGATGGCAGAATTCTCATTTTAAAGATGTGAAACCAGGGCTACTCATTGATCTCCCAATTGCACAACTCAATGCAATTTTTCTGTAGGGAAATTAAAACCATTATTTGAAAGAGTACTGCATGGCACTTATTTCTGCATTCATCTACAATGTTTCAGATTATTCATCCCTATATTTCGTCATCCTAGGACAGGCAAAGAAGTCCTGGAGATGATTAGACTCAATAGTGTAATTTCAGTAAAGACTTGTCATTAAATGCCTAGTCCCACTGGATTTTAGTATGAGTTCTCATAGCTTTACTGTTGTTTGCCAGTGTTCAGTGTTACAAAAAAATCAGATTTCTACGCTTATTATCTACAGGAAACTCAACTTTTGTTAATTTCTGTCAGTGAGACAACCTGAAAGAAGTGCAAAACTACTAAGAAAACCTAAAATCTACTTAACTTTACTTCTTATTCTTAACAATACTATATCTGGTTAAAGAAATAAAGTTTCGCACCTTAAGTCATGGGATAGGTGTTCAGAAGATTGGCCAAGTGTTACACTACAGGGAGTCTAAGAGCCATCTTTTAGTACTTGCTTAAAATGGTGGTTATATGACTTCCCATCATCATGTCTGTGATTGCTGTGCAGTAAAATCAGAAGTAGGACTTCGTTCTGCTTTCCTTAAATCTGTGAGCCACTGAACAGCACTGTCTGAGTTTCCTGCCAAATCTATCCTTTGCCTAGGTCAGAGGTGAAACTCATATCACCTTCACTGGGAGGGTGTGGTAGTTTTAAGGCTATACCTTTAACTTTTCTTCACAAAGTTTGAGCAGAAAAGTGAAAAAATGTAAATAAATCACAATTGGGTGTAAGAAAGCAAAATAATGACTATTCTGAACAATTCCATTGGAAGATAGAAATGTTTAAGAGTCAGTACTCAAACCAAAGTGCGGCAGTCTCTCAGTCTATCTGTCTGTCTGTCGAGGTGTTTAAGGCCAGGCTGGATGAGGCTCTGGCCAGCCTGATCTAGTGTGAGGTGGCCCTACCCATGGCAGGTGGGTTGGAACTAGATGATCCTTGTGGTCCCTTCCAACCCTGACTGATTGTGATGATTTGAAACCGTCTCTATGATTCTATGATTCAATTGTTTGCCCTAGGTTTGGATTCACAGTTCAACTATCTGTCATTCAGTGATACATGATGCTTTGGAGAAAGGTGGAACTCCAGAACATATTCGGTTCATCAATGATAATCATCGTCTGGGGTGAAACTGCTGAAGAAGTCTTCGAGAAAGGTAAAAAAATCATCTCTTGAAAGCCGGTTACACTATGAAGTGAGACAAGGACCTGCCAGAGAAATCCAGTTTCTGGGAGTGCAGTGGCAAGGTGGTCGCGGTCACATTCCAATGGATGTGATAAACAGAGTCTCCACCATGGCAAATCCCATCAGTAAGAAAGAAACTCTATGTTTCTTAGGGATAGTTGGATTTTGGAAACTGCACATTCCTGGATACAGTCAGAATGTGAAACTTCTTTATGATGTGACTCGAAAGAGAAACACTTTCCAGTGGGGTCCTGAGCAACAAGCAGCCTTAGAATCATAGAATCATAGAATCATAGAATCATAGAATCAAGAAGGCTGGAAGAGACCTCAAAGATCATCGAGTCCAACCTGTCACCCTAAACCTCATGCCTATCTAAACCATGGCACCAAGTGCCACGTCCAATCCCCTCTTGAACACCTCCAGGGATGGTGACTCCACCACCTCCCTGGGCAGCACATTCCAATGGCCAACCACTCTCTCCATGAAGACTTTCTCCTCACCTCCAGCCTAAACCTCCGCTGGCGCAGCTTGAGACTGTGTCCTCTTGTTCTGGTGCTGGTTGCCTGGGAGAAGAGACCAAACCCCTCCTGGCTACAACCTCCCTTCAGGTAGTTGTAGAAAGCAATGAGGTCACCCCTGAGCCTCCTCTTCTCCAGGCTAAACAGTCCCAGCTCCCTCAGCCTCTCCTCATAGGGCTTGTGCTCAAGGCCTCTCACCAGCCTCGTTGCCCTTCTCTGGACATGCTCCAGCAATTCAACATCTTTCCTAAACTGAAAGAGCCCATCCTGAAAAACTGAAAAACCCCCATCCTCCCAAACTGAGGAGCCCAGAACTGGACACAGTACTCAAGGTGTGGCCTAACCAGTGCTGTGTACAGGGGTACAATGACCTCCCTGCTCCTGCTGGCCACACTATTCCTGATGCAGGCCAGGATGCCATTGGCTCTCTTGGCCACCTGGGCACACTGCTGGCTCATGTTCAGCTGGCTGTCAACCAGTACCCCCACGTCCCTTTCTGCCTGGCTGCTCTCCAGCCACTCTGACCCCAGCCTGTAGCTCTGCATGGGGTTGTTGTGGCCAAAGTGCAGCACCCGGCACTTGGACTTGTTGAATGCCATCATGTTGGACTCTGCCCATCTGTCCAGCCTGTCCCTCTGCAGAGCCCTTCTACCTTCTAACAGATCAACACCTGCTCCCAGCTTGGTGTCATCTGCAAATTTACTGATGATGGACTCAATCCCCCCATCCAGATCATCAATAAAGATATTGAACAGGATGGGGCCCAGCACTGATCCCTGGGGGACACCACTAGTGACAGGCTGCCAGCTGGATGTGGCACCATTCACCACTCTCTGAGCTCGGCCCTCCAGCCAGTTCCTAACCCAGCGCAGAGTGCTGCTGTCCAAGCCACAGGCTGACAGCTTGGCCAGGAGTTTGCTGTGGGGGACGGTGTCAAAGGCCTTGCTGAAGTCCAGGTAGACTACATCCACAGCCTTTCCCACGTCCACCAGGCTGGTCACCTGATCATAGAAGGAGATCAGGTTGGTGAGGCAGGACCTGCCCTTCCTAAATCCATGTTGGCTGGGCCTGATTCCTTGGCCATCCTTCAGGTGCAGAGTGATTGCCCCCAAGACAATCTGCTCCATGATTTTCCCTGGCACTGAGGTCAGGCTGACAGGCCTGTAGTTCCCAGGTTCTTCTGTCCGTCCCTTCTTGTGGATGGGCATCACATTGGCCAGTTTCCAGTCTTCTGGGACCTCTCCAGTGAGCCAGGACTGGTGGAAAATGATGGACAGAGGCTTGGCCAGCTCATCTGCCAGCTCTTTCAGCATCCTAGGATGAATCCCATCAGGTCCCATGGACTTGTGAATATCCAAGTGACTCAACAAGTCTCGAACTAATTCCACATGGATTTCAGGAATACAACACTGCTCCTTGACCCCATCTACCAGTTCAGGAGGCCAGTTATCCTGAAGTCCTCCTGCCTTACTGTTGAAAATGGAGGCAAAGAAGGTATTTAGAACCTCAGCCTTCTCCTCATCCTTAGTTGCAATGTCACCCTCCACATCCAATAAAGAGTGGAGGCTCCTCTTGCCCCTCTTTTTAGCATTAATATATTTATAAAAATGCTTTTTGTTCTTCACGGAAGTGGCCAGTTTAATTACTAACTGTGCTTTTGCCTCTCTAATTTTTCTTCTACGTGATCTAGCAACATCCTTAAACATATCACTAGTTGCCTCCCCCCCTTTTCCTTCGAACAAATAAAGCAAGAAGTAGTCCAAGCGATGGGTCTGGGACCTGTCCGAACTGGTTCAGACATTAAGAATATTCTGTACATGGCTGCAAGTGACAATGGTCCAACCTGGTGTTTATGGCAAAGAGCTCCAAGCGAGACACGTGGACGTCCTCTTGGTTTCTGTGGTCGTGGCTACAGAGGCTGAGAAGCAAAATATACTCCAACAGAGAGATTTTAGCTGCTTATGAAGGAGTAAAAGCTGCTTCTGAAGTGATTGGAACTGAGTCACAACTTCTTCTAGCTCCTAGCCAGTTCTGAATTGGATGTTCAAAGGCAATGTTCTTCACCACATTATGCAACAGATCCTACTTGGTCTATGTGGATGGCTCTGATAATACAGAGAGCTCAAATGGGAAATCTAGAAAGACCAGGTTTGGTGGAGGTGATCACAAATTGGCCTGAAGGCACAAGCTCTGCAAAAGCTCCAGAGGAGAGAGGAACTCATGCTGAGGAAGCTCCTCCCTACAGTGATCTGTCTGATGATGAAAAGAAATATGCTTTGTTCACAGACGGTTCCTGTCGTCTTGTTGGAAACAAGCGAAGATGGAAGTCTACAGTGTGGAGTCCAACACTCAGAGTTGCAGAGGCAAGAGATGGAGAAGGAGAATCAAGTCAATTTGCAGGTTCCCAAGTGGACATGAACTATGATCTTGATCTTGACTGGAAACACCAAGATGAGCTATTCTTAGCTCGGTGGGCCCATGACTCGTCAGGACATCAAGGCAGAGATGCAACCTACCAATGGGCTCATGACAGATCCATTGACGTTTCCATGGATGCTATCACACAAGCCATCCATGACTGTGACATTTGTGCTGCTATTAAGCAGACAAAACGAATCAAGCCCTGATGGTCCAGGTACAAGTATAGTGAAGCCTGGCAGATTGACTACATCACTCTACTTCATTCTTGATCTGGTAAGCAATATGTGCTGACTATGCTAGAGGCAAGCACTGGATGGTTGGAAACTTATCCAGTTCCTTTTGCAACTGCACGTAACACCATTCTTGGTCTGGAAAGACAAATCCTGTGGAAACATGGAACTCCAGAGAGAATTCAGTCAGACAACAGAACTCATTTCAAAAACAATCTTGTAAAAAACTGGGCCAAAGGGCAGGGCATTGAGTGGATATTCCACATTCCCTACTATGCACCAGCTGCAGGGAAGATCGAACATTACAATGATTTGCTGAAAACCACTCTCAAAGCCATGCGGGGTGGATCTTTGAAAAACTGGGAGAAACATTTAGCACGAGCAACCTGGTTGGTGAATAGTAGAGGTTCAGTGAATTGAGCTGGCCCTGCTCAATCTGACTTGTTACAAAAGGAAGAAGGTGATAGAGTTCCTGTTACCAGAGAAAAGAATCTGTTAGGCAAAACAGTTTGGGTATTTTCTCCTTCAGGAGAGGCCAAACCTATCTGAGGGGTGGTTTCTGTTAAAGGTCCTGGTCATACCTATTGGGTGATGCAAGAAAATGGTGAAATTCAGTGTATTCCACAAAGAAATTTAACTTTCGCTGAGAGAGGTTAAATTCAGAGTGTTGTACAGATACAACATCACGCCCAAAAGGAGAATCCATGAGAAACCTACAGTGCACGAATCCTAAGAACCCTGAAAGCCCTGAGTCACCTGAGCATCCCTGTTCCTTTCTTCACTAAGAAGCAAACTGTTTTCTGTTTTTCCTGTGATTTGAACTTTTGAATCACCTACATCTGAGATAGCCAGAATGGACTACAAACTTTATTCACTTATTGTTGTAGATATTGTTTTAGATTAGATGGATAGTAGTACCAACCAACAGAATTGTTTAGAAGGGGTGGATTGTGGTAGTTTTAAGGCCGTGCCTTTAACTTTTCTTCACAAAGTTCAAGCAGAAAAATGAAAGAATGTAAATAAATCACTATTGGGTGTAAGAAAGCAAAATAATATTATTCTAAACACTTCCATTGAAGAGATAGAAATGTTTAAGAGTCAGTACTCAAAGCAAAGTGCAGGCAGTCTCTCAGTCTTTCTGTCTGGTGTTTCTCTGCTGGGCAATTCTGCGTTTCTCTTTTGGCCTCTTGCTTTTTGAAGATAACACAGACACCCGTGTACCGACCTTAAAAAGCTAAGTTCCCTCTCTGCTTCTTGGTTTTCTTCCCCTTTGCCTGCTAGCACTGGGAAGGGGAGGGGGGGGGGGGGGGAAGAAGCAGGGTCCCTCTGGGGCCAGGGGGCTTTGTTGTGTTCTTCTGTTAATTGTGCATATTTGTAAATGTTGTGAATAGTGTATATTTTTACATATTCATTGCATTTCATCATAGATTGTAATTTTGCTTGTAAAATACAGCTTCAATTGCTTCTGAACTGAGCTAGTCTGGAGTTGTTAATATGGGAGGGGAATTTCAGCCCACCACACTGCAACAGAGGGGGATCTTAGTACACACACACAGGGAGATCAGAATATTTTGCTCCAATTACTTTGACCACTGTACAGGAAAAACAAAACTGCACCTCATAATTACTCACAGTGATATGCCAAAGCTGCTGGTGCTCACCTGTCAGCAGTAAGGAACAAGAGAAATTTAAGTTCTTGTCATCTGGCAAGTTCTCCACACCCAGCCCACTCTGTTGTGCTCACATAAATTTACCAGTTTTAGTCAAACTGTTAACTGAAGGCCAGAGAACAGCACCTCCACTAAAATACGGTTTAGTCCCACCTTGTGATGAACACTAATCTGGCATGATGAAGAGATATAAACCTAACTTTTTGGGTAAATGCCTGCACTTCTGTCTACAGTGATTTACCAGCAGGGGTGATAGTTCAGGGTACAACTGGCTCTTTTTGGTTTTGCTGCTTCCCAAAACATGAGAAAAAACAGGAGTAGGGTTTTTTTTTTCAGTCATGGGTAAGGTTTACCTATGAGTCAGGTGCACATTTCCATAATCATATGCATAGTTATTTTCTTTTACTTCCTCTGTGACCCTTCTGCCCCCTTGGAGCCACCTTCCTAGTTTGATTGCAGCTTTTGACACTGCTTTGCAGCTGGGGAAACTCACTAGTTTGGTGAAGAACTGCGAGCAGGAGTAGGCCTTATGCAAACTGCTCACAGACAGTCCCATAGGAGGCAAAGTATCTGCTGAGGTACAAATTCCACAAGAGCTAGCATCATACAAAGCATAAAAACGTAGGCCTGTGTATGCAGAGAAAGAGATTGAGATGGAGATGAAATATACTGCATCGGTGATTATTTCCAGGCCCATTTGCATCTAAGCATTAGTTTATTAATCTGGAAAAACACCCCACACACTGGGTACCAGAGAGGAAATTTTCAGCATTCTTTTAAGGAGGCTGGGAAGCACCTCTGCTTTCAAACTCAGCACACCATAACTCCAGAGAGTGAGTTGGGGAGCTTTGCATCACTGGGTGTAGATAAATGTCACAACATCTGCTTCCTGTAACAGAGCTGAATGCAGCTGGAACATGAATGTATGTATCAGCAAGAAGAAAAACAGCTACCATCCCTATGAAAAGACTGGTACCAAACATACACACAAGTGTGTGGCAGGAAAGGGCAACAGGACTTGCATCTCTTCCTCTAAATCCCTCCACTCTGATTAACAGTCTTGAAGTGATTTGTCATTGCCTTTCATGGTACCTCAGCCAGGTCAACATGAATGTGGTGTAGGAGACAACTGTGGGGGGATGCAAAACAACTCTCCTGATCACATCCTGCTGCAAGACCCATATTTAAACTGTTCTGCAGTTCATGGAATCAGTCAACCTGTTGCTCCTGCTTTAAATTTCATCTACTCTGCCATTGAATTGCTGCAGTTTTGGTGACTCAAGCCCTCTCAGGAATTGATTCTGCAGCTCAGCTGCTTCAACTGTTAGATGAGAACTACAGGCAGTTGTGCAGGCTGAGAACTTGATGGTTCAGGAGATTAGAAGCAGCTCTCACCACACAAGATTCGCTTAAAGTTTAAATGGCATTTCTAAGCTGCCAGGGCTGTACACTGCTAACAGGTGATGGCACTTCAATCAATGACTTCATGACACTCCATGGATAAGACTGGAAATGTTTCTAAAGAAGTTTCTACCAAAGACTGAATTTGTTCAGTGTGACTTTCCTTCTGAACCTGAATTCTGCCTTTGAAGGTCATTCTCAAACATGTTTCTTAGACTCTATTAGGCTCAGAAATCACAGCCTCAGCTCAAGTATTTTGAGAGAGAGCTATGAATTCTGGAATCATCAGGCCAAGTAGATCATTGAGGATAAACAGGGTTATGGTAAGAGCAAGATCAGGGCAAAAGGCTTACAGAGGAAGGGCAGGTAAAGGACAAAAGGAGCACATACAATCAAGAGAAAGGCATTGCACCTCAGTATCCCTCTCCAATGATGTGGATAGTAGTAAGAGGTAAAATTAAGAAGCCCATACCAGCTTTTTGCTGCTCTACCTTTTGCAAAAAGGCAGCACAATCCTTGGCTGCCTGCCAAAGCAGGGTCACCTAGGGCACACTGCACAGGAATGCATCCAGGTGGGTTTTGAAAGTCTCCAGAGAACACAACCTGTTCCAGGGCTCCATCACTCTCACAATAAAGAAGTGTCTCATCATGTTGAGCTGGAACCTCCTGCATTCTGGCTTGTACCTGTTGTTCCTTGTCCTATCACTGGGCACCAACAAAAAGAGACTGTGACCCTCATCTTGACACCCTCCCCTCAGGTATTTATAGACATGGATAAGATCCCCTCTCAGTCTTCTCAAAACAAAACAGCCCCAGTCTTTCTTCACCAAAGAGATGTTCAAGTCCTGCAATCATCCTTGTAGCTCTCTGTTGGACTCTCTCCAGATCCCTTTCTCCCTTGAACTGGGGAGCCCAAAAGTGGACACAGTATTACAGAATTCACTGAATTCTCTTGACATCTGTCATCATCACTGTGCCCAGAAAACGTACTGCATTCTAAAAAACATTTAAAAGAGTCTCACATGATTAAAGAGAAATTAGAACTCCAGAGAAACTCAGAGAGAAACTCAAAAGCAATTCTTTCCCTGTCATCACAGAGGGAAAGGAACTCTTTTATTCTGGATTGTGATGGTTTGAAACTGTCTTTTTAATTTTTCTTTGCCACGTTCAAGCAGAGAAAGTGAAAGAGTGTAAATAAGTCACTATTGGGTGTAAGAAAGCAAAAATAGTGATTGTTCTAAACACTTCCATTGGATGGATAGAAATGTTTAAGAGCTATTACTCAAAACAAAGTGGGGCACTCTGCATTCTGCAGTGAGGGCAGCTTGCTGGGGTGTCTGGCTGCTGTTTCTTCTTCTCTTCTGGCTGAAGATAACACACTGACCTTGGCAAGCTAAGTTAACAACTTTTTCTGCTTTAGCTAACTCTGCTTTCTGCCAGGGAGGTCTGGGGGGGAGGCCCCTTGGGAAGGGTCCCCTTTGGGGGGAAGCAAAGGGATCGTGGTTGTACTTTTCTGTTGATTGTATATATTTGTAAATATTGTAAATTTTGTATATTTGTACATATTCATTGCATTTCATCATAGATTGTAGATTTTGCTTGTAAATACAGCTTTCATTTGCTTCCAGACTGAGCTAGCCTGGTTATTGTTGGTGGGGGGAGAATTTCAGCTCACACTGACACAGCTGCATAATAGCACTCAAGATGACCTGCTCCATGACTTTCCCAGGCACTGAGGTCAGACCAATAGGTCTGTAGTTCCCTGCATCCTCCTTCTGGCCCTTCCTGGAGATGGGCATCACATTTGCCAACCTCCAGTCAGCTGGAACCTCCCCACTTAGCAGGACTGATTGCTGGTAAATGATGGAAAGTGGCTTGGCAAGCACTTCTGCCAGCCCCCTCAGTACCCTTAGGTCTACGCCATCTGTCTCCTTAGACTTGTGTATGTCTAAGTGGTGCAGTAGGTCACTAACTATCTCCTCTTGGACTATGAGGGTTTCATTCTGCTCCCTATCGTATCTTCCAACCTAGGGTGCTGGTTATCTAGTGAACAACTGATCTTGTGAAATACTGAGGCAAAGAAGGTATTAAATAACTCAGCGTTTTCCTCATCCCTGCATTCAACTAAAGACAGAGATTCTCCTTAGTCCTCCTTTTGTTGCCAATATATTTGTAGAAGGATTTCCTGCTCTCTTTAACAGCTGAAGCCAAATTAATTTCCAGTTGAGCTTTGGCCCTTCTAATTTTCTCCTGGCATATTCTCATGACAATCTCCTGAGTGGCCTGCCTCTTCTTCCAATGACCACAGACTCTCCTTTTCTCCCTAAGCAGCAATCAAATCTAACTATTCAGCCAGAGCAGCCTTCTACCTCACTGACTCATCTCTTGACACATGGGGACAGCCTGTTCCTGTGCCTTTAATTACCTCTTGAACAGTGTCCAGCCTTCCTGGACTCCTTGGCCCCTCAGAACTGCCCCCCAAGGGACTCTGTCCACCAGTTTCCAAACCAAGCCAAAGCCTGCCCACTGGAAGTCAGAGGTGGCAGTTCTGCTGGCCCTCTCTTTACTTCTCCGACAACTGAGAACTCTATCATTTTGTGATCGCTGTGCCCAAGATGTCCCCCAACTGTTACATCCTTCACAAGCCCTTCTCTGTTCACAAACAGCAAGTCCATCAAGGTGCTTTCCCTAGTTAGCTCTGTCACCAACCGTGTCAGGAAGTTCTCCTCCACACACTCTAGGAACCTCCAGGACTCTTCCCTCTCTGCTGTACTTCTCTGTATTTCTAGCAGACACCAGGGAAGTTGAAATTCCCCATGAGAATGAGGGCCTCCTGACTCTTACCCATAAATGCTCAATTCTATCACTATCATCAACCTCAATACAATCAAAGCATTCCCTAACACACAGGGCCACACTACCTTGACTATCTCTCCTGAAGAGTTTATAGCCATCAATTGTGGCACTCCAGTGGTGTGAGACAACTCACAACTTTTCTGTGATGGTTGCTGTATCATTTTTTCCCCTGAGAGACGATGGTTTCCAGCTCCTCCTGTTTGTTTCCCAGAAGAATAAAGCATCACAGTTTGCACCTCCACTTTGAGTAACATGCCCTGGATCATCTGTGGCCCAATTACAGAGAAAAGAAAGCTCCACACATTCCTCTGTGCTGTGTTAAAACAGCCAAACTTGCTTGAAGCAAAGATGATACAAAGAAAAATACATGGAACAGCTTCAATATGGCCCCCATAAAAATATCCCAAGGCACAGGAGGTTTGTTACAGCATAATGGTGAAAAGTGTCAATGCTGGGAACTGATTTCAGTTGCTTGGTTTGTAAGACAGCTTAGTCTTCTTTTTACCTACCTGAAAGGCAGCTTGGGTAATCTATGTTTCATATTAGGAGAATATTTCACTAAGAAATTAGTACAGCACTGAAAGAAGTTACAAAGAAATTGTCAGAATCTCCACTTTCAGAGGATTCCAGAGCTTTGCTAGAGACAATCATGGCTGACCTGACCATTAGCAACAGTGCTACTTTAGTATGACTTTCAGATATTCCTGCTAAGCAATGATTTTATTCCCTCAGCAATTTTGTTCTTCCCAATTTGTGAAAAATCCAACAACTGTGTCATTTCTACTGAATACAACAAATCTACTACTTTTAGAAGTCTTATGGGGAAAGACATCATGCCCTTTCTAGGGAATTGGTACATTTGAGTGTCTCTCTCCACTGCCTGTATATCAATGCATGTAGCATTGGGAACAAACTGCACATCTGAATGCAGTTATAGTGCTATGACACTGCTGTGATCACACAGATAGTGGGATAACTCATGCAACTGGGGCATTGTGACAGATGAGTAACAGATTCTTTAGGAAGATCAGGCTGGGAAGACAAGGTAGGGATGTTGCACCTTTTGTGAGAGGGCAGCAGAAATGTAGAGCTCTGCCTTGGGAAGGGTGAGGAATTAGTCAAGAATTACGTGTCATATTAGCAGGCAGACTCATACAGGTGACATTGTAGTAGGTTTTTGATATAGAGCTCCCAATAAAGAAAAACTAGATGAGGCCTTCTTTATATAACTGGAAGAAGACTCATGTTCACAGGCCGTGATCCTCCTGAAGGATTTTAACCACCACATTGTCTGCTGGAAGAACAATCCAGCAGGACACAAGCCATCAAAGAGATTTCTGGAATGCACTGCCAACAATTTCCTGACACAGGCGACTAAGAACTGACCATGAAGAGGTGCTGCTTACAAGGAAGAACTGTTTGGGCATGTGAATATCAGAGTCAGACTTGATTCTAGTGATCATGAGATAACAGAATTAAGGATCTCATGAAAACAGAGCAAGGCAAAAAGTGGGATCACAATCCTGGACTAGAGGAGTGCAGTCTCTTACTTTCTTCAGACACCTGAGTCATACAGGTTTCAGAGACCTGAGGATAAGAAATACAAGGTCAGAAATTATAAGTGTCCCATCCCCAAAGAAACCTCAAAAAATGTGGGATAGATGATTGGACTGTGAGTTGGATTGAAAATTGGCTCAACAACAGAGTTCAGAGGGTTGTGATCAGTGGCACAGAGTCAAGTTGGAGGCCTGTGGCCAGTGGAATTCCTTAGGGATCAGTACTGGGTCCAATTTTGTTCAATATCTTCATTGACAACCTAGATGAGGGGATAGAGTGCACCTTCAGTAATTTTGCTGATGGTACAGAACTGGGAGGGGTGGCTGACACATCTGAATTTTGTGATGCTATCTAATGAGATCTGGACAGGCTAGAGAGCTGGACAAAGGTGAACCTCATGAAGTTCAATAAGGACAAGTGTAGAGTCCTGCACCTGGGGAGAAATAATACCAGGCACTAGTAGGAGGTAGGGGTTGTTCTGTGGGAAAGCAGCTCCAAAGAGAAAGACCTTGTAGTCCTAGCGGACAGTAAGTTATCTATGGGACAACAATGTGCCCTTGTGGTCAAGAAGGCAAATGGTATCCTGGAGTGCATTAGTGTGTGTCCAGGAGGTCTAGGGAGGTTTTCCTCCCCCTCTGCTCTACCCTGGTGAGACCACAGCTGGAATACTGTGTCTAGTTTTGGGCTCCCCCATTCAAGAAAGACAGGGATCTACTGGAGAGAGTCCAACAAAGACCTATGAGAATGACTAAGGGATTTGAACATCTCTCCTATAAAGAAAGACTGAGAGAGCTGGGAGTGTTTAGTCTGGAGTTAGAGAAGGCAGAGAGGGGATCATATTAATATCTATATATATCTGAGGGGTGAGTATCAAGAGAAAGGGGAGATGTTCTTTCCAGTGGCACCCAGTAACAGGACAAGGAATAATGGATATAAGCTAGAACACGGAAGTCCCACTTCAGCATGAGGTGAAACTTCTTTACTGTGAGTGTGACAGAGCACTGGCATCAGCTGCCCAGAACAGTGGCAGCCCAGAACTGTGTGGCCTGCCTGAGGTGATCCTGCATTGGCAGGGGGGTTGGACCCAACTGACCTCTGGAGGTCCCTTCCAATCCCTAACATTCTATGATTTTGTGATTCATTTTGCAGTTATTTAGGCAAAGGTCTTTGCTTGGGCACTATAGCTTGCAAAATCTGTTTCAAAGCTGCGTGGGTTTGCTGTTGTTATGAATAAAATAAGTGATTTGTGTTAAAGGGTGAGTTAGGAGTAAAGTTCAAGGAGCTTGTTTTGAAAGATCACAAGAAACTGTTTTCGAAAAGCTCGAACAAAGACTTTTAAACCAGACAAATCAAGCTCTGGAGGCATCAGACCAGAGATAAAAGCTGTACCAGCTTTCCCAGCTCTGTCTTGGAATGTGGATTTCAGATAAGAAACCTTGGAAATGGCGCATGCTTAAGGGGGGAAGTTATTCAGCAGACACTGTGAGGAAGATTTCTTTCTTGACCCCCCCAGAAGACTCCTGCCAAATAGAATTCCCGTGAGCACCCCATTCTGAGAGCTCATTATCATATCCATGCCTTCTATTTAGCATAAGCTTGTTATGTAGATAAGGTAGCTATATAAAATTAGAGAAGCTATTGTAGCGGTTGCTGTGATTTGTCCCCCCAGCCCAGTGTGCACTGTTTGCTTGCTTTTATTCCAAATAAAATTTTAAAAGACATTTTTCTGGCTAGCGTATTTATAACAGTTGTTTTAGCCTTGCTTCAGTAGTTTTGGTTGAAACAGGGCTGCTTTCAACTGCTAGCAGCTTTCCCCTGAGACACAAAAAATTAAATGCTTTAGGGAAGAAGAAACTGAAGATGCCGCCAGACTGGAGTGGAGAAAAACTTAGAGAAAATTAGTTTATATGTGTGTATAGTACTGTTAAAACTGTAATGATGACTTACAATCATAACTGGGGAGATATACAGGCTCTGCTGGAATTCAGTTTCAGGATAAGGCAGCAGAGAATAGCTCAGAATTAAATTATATCTTCCCAAGGAGGATATGAAATGGAATCCTGATAAAAGTGATGAACTGGAAAGTCTAAAGAAATATCAAGACTCAATTCTGTATGGAATTTAAATTGGACTAGAAAAATAAAATCTTGCTTAAGTTTTATGAATGCTTGAAAATGGACAGATTTGACTCCAGAGTATGTGAGCAAGCATGAAACTGTTTAATATGGTGTTTATAGGTCAGTTGGCATCAGAAAGTAAAAAGAAATTGCAAAAAGTAGATGGAGCAGCAGTTGCATAGAAAAAGGTGAAGGAAGAACGGAAGCGACGATGAGTAAATTTGCAGAAAGAGGCAGAGGAAGTGTTTGAGAAAAATTGAGAAGCAGAGGTAGAGGTCACAGCGGCAGTGCTGGTTGTGAATCAATGTGCTTACAGTGGAAAGAGGAAATAAAGGGAATGCTTGTGTTTTTTTGATGTATTATTTTATTAAACTCTCCTTCTCTCAAGCCGTAGGGCTTTCTGTGTTACTTTCACTCCTGACCTTGGGGGGACGGGGGAGAAGGAGGTTTGCTTGTTAGAGTGAGCTGTCTTATACCAGAACAGTCTATTTTTGTGCCAAATGTGGGGCCCAAAAGGGTTGAGATAACAAGAAACAAGACAACAAGAAGATTCAATTACGGCTTGTTAAAAGAATAATCTTTTTTTTCTACTCTGTAGTATGTTTGCTATGTTGATGCACTTGCTTTGGGGGTAACTGGGGCTGACGTGCTAGAGCCCAGCCCTGGTAACAAAATAAATCCTTACGTACTCTGTATGCTCTGTGTGGTGGTGTTTATCACTTTGGGGAAATGGATTAGAGCTACCATGTTGCTGGGGTGGATACAGTCATATTATGATATGATTATTCTACTTAAGATGTAATCTCACCCAATTAATGGGCCAGGTCTTCTCCAGAGTAATACAGGTTTTTCCCAAGAATACCACCTGGAGATCTGCCCCAGAAATGGAAAATTATGAGTGGCAGGGTGTCTGAGAGAGTATGGGCAAGTGCTTAGGATGATGGTTACCACAGGCATTTTGGAATTTCACCCCTGAACAAGTGCAGAATCCTGACAAATTGGTAAAATATTTGAAAGAAGTACGTTCTCAGCCCAGAATTTCCTGAGAGACTGCAATATGTTGGGGCCTGGCCTATGACTACCCAGCCCTTCTCATCACTGTTCAGTGTGCTCAGGGGCAAAAGATCATCTCTGGACATACAGACTCACAGGCACTGCAGCTACTGTAGCAGGGGAGAGTTAATTGGAGTTTGGATTAGAAATACCGTAGTGGCCAAGGCCTGCCCAGGGATAATTAGTGTTTGTGCCCAGCTGCCTGCAGGTGTCTGGAAATGCTTGGTGTTTGGTCTTTGGTCAGAAACTCCCAGGTGCACGATAATCATAACAGGTAACATGTATCTGTAGGCCCCTTTGTTTATGGGACTGAGTGGAGATGGGAATGAACTGATGTGTTGACATCTTGCGCTGACCAAAAAATACCTCACGCAGAGTTATCCAGATACTGCCACGTGATTGCCTCTGCTGTCTGTTTTGGTTTGACCTATTCTGGAATGGCCTTCTTGGAGCACGTCTGTTTCTAACAGCTGAAACTTGTATCCATCTGGAGGAAGAGGAATCAGAATCATCCCCCTTCATCAAGTTGGATATGGAGGTTTTAAGTTCCTCCTTCAGCTCTTTCATGCAATTCTTTATTTCTCCAGACAAAGTTTCAATGGCTAAAACCAAAGTACGTGTGAGACTATCCTCCAACTGCCTCATTTGGTCAGTGAAATGGCCAACAGTAGGAGGCACTCCACCATAATTTCTTGCCACAATCCTGCTTGCCAGAATAGTAGCATAATTAGGAGGAGCAAGCTTAATGAGCTTTTTGGCAAGGCCTGTTCCAACAGGAATTTCATCAGGATTCAGAGTCTTATGATCTCCGTATATTATTTCTCTCACAGCAAATTCTCTCAAACGCTTGATTCCCTCATCTATTGTGGTCCAAGACTTAGGGTTCCATGGTAAATCATCTCTGCTGGGGTACCTCAGCGAGACTGCCAGTAGGAGGCGTGCCCACAGAGAAGCTTTACCAATGCATTTGCCTAGATGCCTGTCTATGCCTGTATCCTTTGAGAGCATCCCCAACTGAGAGGCCAACTTGTCGCCTACCACCAATGCTGGGGCTCCCATATCAAAACACCTGGCTAGCCAAGACAGGACTGGCTCATTATCTCCTCTGATGTAATCCTTCCTCACATGTCTAAATTCCTGTCTGGGTGCATTAGCTGACTGTATGTCATCCTCATCATCATCATCATCATCATCATCCTGAGGTCGCTGTCCCCATAATCCTATTTTAATCCTCCATTGAATTTCCTTGAGTTCAGAGGCACTACCAGCAGTTGCTAATTCAGCAGGGTCTACATCTCCATCATCCATGTGGGGTCTCAAAAGGTCTGCCAGAGTTTTAAGGCTAACCTTCTCTTCCTCACCAGAAGGATCTTTCTTAACAGAGGTAGAAGGACCCTCATCTCCATCTGCACCATCTCCTGCAGCATCTGCATCTCCTCCTGTAGCTCATTTACGCTTTCTGCTTACAGTGGCCACCAAATTTACTGGATTGGCTTTCACATTCACAGCAGAGTTGGAGGGAGTAGAGGAATTTTGTGCAGGGTTAGCAGGAGCAGAGGGAGTCTGTGCAGGGTAGGCAGGAGGCGTGCTTTGAGATCCTGCAGCCACTTCTGCGTCTGTCTGGGCAGCAGAGGGAGGAGGAGGAGACTGTGCCTCGTTAATGGCGTCTGCCTGCACAGCTATGTCTGTCTGCACGACCATTTCTCTCTGTGTAACTATGTCTGCCTGCACAACCATTTCTCTCTGTGTAACTATGTCTGTCTGCGCATCCATTTCTCTCTGTGCAACTGTGTCTGTTTGTGTACCCCTGTCTGCCTGTGTACCCCTCTCTGCCTGTGTAATCGAGTCTGTCTGTGTCGCCGAGTCTGTCTGTGTAACTATGTCTGCCTGTGTACCCGAGTCTGTTATCTCAGATTCTGGCAAAGGTCCCGCAGCTACTGCTGCTGGCTCTGAGTCAAAACTATCAGCAGCTTTTTCACAAACCTGAACTGTGATTTCCTGGTCACCATAATCAGAATCAGAAACCAATTCCGAACCTCTCTGAGCTTTTCTATGTTTCCTCTTACATCTATGCAGGTCGGAAGAGCAAGTAGCCTTATGTCTTTCTTGACACAGTGCTATCAGCAGCCATATGATTATTCCAAGAAACAACAAAATTAAGGCTAGCACAAGATATCTAGGGTACCACTGGTTCCAAAGACCCTCTGTAGTTGTAAGAGGAGTAACAAACTCAAATGTGTCTGCTAGCAGATTCATAGTTGAGTTACCATATCTTCTAAGCCCAATAAGACCACAACAGAATTCAACAGCATTCAGTAACTTGTTCTTAACCCAAAGAAACGACTTATATGCCACATATCTCACAATCTTGTCTATCATGCAGGAAACAGCCCATCTGTAGACAATCACACTGATAACAGAGGAAATAAAATTACTCAAAATCTAAAACAGCTTCATTTTGCTTCCTAATCTGAGCAGGAATAAATCATACAAGCAATCGAGCCCCACGTTGGGCGCCAAAAATAAAATGTGTGTCGGTGTGAGCTGAAATTCCCACCCCCCACCGACAATAACCAGGCTAGCTCAGTCTGGAAGCAAATGAAAAGCTGTATTTACAAGCAGAGTCTAAAATCTACGATGAAATGCAATGAATATGTACAAATATACAAAATTCACAACATTTACAAATATATACAATCAACAGAAAAAGCACAACCGATCTCCCTTTGCTTCCCCCCAAGGGGACCCTCCCAAAGGGGCCTCCCTCTCCCAGGAGCTTCCCCCCAGACCCCCCTGGACAGAGAAGCAGATTTAGTTAAGCAGAAAGTTGTTAACTTAGCTGCCAAGGTCAGTACGTGTTATCTTCAGCCAGAAGAGAAGAAGAAGAAACAGCAGCCAGACAGCCCAGCAACTGCCCCCACTGCAGAACGCAGAATGTGCAGAGTGCCTACTTTGTTTTGGGTAATAGTTCTTAAACATTTCTATCTATCCAATGGAAGTGTTTAGAACAATCGTTATTTTGCTTTCTTACACCCAATAGTGACTTATTTACATTCTTTCACTTTCTCTATTCTGAACTTTGCAAGGAAAAATTAAAAAGACAGTTTCAAACCATCACAATACCTTTGGACTCTCGTTTGACTGCTACTGGAACTGAGGAAAATGAAGATGAGGAAGGCTATTGCTGGACAGGGGGCGTGCGATCCCCTTAGCAGGCTGTGTGCATGAGCAGTTGGGTGAGAAGTTACATAACGCGATTGTGAAATATGGGTGGGGCTTTAGTTCTAACTCAGCCTCCTGTGATGTCCTGGCCCAACGTCACAGGACGCAGGACCCTTAAAAAACCCTGAATGGTGGTGCGGCCACTTCTCTGCTCCAACAAGACAAGATTTGTTTTCACGGGAATACCTGCCTGGATGGGAGACGGTTGGCTCAGCCATTTCATGATCTTCAGTACCGCCGTGTTTCTTACAGGGTGTTTAGGGTAAGTTAGCTATGCTGTGCTTGGGATCGGCCTCTGCTTTTGGAATACGGGGCAGCTTATGGGGTTGTTGTAGTGAAGGCATCACATGCCCAGAATTATGCCCCCAGATACCAGCTAACTTGTCCCAGCATGTTCTGGGAAGTCCCCCCTTCCACCCTCCTTTCAGGAGAGGAGGAACAAAAGGTTCAGGCGCCAGCCTGTCTCCTAAGGGAATAAACAACTGTGGGCACCCATCTCAATGGGATGCCTATGCTCTGTCCATCTAAGGGCATAATTCTAGCTTCACCTTTCTGTAGGTGGAAGCAAGTTGTTGGCAAGTGTGCCCATTGGCTAGTTTCCAGCCTCGAGTGTCTATAAGTATTGCTCCATTTGGTGCCACGTTGCTCTCTCCTTTTGCTTTCACTCGTTATGTGACTCATGATGCGTCCGCTGTTAAGTCTCTGCACACGCAAGCATACTGGAAGCCTCTGCGAACATGGGAGCCAGGCCACCAAGCTCACCTCGAGGAACCCGCAAAGGATGATCCCATCACCAAAGGCGTCGTAGACCCAGTCGAAGGGGACTGAGGGAAGCCCCCAAAGAGGGTAAGCTGTAACCCAAAGGGGGAAAGGACTAGCCCATGCCCGGCAGTCCACATTTGCTGTGGGCTAATTAAGTAGCCATAAACAGCCAAATAAGCAGAAACGCATCTTGCGTAACCCCGCCGCTTGCGGGAGAGAAAGGGAGCTGCCTTGCATAGCATCGCCACCCCATGCCAGGGCGAAGCACCTGGGGTATTTCCCCGAGGGAGAGAGAGAGAGAGAGAGCAAAGATAGCCTCTCCATTGAAGTCAAAGGCAGCGACAACTCGAGCCGAGCCGAGGGGGAAGTATCAAGTTACCACACCCCCGCCACCTACGGAACCGGCCCTGCCAAGCCGATCCTCCGGTCAGGGAGCCAGCCCCTCCCTGCAGACTGCGGGAGAACGAAGAAGCTAAACACCCCTCCCTGCAGACCGCAGGAGAACAAAGAAGCAAACTGCCCTTACCGCAGACCGCGGGAGGAGAAAACCAACCTTGCCCCCCCCCACAGAGCCGGGAAGAAGAAAGAAAGCCGCGGCCCGAACGGGACCAACCTTGGGCAGAAGCAGATACCCATTGAGCCCGCGTGATCCAGCAATTTGTCTTGCTGCATATATCTTTCATGTGTATAACATTTAGTAATGTTCTATTCAAAACGCCCGCACGTAGCCGCGTGATATTTCCAGCTTAACCTGCCTCATGACAACATTATAAAGATCTCTATACCTGGCTAGCAGCCGCAAGCGCCTTGTCGAGTCTCCATCTAGTGGACAAGTGGTGGAACTGCAACCTTTCTTTCCCTTAATTAGAAATTGACTGTAAATATTATAATTGGGTATGATTGTAAATACTAAATCAGTTAGGTCTATATTATTACAACTGTGCATCCAAATCAATATATATAAAGTAATTAATCTAATATTAACAATAATAATAAACAATAATTTCATAACTCATATTTTCGTAATTCATAATTAATAATCACCATCCTCCATCCCTATTTCCTCTCTCCACGACAGTTGTGCCTTGCTTTCAGTTTCCACACATTACAGCGCTCCAGCACAGTCTCGTTCACCTTTATACTGAATAAATACTATCAGCACCTGTGGTATGTGTACTTAATTAATTCCTCATCAAAGAGAACTCACTTGAACAGCTACTCAGACCCCAACAGCAGACATGGCAGCTGCACCAAAGAACCAGCCTGTGCCAGCATCAGTCACTGCTGTATGGAAAAAAGAACATACAAGGAAAGCAGTTTATCTTGCAAAGGATGAAACAGTCAGGAACAAGAGGAGCCAGAGGTGGTCACTTGGGTTTTATCCTCAGACTTGAAAGATCGCCAAGGACAAATGGTGAATGACTAGCAGGCCCTGACAACGAGAAGGAAGTCTCTCTTCCTTTGTACAGGCTTGTGTTTCACCCGTGGAGGAACTGTCATGAGAGGTCCATCGACTCAAAAATAACGTGTCCTATTCCCCACCTGTATTACAGATCACAGTAGTCCCATGTTTCAGCTATCAGAAGCAGGAGCTGCCCTGTTCGAGAGAGAGAATCTGAGAGGTACACACCATGGTGTACTCTGTGGTTTTACTTACCTGACCATGGGGAGGACATGAGGAAGTGGGATGGAAAACTCATTTCAGCCCTAGCTGTGTGAGTCTGTGAATCACAAGGAAACTCTTCCCATAAGAATGCTGCCCCAGTTTCCAGTGGAAAGTCACCCAAAAAGAGCAGATAAGATGTTACTGCTTCTGATCATCCTGAAGGGACTTCCAAAGCATCTTCACAGGGCACAAGTGATTCCAATCAGGGTTAGAGCAGCCCTGCCTCCAGCCAGGCAGAGGAAAGGGACAACTGGGTCTACTGGATTGTGTAGAACCAATGGCTTGACACATTGAACCCAAAAGAGTATAAAACTTTAGTAGATACAGTCACACAGTGCACTCTGATGCCGTCAAACTATGAGGTGTGGAACCCATGTATATTTCTGGTGTGACAGGGGGATCCCAGCAGCTGGATGTGTTGGAAGATATGCATCAGAATGCAAGGTACATTTTGCTTCCTCTTGGAGGGATGGAAGGAGCTACTGGAAGCATCTGCCCCAGGGGTGGAAACATGGCCCCACCATTTTCCATGGACTGATCCAGACTGTACTGGAACAGGGCAGAGCTCCAGAACATCTGCAGTAAGAAGTCCACTGTGTACCACAAGACAATGTCATTTTGGGTGAGAATAGACAGTGTTGTATATATGTATGTTGTATATATGTTGTATATATGTATATATGTATATATGTATATATGTTGTATATATTGTATATATGTATATATATATTGTATGATGTTAAGGGCTGCTGAGCATGACATAGATGGTATAGAATAAGGGTTGGAGAACATCATGGGTTTAGCTAGCTGAACCAGCTAATGGTATTCAACACCAAGCTGACGGTCATGCCAGCTTTATAACAAAACGTGGTGGCCAGAGCAAAAGATCATGGGGCTTGGAGTTCAGACTGTAACCTGTGACACTTCCTATTTCTAGGGGTTTTCTTTCAGTTTTCTGGTTTAGGGTGTTAGTCTGTCCTGAAGGGACATAGCCTCAAATATACCCTGAATGGAGCAGGAGCCAGGAGGTCTGGTTTTTCAGAAGACTGCCCACATTGCCCAGGCTTGTCTGAACATGCCCTGGGATCCAGGTGTGTGTGCCTTTGCCCTCGTTTGGAGAAAACTGATTCTATAGGTTAAAGTATCAGTTTCTATCTCTTAATCTTTGTTGTCACTGGCCATCATTGTCTCAGGAAATCTATAAATACTAGCCCAAAGAGTGAGTGCCTTGCCTTGTCTTGTCCAAGATCCAGGAGAGAAGCCACAAGCCTTATCCTGCAAGCCCGAAAAGCCAAGCCTTACTTGCGTTGCAATTTGGAACACATACTGTGCCTCAGTTTACCCAGAAAGACACAAGTAACCCTCGCAGTAACATGTTGTAAAGCTCAGGAGAAGACAGACATGTCTTGCCAGGCCGAGAGACAAACCCTGGAGGAGCCAAGTCCTTGGGACAATTTTGGTTTATTGGAAGAAGCGATAAAAACCGCTGTGAAGACTGCAGCTGAAGAACCTCTCCACAACAGGCAAAGCTATAAAGATGATGAGCCCCGCAAGCCTCATCAGCAACCACTTTTCTACAAAGCTTCCAGCTACAAAGCCCTCAGAGATAAAAGCTTCCCCCATGTCTGTGCTACAGAAACAAGCTGCAAAAGCCAACAGAAAGTGAAACTGTACTCCTTCAGCTTTCATGTGTTTGATGCCATTTTGGTTTTGTTTAAATCCACATGTGTGCCGCATGGTACCGTAATCTGTCGATTATAAACGTGGTGACTGAATATACTGGACTAAAGAGCAACTTGCAGTGAGTATAATCAAGCAAATCTGATTTTTATAAGCATCTGTTAAAAGGTCTGTTGCCCTAGAGGATTCTGGAATTCTTCCCCATTGTGGGCAGAGCTGGCATGTTGCTCATGTTCTTTTTTATCTTTACAGTTTAAATTAGTGTTTGTTGTTTTTTCCTAATATTGCTTAAATTGTTACATGTTCCTGCTGGTGAGGTATCTGTTCCACAACCAAATATTTCAAACCAGTAAATAGGTTTTATTAATATGTTCCATGGGTTTTTTTTATTAACAAATTTATTAACATATTTTATTAGTTGTTCAAACTATTAAATATTAATAACCATAAATTCATAACATAGTCTCCTCCAATTTGCTGGCTGCTGGCTTGTATGCTGCCCTTTTCTGCCTGCTAGCTTGTTTGCTGATTGTCTTTGCTGGCTTGTCTAGTATTGCACATTGGATCATTGCATTAAAACTCTCCTTATTCCAGCCCCCAGGGCTTTCTGTGTTACTTTCACTCCTGATCTGTATATGTGGGGCTTGCTTATTAGAGTGGGCTTTCTTAAATCAGGATACAAGGAAAAAGAACAAAGGAAGCAGTTGGAATAATAGCAGGAATTGTATTGGATTGAAGGGGACTGGAAGAATTTAATATAAAGTCTTGCAGCTAATCCTCTGGTTCTAGTTCAGATGGGTAATGAAATATTAAAAATTTTAATTAATAGCAGAGTTACTAATTTAACATAAAATACCTCTACAGGGCCTATAGGGAAAAATAAAGTAAAAGTTGTTGGTGCCACAGGGGTAGAGTCTATAGGCCATTTTCTGATTTTTTGTGCTTTTCCTGTGTAAATGACACGATTCTTTTTGTTTCTATCCATTTCACATCCATTGGCTCTGATGGGCAGAGATATCAAACAAATTAGAAGGACAAGGTTCAAATACATATTCCAACTAATACTGTCTGGAGAGCACAAATATATTTTACAGGAATAATCTCAAAAACAATCATTGAAAAGAAAGCTCAAAGAATGATCCCTCCCAAAATAACGAAAGCAGGGATTCTTTCTGTATGGGGCACTGGAAAGCCCGGAACAACTAAACTGGCAAAACTGGTAAAAGTAAAACTGAGACCAAGGGCAGAACAGGTAAGGCAATCACACAGTGATTTTAGAATATTTGGTTTAGGTTTTGAGCAGTTGCTGCAGATAACAGAGCGTAACATTTCTAGTTTCACAGGCAATAAAACAAGCTGCTAAAGCAAGGTTTCTAGTCCAAGACTACTGCTAAAGCAAGGTTTCCAGTCCATGACTACAGTGCGCATGTTACTCTTATTACAACTGCAATAAAAGATGCCAATCATAATTTTTGGGCACCTCTTAGAAATGTTATCCTGGGATATTGTAGGACCCTAGTTAAGTATGCAAATGATCCTGGCTACAAAATCAAATATTAAGTAAACCAACTAGGGGCTATATACAAAAGCCAAGACTACCCTCAGACCTACACAATGCAACACCAGATAGGAAAGAGCAAATGTCTGCAACAAGAAGGGTTTGCAATGTCCTTGCTGGAGTTATGGGTGACAGCACATGGCCATGGATTATCAAAAAGAATCAGTCTGCCTATAGTCCATGAAATAGCATCTTGCCATTGCTAAGAGACCTCAGACCACTTGTGCAAGCACAGACACACAAACATTTTGCTGAATCATGCCCCATGAATATGTAATAGGTAGTGGGAATAATTGTATTAGATAGGTGTCACTTATGTAAAATTCATGTATAAATAGCCATGAGAAATCTTTGGGGGGGGGGGGCACTACTTTGAGGAGAGATCTCAGTGCATCCCACATGCTGCAATAAAGAAATGCCATTTCTTAGTACTACATCAGTGTGTTAAGATGTTTCATTTATGATTTAATGACACTTATATGTATGTATACACACAAATATTTCTAACGTATTAAAATACAAAGTTATAGAAGCAAATAGCCATAAACCCAGGTATAAAATAGATAAAACATTCTGTAATAAGGCTAAAGGAGTGAAATACTATAGTTTAAATAAACACATTAGTAAAAGACTAGGTCCTCTTCCCCTAACTTAGCAGACCACAAAACAAGCCCTGACATGTCTGAAGTGGGGCAAGATTTCAACAAGGTGGAGGGGTGCCAAAAGGATGACAGCCCTAGAAAGGCTGAAACATAGAATGGTCCAGGTTGAAAGTGACCACAGAAGGTCATCTAGTCCAACCTCCTCTGCAGTAAGCACAGGCCCAGAGCCCTGTCAAGCCTCACTTGGAATATCTCCAGGGATGGGGTCCTAACCACCTCCCTGGGCAACCTGTTTCAATGTTCCACTGCCCTCATGGTAAAGAACTTGTTCTGAACATCCAATCTAAATCTGTTCTTCACTAGTCCATTGTCCCTCAACCTATCTCTACAGGTCTATGTAAACAGCCTCTCTCTCTCCTTCTTATAGGCCCCCTTCAGGTATTGGAAGGCTGCTATCAGGTCTCCCTATAGCCTTCTCTTTTTCAGGCTGAACAACCCCAGCTCACACAGCCTGTCTTTGTAGCAGAGGTGCTCCAACCCCCTGATCATGGTCCTCCTCTGGACCCAACCCATCAGGTCCATGACCTTCCTGTATTGAGGGCTCCAGAGCTGGATGCAGTACTCCAGGTGAGGTCTCACCAGAGTAAAGTGGCAGAATCACCTCACTCAATCTGGTGGCCATGCTTCTTTTGATGCAGCTCAGGATGTGATTTGCCTTCTGGGCTGCAAGTGCACACTGCCTGCTCATGTCCAGCTTCTTGTCCATCAGCAACCCCAAGTCCTTTTCCACAGGGCTGCTTTCTATGACCTCATCCCCCAGTCTATATTGATAATGAGGATTGTTCCAGCCCAGGTGCAGGACCCTGCACTTGCTCTTGTTTAACCTCATGAGGTTCACCTGGGCCCACCTCTCCTGCTTGTCCAAATCCCTCTGGATTACATCCCATCCCTCTGGCATATTGACAGCACCACTCAGCTTGATGTCATCTTCAAACTTGCTGATGGCACACTTCATCCCACTGTCTGTATCATTGGTGAAAGTATTAAACAGCACAGGTATGGACCACTGAGTGACACCACTTGTTACTGCTCTCCATCCGAACATCCAGTGGCCATTCAGCCATTTCCTTACCCACTGAACACTCCACCTGCCACATGCTCAAGTGTTACAGATCTTTCCTAAGAGACCACCATGGGGCATCCAGTACAAAGCCTCTTGCACAGAGCCCAGTCCATTGAACGGGACTGAGAACTCTCTGCATCTTCCCATAAAACACCAGCTTGACCTTTACAGCACAGCCAGGGAGGCCCCCAGAGCTCTCTGGGAAGTGAGAAATGGGGCTGGTAAGAAATACAGTAACTACACAGCTAGAATAACATCATTGAAGCCACACACCATCTTTGGAATAGATCACATTATCACAGTACATTAGAGGTTGGAAGAGACCTCCAGAGATCATTGGGTCCAATGCCACTGCCAAAGCAGGATCACCTAGGGTAGTCCACATAGGAATGCATCCAGGAGGGTTTTGAAAGTCTCCAGAGAAGGGGATTGCACAACCTCCCTGGGCAGCCTATACCAGTGCTCCATCACCTTCACTGTAAAGAAGTTTCTCCTCATGTTGAGGTGAAATCTTTTATGTTCAAGCTTCAAACCGTTCTTTCTAGTCTTATAAGTGCGCACCACCAAAAAGAGATTGGTCCCCTCCACTTGACACCCACCCCTCAGATATTTACACACATTGATGAGATACCCTCTTAGTCTTCTCAAGACTAAATAGCCCCAGGGATCTTAGTCTCTCTTCATAGGGGAGATGCTTGAGTCCCCTAATCATCCTTGAGGCTCTCTGTTAGATTCCCTCCAGCAGGTCCCTGCCTCTCTTGAACTGGGGAACCCAAAACTGGGCACAGTATTGCAGGAGTGGTCTCACCAGGGCAGAGAAGAGGGGGAGAAGAACCTCCCTAGACCTGCTGGCCACACTTTTCTTGATGCACCCCAGGATACCATTGGCTCTCTTGGCCACAAGGGCACATTTTTGTCCCATGGAGAGTTTGCTGTCCACTACGACTCCAAGGTCTCCATAGATGCAGTAAAGCATGGCAGAAAAGGTAGTATCTTTCCTCTGTGTTGATGGAACATATGAGGCATCTCATTAATCCTCACTTCTTCAGCTGTCGACTCTCCAGCAGTAAGCCTTGTCTGTGATCCTGTCATAAGGAAAACAAAGCTCAAAATAGATGAAAAGCTTTGAACCTTTTCTATAGCTGAGGATCTAGCATGTATTTTGGGGGCATTTACCATCATTGCTCACTTCCTAAAAGGCCATGTTTCTCTAAGAGCAGCAAGCATGCTTGTAAATATGCATCCAAATAACCAGCCTGGAGAGCACTGGGTGGCAATTCTAGTGGCAAGCAATCACCATGCCAAGTATTTTGATTTGTATGGCTATCCTCCAAACAGTGCTCTCTTTCCTGAAACTATCAAGGAGCAAAGGTAGCATCCCCTCTCCATGGCCTGTGGATACAGTGTTGTTTTCCCAATCACCATAACAAAAGATTACCTCCTGAACAGTTTTTAAAAATGTATTCTAATGATCTAGTACAAGAAGAGGAGATGGTAATGTGCTCTCCCCATGATGAGTGCTACTCCAAATATTTTTCAGAAGACCTGCATTTCTTCTAAAAATTTTCATAAATATATTCTGTAAATGAAACTTGCAACCTAAGCACGAGGCTCTTGCGCATCATCTTGAACCACATCCCAACACATTTTTTAAAATTGGACACTATAGACAGGAAAGGTTAAAGACTTTATTAATATTTTATTTTCAATAGCAAACAACAGGATGAATCCCTGGGCTTTAGCAATCTTTCTCCTCTTAGGTGGTGTGCATCTTCCTTCTTGGTTCTTCTCAGTCACTTTTATTTGTTCCAGTCCCCAGTTTGCTATGTGGCCCATTATAGAAGATGGGACAATTCACCACAGCCACAGATTCATAAACACATTCCAGGTGCTGTCAGGCTAGAAGGCGCACAAGTCTGAAGAATGCATTGAACTAATTCAAGCAAGCTCAACCCCTTGATGACATCTCATTTGTATACAAAACTTCCCTGGTTATCCCAAGAAGGAATACATGTGTGTTACCCCAGTTTACCTGGAAGCATGTATGCACTCTTCCAATGTAGTGCATGCATGCTATACAGCACTTCCTGAGCAACAGGGTCGGGGTCATCAGAAGCCTCCAGTTCTTTTACTTCTGTCTTGTTTCCTTCCAGAAAACCAAGTCATTTTCCCTCACTCCTGACCCCTTTGCCTCACACCTGCGAGGTATGTGTGAAGAGCTGCTATACACAGCCTTCTTGTAGGCCACCAAGCCTCGTTTCTCGAAGATGTCCCTCATTTCAGCATCCTAATAGTGGACTTTATCAGACCTCATTTTTTCCTGGGGCAATGGTGGCACCCTTGGCTGCTGCAGGTGATTTGCGGGCACCAGATGTATTTTTCCCATATAATCCATCACTGCTTTATCAAAAGCCCTGTTTGAGCAGCAGAAGAAAACTTAGAAAAGAATTGATAAAGCCACTTCTTTCCATTAGTATGTTGTATTTTGAAGCTACTACTTGGCAAATAACATCTTTCAATAGACTGGAAACATCTCCTACATATTCTTAAATACTCTGGCAAGAGGTCTTCAATTAAAAGGATGTTATGTGCAGTCAGTCAATTGCCTGGATCACCTGAATCTTGTTACTGTTAAAGACTTAAAAAAGCTGAAGCAAGTGAAACCTTCCTCCTGCACTTTGCTGGAAATTCTACAAGGCTGAACCTGATTTTCATTAGAGAGCCTGCTAACAAAGAACCGACATTATAAAGGGACCAGATACATAAAAAGGGGTAGGAAAGCAGCCACAGGCTACACTGTGAGAGTTACAAGCATCAGAGAGTTGGTAGATGACTTGACAGTTAACGGAATCTCACTTTCCCTTCTGAGCAGCAGTCTGTGTTAGGGAAAACAGCTAATCACAATATCACAGGAAGAAAAATGAAAATTCAGTAACAAAATTCAGCCAGTTACAGGTGGACAAATATCTTTGCTATCCCAAGGCAAACATGGGATAGTGGCATTATACCATTTAATGAATACACGCATGACGTTTCCAAGTCCTGCACTGCGTCCATGAAAAAAAAAACATGTGGAAAGCTTTCATTGATTTGTTTTGAGAAGAGACTGAAGACTCCTTATCGTGGAAGCAAAATAAAATGAAGTGCTCTAGTTGTTATCTAGAATGCTTTAACAACATGTTCTTGCCGAATCTACTATAAGAAGAAGGAATCTTCAAAACGCTCAGATGTCAGAATGGTTTAGTGAAGGAAATAACTGAGGTCAGGTCTGTTCCTGCCCAATGCTGATTAACTTTCTGTAGTCCAGCTACCATTAGACCACATCATATCTTCTTGTATATTTAAAGCTACTCCTTGTTATTCCTGGAGCTTTCATTCACAAAGCCTTCATATGGAAGGAAGGATCAGCAAATCCCAATCTTAAAACATTTAGGAATGATTTTGTATGAGACCTGTGTCACGGGACTTCTTCAGTTTCCAATTCTGCCACATAAAAATAAGCAGAACTGAAGTAAAGAACAGGTTATTGCATAAAAAATTGAGAAAGACATGGGTCTGCTTTTTTCATATAGCCTAATGTAACAGCCTTCATATCAGAAAAGCTAAGCAAGAAGTCACTGTAATGTTTCCTTCCTTGGTATCTGAAATATTGGAAAAAAAGAGACTGGCACAAAAGAATGTCTAGCAACCAACTCTAAATCTCAGCAATGATTAACAGCTCTTGCTGTTACTGTAACTAATGAGTATTCCTGATGTGAATATATTTAGACTTCTGCCAGGCACTGCTAAAAAACCAGACAGCACAGTCTGTGATGAAGTGATGTCAGAAGAATAGAAGGAAGTAAACCTAAAGTGGGCAGCAACTATAACAGGAAAAACAAGGCCATATGTGTCAGTGTGAGCTGAAATTCTGCCCCACACACCAACAATAACCAGGCTAGCTCAGTCTGGAAGCAAATGAAAGCTGTATTTACAAGCAAAATCTACAATCTATGATGAAGTGCAATGAATATGTGTTATTTATAAATTGTAAATATATATAAATATATATATTTTGTACATATTCATTGTATTTCATATTTCTAGCTTTTAGTTTGCTTGTAAATACAGCTTCATTTGCTTCCTAAACCTTCTGAGCTAGTCTGGCAATTTATTTTGGGGGTAATTCCCCAAATTCATGTTGGGGGTGATTCCTAAACCCACCACACTATGTTTGGGAAAATATATCCTCAACAACTCATACTCACTTCACTATGGCTTTGGACTCAAAATTACTTTGGTTTATTTTGTACTTTTACCTAAAACCAGTTTTATCACATGGCTGTAGTTAAAAATGCCCTTTCAGTAATCAATGACAATATCAAAAAGCACACTTCATTATAAAATGTTCCAGAGTAAGATTAAAAAAAATATATTTTGGTGACAACATCATGTAGGACATCTCCCAGTCTCTTATTTTTGCTCTGCTACTTTCATGCCTGTGAAAGCCAAAATATACCAAATATCTGAAATAAAAAGTAAAATGTAAAGCCCTGACTCATGGGCATATTTTACTGCTCAAAAGGCTCATCTACTGGCAACAACACAGATAGTAGCAGCAGGATCACTGAGAAAATCACTACCTACCTACATTCTGTGCACATAATAAAAGATGTGCAGTACTTGAATTCTGAAAGGAACAAAACTCTGTGTCCATGGGATTCATCTGAGTATGATGCAGTGAAACTACTCTTAAGGCAAGTGTTCCATGCCAACACTGAATTAATGTAATATTTCCTAGGTGTGATTCTTTTCTTGTCTAAAAAAACCCAGAAGTTCTTCAGACTGATTTATTTATTTTAGCTTACAGGAGGGAAATACATCCTCAACAACTCACACTCACTCGTCTGTACCTAAAAGAAGCAAATCATTCTGCCATGAAACCCAGGTTCCTTAGAGATGGCATGTAGAACATCTTGCTCATGTATGGATTCTTTGGCATTTAATAAAGTTGGTGTTCGTTCTGCAGGCTTCTTCTATTGCAAGCAGGATTTGTGTCCACTATCCAGTCTCATCTTAAGTTTTATTCCCATCAATGCAGAATTCATTAAATTGTAAACTATGTTGTATTGAAAAAATACAAGACTGTTAATGGAATTTCATCCACTGCACTATGCAGACATCCAAAATAGACATTTTGAGCTAGTCATGCTATATGGTGAAAGTTATCCTGAAAAGTAAACAGTCTGGGTTTGATTGTTTCTCTTCTCCTAGGTGCTATTTATTTGATTTAGGGAGACACACTTGACTGAAAAACTTAACAGATGGAAGGAATTAAATCCTTTATATGCATCCTAAAAATACTTCCATTTCCCTACCTCTACCTCTTTACTTACAAGATAACCCTTGAGCAGTTTTTTAATCCATTTCTGCAGGTCACCTGTAAGTAATTTATCAAGAAACCAAACATTTCATATACAGAGTAGGCTGTTCTTTGACTAAGTCCAGACTGTACTCTTCAGTAATCTCTTTGGTTCACCTATTACTAAGGACAAGCTTACACTAGTGTCAGAAATAGTTGATAGTTAACCACTGAGAAGAAAACCAATGAATTATGGTCATAGACAATGATTTATGAACCCCTATTTTAAATATATGTATTCCAAACAAAGGATTCATTACCCTTCTTGGGGCTTCATCCAACTCTGGTAAGAAAGAAACTTAACTGATAAGAACCTAACATTGCCCAGGGAGGTGGTGGAGTCACCATCCCTGGAGGTGTTCAAGAGGGGATTGGACGTGGCACTTGGTGCCATGGTTTAGATAGTCATGAGGTGTAGGGTGACAGGTTGGACTCGATGATCCTTGAGGTCTCTTCCAACCTTCTTGATTCTTGATTCTTGATTGCACAACTGGAATGCTACATTACTTGAATTTTTACCAAAGTCACCTGCCTTAGTTGTCAAACATCTAATATATTATGTAGCTACGGAACTGACCAGACTCCCATCTGCTAATGGCAAATGTGAGTTCATCTTTTCGTACTCCAACAATGAAACTCAGATGTAACTACCTTGTTACAAAAATTATAGCCATACTGAAGAGTAATACACAAAAGTTCAAGAAATTCCTCTGCAAAAAGCCTCACTACCCTGAAGCTAAGTTCCTAAATTTAGGGCGGTATTGCCTACAAGAGGGAGATGACTTAAGAACTAAAACCAAATAAATAAATAAAACTCTTACAGAAGTCTCACTCCACTCCATGGAAAGCTTCAGAAATTTACACAGGAGAACTCAATTCAACTTCCTGCTGTTGGCAAAAGGGTTAGAATTTTCCATCCTATAATTTTGCATTTCCCCCAAAGCGCTCTAGTTAAAAGTCTAACCATTCTGAACTGACTGTATAATGAAACATGCTCATTTCCAGAAAATGTGTGCCACCCAGACGTAGATATGGAGATACACAGAAAGCAAACAATGACATCCTACATAGTCCACAAGCAGAGACAGAGATGAGTCACACACGCAAATTTTTTTGTCTTTGAAGTTGTGGCTTAAAACTGCAAAGCTATATGGCAAGACATGTATCAAGTGGAACTAGAACTCATCCCACTTCAGAATGAATACTGATCTAGAACACCGAAAGTAATCTGTATTGCACCTTTATAAGTGACACAACTCATGCAGATTGACAGATATAAAACAATATAGTACAGTCCTAATGGGATGAGTCTCTGTAAAAAAAAATAGTATGAATTGCCTTAGGGCTCTCCCATGCATCTTTTGGTTTTTTTCCATCAATCTAGATTCTGCTCTTTCACTATAAACAGATTTGAGAATTAGCTATGATTATGTACAGAAAGCATACTCAACAGGCACAGAATCACAAAGTGGTTGAGATTGGAAAGGACCTCTGGTCATCTGGTCCAACACTGCTTTTCAGGTAGGACCACCTAGAGTCAGTTGCCCAGGACCATATCCAGGCAGCTTTTGAGTATCTCCAGGGATGGACAGTTGATAACCTCTCTGGGCAACTCGTTCTAGTGCTTGGCAACCTTCACAGTAGAAAAGCATTTCAAATCTTTTTTTTTATTTGCTTCCTGCCTCTTGTACTCTCCCTCAGTTTTTTCTCTCCAAGGACCTAAACAGTTCCAGTTGTCTCAAGCCTTTCCTCATAAGAGGTGCTTCATCATCCTAGTGGTCTTTCATTTGAATCTCACCACTACATCCACATCTCTTGTACTGGGATGCCCAGAACTCCAGTTGTGGCCTCACCAGTGTGGAATAGAGGGGAAGGGTCACCTTCCCTCTACCTTCTGTCAACACTCCTCCTAATGCAACCCAGGATACGGTTAGCCACCATCTTTGCAGCATTGCTGGCTTTTGTTCAACCTGGTGTCCACCAGGACTACAGGATCACAGGATTCAGGGGTTGGAAGGGAAACAAAGAGATCATCGATTCTAACCCCGCTGCCAGAGCAGGGCCATACAATTTAGCTCAGGTCACAGTGCAACGCATCCAGACGGACCTTGAAAGTCTCCAGAAAAGGAGACTCCACAACCTTTCCAGGGAGTCTGTTCCAGTGGTCTGTGACCCTTATAGTAAAGAAGTTCCCTCTTCTGTTGAGGTGGAACCTCCTGTGCTACAGCTTACATCCATTGCTCCTTGTTCTATCACAGGGAGAGAGTGAGAAGAGCCTGTCCCCTCTCTCCTGACACCCAGCCCTCAGACATTTATAGACATTTATTAAATCCCCTGTAAGTCTTCTCTTTTCCAGACTAAAAAGCCCCAGGTCCCTCAGCCTCTCCTCATAAGGCATGTGCTCCAGTCCCCTAATCATCCTTGTAGCCCTCCACTGGACCTTCTCCAAGCAGATCCCTGTCCCTTTTAAACTAGGGAGCTCCAAACTGAACGCAGTACTCAAGATGAAGTCTCACCAGGGCAGAGTAGAGGGAGAGGAGAACCTCCCTTGATCCGCTGGACACAGTCTTCTTAATACACCCCAGGATCCCATTCGCCTTCTTGGATGCAAGGGCACATTGCTGTCCCATGGATAACTTGTTATCCACCAGGACTCCTAGGTCCCTCTCCACGGGGCTGCTCTCCAGCAGATCACCTCCCAGCCTGTACTGGTGCAGTTTATTTTTCCTCCCTAGATGCAGGACTCTGCACTTGTCCTTGTTGAACCTCATTTGGTTCCTCTGTGCTCAGCTCTCCAGTCTGTCCAAGTCTCGCTGGATGGCCACACAGCCTTCAGCTGTATCAGCCAAGCCTCCCAGTTTGGTGTCATCAGCAAGCTTGCTGAGAAGACATGCTGTCCCATCGTCAGTATCATTGATGAAGACGTTGAACAGCACCAGATCCCTGAGGGACTCCACTAGTTACAGGTCTCCAGCTGCACCTGGCACCATTAACCACCACTCTTTGAACTCTATCTTGTAACCAGTTCCTAATCCACCTCACTGTCTGTTCTTCCATCCCACGCTTCCTGAGCTTGCTCACTAGGCTGTCATGGGACACAGTGTCAAAGGCCTTGCTAAGGTCAAGCCACTGGTCTCCCTGAATCTACCCATTCAGTTATGGCATCAGAGAATGCTATCAGATTAGTCAAGCATGATTTCCCTGTGGTAAATCCATGCTGACTACTCCTGATAACCTCCTTCTCTTCCAAGTGCCTTGAGCTGCCCTCCAGAAGGAGCTGCTCTATTATTTTTCCAGGGATGGAGGTGAGGCTGATGGGTTGATAGTTCCCTGGATACCCAAATCCTTTTCTGCCAAGATGCTTTTAAGACAGGTAGCTCTCAGCACATACTGTTGCACAGGGTTGCTCCCCACCACAAGCAGACCACATTTCCCCTTGTTGAACTTCATGAAGTTCCTATCAGCCCATGAAAACTGTCTCTGCATTATAACTGTATTTTGGTTCAAGCAGAAGGAATTCACCAGAAACTAAATGAAGGCTCTCTGTAGCTAAAAGCACAAGCCAGTATCTTTTGAGCTAACCAGTAAAGGCCATCAAATGGACCCTAAGCGACTTGTTCTTTCTGAAAGGGCACACAGAGACAGATCTGTCACTTACATACAATAATTCGAATGGCTTATGCAGACCATGAAGAGTTTATGATCTGGCAAACAAAGGAGGCAGAAAACAGAAGGAAGAGCTGCCAGATGCTACATCTGAAAGATTAAGCAACATAACAAACAAAACCTCCAAATGTCTAAGAAGAGCAGTGTTTAAACAAACTGAGAAAAGCAGTTTTATCTCTATTCTCGTGTGCTGGGATTGGTTAACTTCTTACACACTCAGAATATTCTGTTACCACTTATGAACCTCGAATTTCCTCTACCACTTCTGCAGAATTCATTATAAAGCTCCAGCTGCTTACTGTGTATCTGTGTAGTGTAATCTGCCTGCATTAGACTGCTTGTCATGACAAAATAATTCTGGAGACATTTGCTTGCATGGCATCTCTGTACTGACTTGCATCACACAAGATATTTGACTGGAAAATATACCTAATCCTAATCTGCGAGGTGTGCAATAGATTTTAATACAAACATGAGCACACTGGCTAAAATAATATTTTGTCAGAGAGGCAGCCATGGGACTTGGAACTTTCCAGTCTCTATCCAGAAAGATTTCCAGAAATTCTTCCTGTTCCACAAGTTAAATAGCTTTTGCTTCACCTGCAACACCTAAAACCACAGCCCTTGCTCATCTACATTCCTATATGCTTCCATCTCTTTTGCCACAATCATCAAAGAGAAGCTACAGTGGCCTTCAGTTACTGTTGCCAAGTGTGAGATCCATCCAGCAATACCTAGAATTCAGAAGAGATTTATCTAATTCCTAGTTTGACTTTACATGTGCTGATATGTTCCTCCAATTATTGTCTGATCTCACAAACATTATAAAATAGAAAAACCTAAGCAGCAATTGCTTTACCATGCACAATGCATGTCTGACTGGGGCTTGAGTCCCTTGCTTTGCCCTCACAAACTCCTAGCTCATGTTTTTATATAAAAAGCAGAATACAACTGAATGCATCTCTCAGCGATAGAACGGAAGAGACAAAAAAAAAAAAAAAAAAAACCACGAAAAAGAAAAAGTTGGCACTGTGCTGTGAATAGTCTTCCTGTGTAGACAGAAGATTTAGCTCACACCACCTGTTACTTAATTTTGCTGTTTGCACTTGCACCTGGTCTGAGAAGCAAGTGAACCCTGCATCCGCAGCTAACATCATCACCAGATTACCAGCATAGCCACCTGCAAGAAGCACAACTCTTGTCTGTCCATCTGCTTTTTGAAAGAGGTGAATAAGAACCAGGGGCCTCAACAGTTTGAAGGAGTCTGTAAACTGAGTGCCAAATGAAAACAAGAGCATAGGACAATATATGTTAAAAAGGCTCACATATCTGCACTCTAGACACAAAGACTACCTTTGTTTGAATATAACTTTCTGGAGGACAGCAAACTCTCCATGGAACAACAATGTGCCCTTGTGGCCAAGAGAGCCAATGGTATCCTGGCATGCATCAAGAAAGGTGTGGCCAGCAGGTCTAGGGAGGTTCTTCTCCCCCTCTTCTCTGCCCTGGTGAGACCACTCCTGCAATACTGTGCCCAGTTTTGGGTTCCCCAGTTCAAGAGAGGCAGGGACCTGCTGGAGGGAATCCAACAGAGAGCCTCAAGGATGATTAGGGGACTCAAGCATCTCCCCTATGAAGAGAGACTAAGATCCCTGGGGCTATTTAGTCTTGAGAAGAGAAGACCGAGAGGGTATCTCATCAATGTGTATAAATATCTGAGGGGTGGGTGCCAAGTGGATGGGGCCAGGCTCTTTTTGGTAGTTCACAGTAATAAGACAAGGAACAACGGGTTCAAACTTGAACACAGATTTCACCTCAACATGAGGAGAAACTTCTTTACAGTGAGGGTAATGGAGCACTGGTACAGGCTGCCCAGGGGGATTGTGGAGTCCCCTTCTCTGGAGACTTTCAAAACCCACCTGGAGGCTAAGTGATCCTCCTTTGGCAGGGGTGTTGGACCTGATGACCTCTTGAGATCCCTTCCAGCTTCTGATATACTGTGACATTGTGGTAAGACTATGAATGGCATATGGTTTGCAGCAATGACACTTCTATCCAGAAATACGGAAAAGGAACACTCTCATATTAATAATAGGAACCCTTTGAAGAGAAACAATATTCTAAAAACTGCTTTTCTAATGGAAAAGGGACAATATGAACTTATTTAAGTCAGAGCTATTTAAATCACAAACTTCAATGATAATTTAAATCAAAAGCAAGAAACTCCAAATAAGTAATGGATTTTAACTCTGGATTACTTTTGTATCCTTCACTCAGCTTCCTTCCGCATTTAATGCATCTTTTTGTCATGTGAGAAAAGCATATACATTTATACACTTAGTAATCTTATATTGTTCTTACTATGGTAGAAAGCAGTGAATTATAGGGTTTTATTGCCAATATGGTTTTATTTTTAAATTTTATTCATGGCAACTGAATTTTGGTAGAAATTGGAATTCAATCAAAAGCCACAAGGCAACATTTCAAAAATATACACTATTAGATACACAGTACTAAGTCTAGTGTGCTGTATGGGTAAGAAATCAGAACCTCCAAACCAGAGTTTTCATTTTAAATGGATTTATTTAAGCTGGAAGTTAATCAACCTGTAGTTAATTAACTGAACAATTCTGATGACCAAACTCTTGAGACGGAGAAACTGTATTTCTTAAATGCTTATACTTAATTCTTTTTTTGTATTAAAGAATAGAAAGCAAATTTGTTTGCTTCTTCAGCTCCTAGTTTTTCATTTACTGGAAAATGAACTAGATGTTGAAAGTAACTAAATGAATAACCTGAGATGAAAGTTACTGCTGTCAAAAACTGGTTTAGGCCTTCACTCAGATTTGCTTTCAGTTGCTAAAACTTATGCTGGTATTTTTTTGCTCTCTTTTGCAGTAACTGACAGCAATTATCTACTCCTTGACTATTTTTATTTAGCTTGCTTTTTCAGAGATTATAGTCATAAAATGGATTGTTGAAATTTCAAACAATTTCAGTTTTTCAAAAGGAGTTAAATGGAGTTAAATCAAAAGGTCTTGTTTGTTTGCTTCTTCCAGCTTAGAATGCAGACTGCTAACAATTAGTACTCTCTTGCCAAAGCAAGAAGGAATTCTAGTAATTGTTTAGAGAGTTCTTGTTTTTTCAAGTTCTGCTTTTCAAGGTATAAAAATAACTTTCAATTTCTTTTTTATTTTTAAAAAGGCCCATGGGGCTTAGATTAGATGACCTTTAAAGGTCCCTTCCAACCCAAACCATTCTATGATTCAGGATTCTAGGACGTCCAGTTGTAGTTCTGCTAGAAGGCCACAAAGATAACAAATCAGATGCTTTAAGGATTCACACTACAATAGGAATGCAACAATATCTCTTGATACCATGCAGAAAACAGCAGCATGAAATGAGTATTACATGCAAATTTGCACATCTAAAACAAACAAGGAAAAATAATGCTATAAAAAAATTGCCAAGGAGTTTAGGCTTTACATTCTATCTATTAATAAAACTGACAGATTGAAGCAGAGGACAGAAATGAATTAAAGTGAACTACAATAAAGACAAATGGGAAGCACTTGACAGTGATTACTCCTTTTTAAAAAATGAAACCAGAAGGAGGCTTGGCAGTTGTTCGACATGGACTCATCTCATCGTCAGACATGGCAGTAAACTGAGTACTGAATTTAAATGCCAAGATGATAATCTTCTTGAAATGGAAAATGGCAGTGTAGTACAGCAATCTCAGATGGTGGCATATGCATACAGTTTATTTATTTACTTACTTATTTAAATATAAATCAATGTATCACGCTGGATTAATTTTTTAAAGCTTAAGGAAAATTGTTTTTTATTTTCTCTGTAGCTACCACAAGGTAGAAGGGCTTTGTGTTCTAACAGACTGCTCACAAGCTAACATAAGCTGTGGGAAGCTAGGCTTCCCAAATCCTGGAGCTGAGTTGCCTACACTGGGCACACATCAGCCAATATGTTACTTGAAAAATTCCTAGACATGAAAATTAGTTAAGCAGTGCAACTCCACTTACACTTATTTATTGTGCAAGTTTTTTTATATTGCTTTTCTCCTGACCTTTCATAGATATTTATGTATTATTCACTTTCTAGTCTTCAGGTCTTGCCTTTCTTAATGAAATATAGCAAAATGAGTACTTTGCATTAAGAATTAGTAATTTTAATTTCTTTCTCCTTAAGCAAGTTTCTCTTTCTTTAAATTAAGCTGACTCTATGGTTTGGTATGAGTAATGCCAGTGAATGTGAGGTTACAATAACACAACAAATTTAGAAAGGAGAAATGATATATGCATATATGAGAGTTGTACTTGTAACGTGGAAGGCTTATTTAAAAAGAGAAAGAAAAACATCATTTACCCATTAATCAATAGAAACAAAATTAGAAATACAGGTTGATCATGCTGTTGCACAGAAGTTAAGTTTAAGATGTATTTTGTTCTATGAAGAAAATGGAAATAATTTCTGTTAAAAAGTGGTAGACAATGAGTCCTGGAAAACTGAACAGTCATGACAACTTTGGTCATCTGGGAGTTATGAAATTCTGTCATTCTGCAGAATGGAAGTTGGAATTGAGTACCATCAGTTCATAACCAAACTAGAAAAACTGGTTACATTTCTGTTTATATCCTGTGCTTCACAGCACACACTTGCCTTTTTAGACAAAATTCAAGTGCTCATATAACCCACAGGAAGAGAAACTCTTCACTAATCCCACTGCCTGCTTTTGTTACTGGGTTGTCTCCTAGCTCCTTACTGCCTTATTTCAAAATGGTAGGCACTGTTAATTCAAAAAAGGGAGGGAGGCGACAGATAAAAGCAGCTTTCAGCATTTCCATAAACAGCCTATACAAGCCATTCTTTTCAAGTTTGTCACTGGATTGTCTTTCATTTCTCAAAGCCCATTCTAATGGTCTTGAGGTTAGCACTGATGTTTTACTGGATTTGTGGCTGCAATGTCACATACCAGCTGACTCTGACATTTCAGCTCCTCTTCTGTTTCCACTGTTGGAAGAAAGCCACATGCACAGTTGCCCTATTTAACACTCACAGTGGAAAACACTCTGCTGAAGCACTCCATCACCTGAAGCTTCCTGTCTTTCCAGGGTTATAATGCTGCCCAAAGGCCAGAGAACACACTCCACATTCTGGGCTCTGACTGTTCAAGCCCAAGCAGTGAAGTTATAAATAACAATGACTCCACTTAATCCTTTTCAAGAACTGTATAGGCCACAACATTATTATTCACTTTGTAACAATTCAGACAGATTTATTTTTCCTAAAACCACCCAACAGCTGCCTTTCAGCATAAATGCTTTGTGGTGGTTAAATAAAAATTACAATGAGCCTCAAGGATTGTAAAAAAGCACACAAGTCCCTTGCAGACCTTTTTTCTTCCATGAGGTAAAAGGGACATGCTTTGATAAAGAGAGCTTTTGAGTTAAATTCATGGGAATTATTAATGATCATGTCAGATGTTTAGGCACACATTCAACCATTAAATTACACATGTGAGTTATAGTCAAGATCCTCCTGATGTGTTCACATGGGCAGAGTTTATCCAGATGCTCATATCTCTACACTTAAAAACATACTGAACACATGAACACATTTTCTGTGCAAAAAGCCCTTTCTTTCATGAAAACAAGTATTTTCTTCAAAATACCCAGGAAGTTCTACGTTTGATATTCTGCCTGGCTCTTTTTCCATTCATTTTGAATAAAATGATGGTACTACTGATGCGATAAGCACTAAATATATGTAGTATTATGAAAGATAAGTGAAAGTCCTGTCTTTCTGTCTGTCTGAGTTGGACTAAGGTACAAATGCTGTCGTCTTCTACATACACATCAACAGCACTGTCATGGCAACTGTAAGTAACAGTGTTCAGCAAGTATACCCAAATACCACATAATTTGCATGAAACCCTCCCACTGAACACTGTCTGATGGGCCTGTAAAACAAATTAGCAGATAAATGAAAGACGAAGCTCTTCCATCAGGCTGCAATGTGCTCGATACAAGAAAAGAACAACCAAGTTTGGACACCTCATGGCAGTAAGCATATGAAATAGTGATCAAAATGGTTATCTACAGATACAGGTAGAGGAAAATAGTGATCAAAATGGTTATCTACAGATACAGGTAGAGGAAAAGAGATCACTGAAAAACATACAGCTTTTAGAAGTGACAGAGCATAGCACTTGAAAGACACAACCTGCTGAGAAGATAGTGAATGAGTCTGGGGGGGGGTGTGAAATAAAATGTGTATTTCATGATTCCGGTTAGAAAACAATGGGAAAAGGAAGATGTTGACCTATTTCCTTCTCCTTCCATGCTTTTAGCCTCTTTCCAACCCCCTTCTCTTCTTTCTCATATTTTCCCTTCTCTTTTATTTTAAATCATCCAAATCTTCTGTTTCCTTCCTACTCCTGCTACCTTATTGTTCTGTTTTTTACTGGTCTGTGGTAGTCAACATTTTCCATTTCCCTTTTTGAACTGTAAGCATGTTGCCTCACTCTTCTGTCTCCCAACAGATATGACACGACTGGTTTGTGCAAGAGAGAATGAAACTGCCTGTCTTTGACTGCAGTAATTACTTTGTACACAGATACATGAGCTGTCAACGACTCTCAGACATGGCTGAGCAGGTCCCACGGCCCAGGTCAAGAAGAGGAAAGAGAATTGCTGTTACGGAGTTACTAGCTCTACACCAGATAGAAAGGTAGGGTGGGATGACATCAAACCTTCCCTGTGCCACTCATGACAGACCTGGAATTCCATCTGAGTGCTACTGAACACATCCATGCTCTTGCCATAGTATTGGCATGCGCTCTTTAGATGAGTTTAGGCAGTGGAGATAAGAAAGCCTTTTGCATAGATGCCCTGGTACATAAATGTTCAGCAAGGTGGAAATTAAACCACCTTGGACTACAAGAGTTGAAGCAGACTTTGACACAGATAATGGGTAATGAAAACAATTTAATACTGGACCTCAGTAAGTTTGCAGATGACATTAAGCTGGGAAAGACTGTTGATCTGAATGAAGATAAGAAGGCTGTACAGAGGGATCTGCAAAGGCTGGATTGATGGGTCAAGGCTATACAGAGTTCCACTACAGTAGGAATGCAACAATATCTCTTGATACCATGCGGAAAACAGCAGCATGAAATGAGTATTACATGCAAATTTGCACATCTAAAACAAACAAGGAAAAATAATGCTATAAAAAGCAGCAACCTACAAATAAGAGTAAAGACACTAATCCATGCTGGCTCTCTAGACATTTTGGTTTATTAGGCTCCTCTCCCACTGTTAGAACAACATTGTTTCAGTTTGCATGTGTGTTTTTGTCCCAGATATAACTGGGATGATTTTGCAGCCACTCCTGACAAATAACTGGCTGTCTCTTGCAAATGTAGCCAAACAGATGTTCTAGAAACACCGCACCATTTCAACAGGTTCCAATCATCAATCAAGTGAAAGTTGTCCCTTTTTCTCCATACCACATTTCCCATTTTTCTGTTTTGTGTTTTAAATATATCTAATCCAGATCCTCTCCAGAGAGAGCTGCTCCCCGTATGCAAACAGCCTGGAACAGGCTGGATCAATAGGCCAAGGTCATTGCCATGAAATTCAACAAGGCCAAGTTCTGGGTCCTGCATTTGCATCACAACAACCCCATGCAATGCTCCAGGCCTGGTGAAAGGGGCTGCTCAGCAGACAAAGAACTGGGGGTGCTGGTTGACAGCTAGCTGAATATGAGCCAGTATGTGCCCAGGTGGCCAAGAAGGCCAACATCATCCTGGCTTGCATCAGGAACAGTGTGACCAGCAGGAAAATGACAGTGATTGTCCCCCTGGACTCAGCAATGCTGAGGCCACACCTTGAATACTGGGTTCAGTCTTGGGACCCACACTACAAGAATGACATTGAGGTGCTGAAGCAGGTCCAGGGAAGGGCGACAAAGCTGATGAAGGGACTGGACAACAGGTCTTGTGAGGAGCATCTGAGGGAACTGAGATTGTTTAGTCTGGAGCCAAGGAGGCTGAGGGAGACCTCCTCACTCTCTACAACTCCTTGAAAGGAGGTGGTAGTGAGGTGGGTGTTGGTCTCTCCTTCCTAGTAAGAAGTGATGACTTCAAAAAATGGCCTCAAGTTGCATCAGGGAGGTTTAGATTTGATATTAGAAAAAATTCTTCACTGAAAGTGTTCTCAAAGACCTGGATAGGCTCCCCAGGAAGGTTGGGTGAATCCCCATCCTGGGAGGTGTTTAAAAGAAGCAGAGATGTGGTACTGAGGTGGTTTGGTTGAATTAGATAATGGTTGGACTCAATGATGTTAAAGGTCTTTTCCAATGAAAACCATTTTGTGCATGTGTGTCAGTCCCTTCACTTCCATGCCCCTTCCCCCACCACAAAGCTGGGATGGGGGAAGCAGAGCAGCTGGAATGGAGGGAGCCAAGGCAGAGACACCTCCCCCTCACCCAGGACTGCAGGTCAGTAGACTCTTTAAGAGCCCCTCCCCCAAGCCACATGCCCTGCCAAGCACAGTAAGACACAGCCCCCGTGCTGGGGCAAGTCTGGGCAAAGAACAGATGTTTATCTGTTCCTGCTGCCCACTTCTATTGTTTGGCTTTGGAAATGCTCTCCTGGTGACATGTGACAAAATTAGACTTGGTTTTATCAAAACAAAACAGTTGCAGAGAGAGCAAGCTCTTTGACTCCAGTTTTCCCTCCTGACACATGTGGACTAAGCAGTTGTAGAAGTTCAGGAGAATTCTCTAATAAAAAGGGAGAAAAAGAGAAACTCTCACAATCAGCAAACAGTGTTGTGAGTATCTGATATATTCCTAAGTCCCCAGGAAGTTCTTTTTTTTTGTAAGTGGGGTATTATTGCTGCTTTTCGATTTATCTTTTCCAAATACTGTTCTCAAACTATCTGTAAACATTACTATGATGAAGATAACCCACAATCAAAATATTGAACCTTTATAAAATTTGTATCACATTACCAGGGAGGTGGAGCCAATAAATATATAAATAAATAAATAAATAAATAAATTTTAAATAAATTTCTCACCTTATTTCATAACATATTTTATGTCATGTTTTATGTTCTCTGTAAGGCAAATGAATGTCAGCTCTTCCCAGAAATGGAAGTTTTGAAAAGTAGCAATGTCAGACCTGAACTATACTGCTCCCCACCACCCACAATCCGTTTGTTTCACCCCTCCATCCAATGCCTTTCCTCTAATCCTATCCTTATTCTCGAAAAAAAAAGAAAATGTTTTTTGTTACCTTCATGAAATCTTTCATTTTGAAATGAACTGACGTTGAATGATATTGCAACACCAAAGTCAAAATGACCACTGTAAGGAAAAATAGTGTGATACTTCCTTTAATTACTAGAGGAAGAATTTAAAATGTTTAATATAACTTCACAAATGCATAAATAATACCATTTTAAAGCTATCATACAGCAGACAACTACAATATAAGACTCTTTCTAACCACGCACAATGGAGTTGTTTCTATCCTACAACTTAATTTTTTTTTGTCATCAAAAGCTAATTATTAATACAGAAAATAAGGTTCACTTATATAATACTAATAATTTTTATGCTACCTACTTCTGCAACAGGCACTTGGTAACGCTACTAAAATGAAAAGGAGTAACACCCCTAATGCAGCTGTACCCATCTGAGGTACCCACCTTACCTACATCAGATTCACTGGAAATCAACTAGATCCTCACTAGTGAATACCTACATAAATTCTTTGTCTGATGATAAACTTCTTATGAAATTGTAATCACATAAATTTGTGGAATGGAAAGTCCTATCTAACTTCCTCAGTTATATTTAATGTGAGTCTCTCTTGCCAAAACTACTGAAGTACTCTGTATTTTTGATAGGTAAATACACAGCAGGAGCCACTTTTGTAGAGGCAAAAGGTTTTAGGTTATTTTCTTATACTGAAATTTCATTAGAAATGATATATTAACCATCAAAAAGAAAAATATCCTCCACACCAACAGAGACAGTCCAAAACCTTATCTCTATGATTTCACATAGATAATATTAAATGAGAATTTCTATTCTGGTAAGGGAGAAGAGGCAAAACACATTGAAAGCTACTGTCACAGTCACTTTTACACAATCTGCAAGAAATTTAAAAAAATTTATTTTATGATGCTATACAAATATATTGATGATTCTCTCTCTCCAGTATTTTCTGTCAGTATTCTATGGCACCAAAAGCTGTAAAAAAAAAGAAGCTGGAAAAAATGCCCCCAAATGGCATCTAGTAAAAGCTGTTAAAAACAAGTTAAGAGCTGTGTATGGAATCTGTAGTTTTTATAGCTAATTATTTCCTCAAGTTTGGAATTCTAACCTGCAAGGAGTTCATGAACACAATTACAAAGATTTTTGCAAAATTCATAGCTGTTACAGATGGCAGTGGTTACACTTTACATCACAACAGCCAACAGCTGTTTGCGTGAAACACAACCAGCTGGATGGAATCCACTTGCACAGTAAAACATATTAGGCAACCATACTACCCCTTCTGCTTTCGTATCTTGGTGACAAAAAGAAGGTGGAGGAAAGCATAAATCGGAACAAACCAAAACTGAACTAATTCAACATCTACATTCTGAAGAACTTCAGTCTGTCATCTCAACCATATACTAAAATTTTACTTACAGAGAAGAGCGGAACACACTTGTGCTGGACATACAGCAGTTCATTCAGTTCTGTATCTCAGAACTAAGCATTTAAAGAGCAGTGCAGTCACCAGTCACATTCAGCATAGATTCACAAAGGGCAAGTCCTGTCTAAATAATCTGATGTCCTTCTATGGTATAGTCACCCACCCACAAGTGAAGGGAAGGCACTGGATATACTTTTCCTGGATTTTAGTGAGGCTTTTGATCCTGTTCCTCACAGCATCCTTCTGGACAGGTTGTCCGGCTGTGAGATGATCAGGTTCATGGTGCACCGGGTAAAGAACTTGCTGAAGGGCAGAGGTCAAATGTTTGTAGTGAGTGAGGCTATGTCTGGTGTTCCTCAAGAGTTCAATCCTAGAGTTCTGTTCTGTTCAGTATTTTTATCAATGATCTGGATGCAGGACTCAAATGTGCCATTAGCAAGGCTGCTGACTACACCAGTAACTGAGAGGTGCTGCTAACTCTCTTAAGGAACAAAGGGCCTTGCAGAGGGATCTAGATAGATCAGCCTATCAAAAGAGGTGATCACTCCACTGCCTTGAGAGTTGGTGCAGCCTCACCCTGAGTACTGTGAGTAGTAAGATTCTCCCGACCAGCACCCACACATGTGAGGATTATTTTGATCCATAGCATCATAGGTGGAATTACCTGTGATGCAACTTCCCAATGACAAACAAGAAGACCTGCACTTTCATGCATTCAGGAGAACACACAAGGCACAAGGAGGTGTTAAGGGAAGCACTCTACCCTACAGCAATCACATCTTTGCAGAATTTCACAGTAATATCAGGCTATATTTCTACCATTACTGTTAGCTTAGGATCAATGAATTCTGCGCCAACATTACCAGCTGCCTTAACACTAGTATTTACGCAGGTACATCTTATCACGATGGAAACCATCTGTTCCCAAACCAGGACAAGCAGAACTGTAGATGATGCACTAACTTGAGTCCTACGCTTGCTTCTTTTCCCATTTGTACCAATCATCTGTGCCTCATTTCTTATTTTGAAGTTACTCCTGACAAGCAAAAACAATAATATATCTAAAAGAGGTGTAACAGAAGACGCACTACAGCTCTAAGGGGCTACTAATCCATCTGCTGACTGTGCTGCCAGGCTACTATGCCTCAGTGTACTGGTTTTAGGCTATGCCTTTAAATTTTTTCACAGATCTTGAGCAGAAAGTAGTAAAAATGTAAATAAATCACTATTGGGTATAAAAAAGGAAAATAATGATTAAATTCCATTGGAGGGATTGCTCCCTTAAGATTTGGTTCTCAAAACAATGTTCAGTTCTGTTTAGCAGTGTGGTGCAGAGTGTCTGCTTTCTTCTTGTTTCTTTTGCTGGGAGGATTTCTAACACGCCACTGCTGGCCTTGACTGCTTGGTCTAGTATTAACCTTATCTGCTTCTCTCTCTCTCTCTTTTGTTTTTGGCCAGGGGGTCAGGAGGAGGCAGGAAGGGGGAGGCAAGGGGCCAGCTTTCCTGGTCTCTTTTGGCTGGGGCAGGGGGGAGTTGTGCTGTTTCGTTAATTGTAAATATCTGTAAATATTGTAAATACTGTATATTTGTATATATTCATTGCATTACATTGTAGACTGTAGTTTTGCTTGTAAATATAGCTCCATTTGCTTCCAAACTGAACTAGTCTGGTAAAGTTAATGTTGGAGGGGGGGAATTTCCAACCCACCACACTCAGGTCCAGACAGCTCCATGTTTGCGTAGTGCACCTGAGGTGTGCAATAACCTGAAACATGGGAAGTCTCCTAGTACTTAGGGAACACATACACAGTTTTGCTCAGGCCTAAGTATCGTATGCCTTGACAGTTTTACTTTCTGTTCAATAATATGGAGCTTAAATTCACATTTTACAAGTTTGGTGTGCATAGGATTCCTTGACAGGCTTGATATAGGGCAAATGCAAGGTCCTGTCACTGGAATCAGGGCAATCCTCAATGTCGACACTGACCAGGTGATGAACTGACTGAGAGCAACCCTGCAGAGAAGGGTGTTGGCAGATAAAAAATTTAATGAGCCAGCAGCATATGTTTGCAACCTAGAAAGCAAATCACATCGTGTGCTGAATCAAGAGAATTTTGTCTACCAGGTCAAGGGAGGTGATTCTCTCCTTCTGTTCCACTCTCATGAGACCCCATGGAGTACAGTGTTCAACTCCGGGGTCCAGTGTAAGAAAGACGTAGACCTGCTCAAGTGGGTCCAGAGGAGGGCCACAAAGATGATCAAGGAGCTGGAGCACCTTCCCTATGACAACATGCGGAGAGTTAGGGTTTTTTAGCATGGAGAGGAGAAGACTCTCTGGATATTTTATAGCAGCCTTCCAGTACTTAAAGAAGGCCCACAGAAAAGATGGAAAGGGACTCTTTATCAGGGAGTACGGTGAAAGAACGAGGGGCAAAGGTTTCAAACTTAAAGAGGGTAGTTTTATATCAGACATTAGGAAGAAGTTCATTATTGTAAGGATAATGAGACACCAGAACTGGTTGTCCAGAGAAGTTGTGGATGCCCTCTCCCTGGAAGTCTTTAAAGCCAGGTTGGATGGGACCTCGAACAACCTGGAAGGTGACCCTGCCCTCGGCAGGGTGTTGGAATTAGATATCTTTAAAGTCTGTCCCAACACAAAAATCACGCTATGATTCTGTGATTTCCCAGATCATGCCATAGGGACAGGCTATAAACTATGGAGAGTACATCTTTGAAAGGAAAAACAATCATAATGAACTGGCACACTCTTGATTCTGAATGGGAAGCTGGAAGGCCAGGCAGAATAGTTCTCTAGGCAAGATCTGACCAATGGGCTGTGTGCTAGACATCCCACAACTGGACAGGCAAGAAAACACAGGAAAATAAAGTTTTCTCCATTTTGCAGAAAATGAAGTAAGAAAAAATGAGATTAAAATGTCTCCCATGAAGTTACTCCAGGAGAATCTCCATTTACTACAAAAGAATCAATAACTCAGTAAAGGTATTTCCAAGTCCCACTCAAATTGTTCTTGAATTCTTCCAACACAATTCAAACCTGAAATATAGTTCAGTACCAGAGACAATGATTGCACACCAATTGTGAAGATCACATAGAAGCTTCAGTTTACTTGGGGAATGAGAGGCAAGTCATTCCATGGAAAAAGTTGCACACTTAACAAGTTATTACTACTTTTTATCTCTACATTTGGGATGCTATTCAAGACTTACCAAACTTCACTGCTTCTAGAAATTGTGACAACTCAGGGAAAGGCTCAGATGATGTCACAGAAGCAAAAGTAGATGGGATACCAAACCAATGAAGATATTTTCATGGATATGATTCACACAGTCAGAGAAGAACAATCAGCATAATAAATAACCAGCTAATGAAAACAATTTTCTCTAAAAAGGATGCTTTCCAAAATTTTCTTATGGAATAGATATCCTCAGCTGTTTAGAGTCAGTGAGCAAGCTGTGACTGCAACAATGCAGTTAACAGGCATGCTCAATGTACAAAGAGAATGCTATCATTTACAGCACAAGAGCAATATTGCTATAGCTGATCTGGGACACAAAGCCTCCTTCCTAGAACCTTCAATACCAACTTCTCCAGCTTTCAGATCTGGAGACATGAAGTAGCAATGGGTTTAGGATAGCCTTAGCATTTTTAAATAATCCTATTCTTTCAATTTTACAGTCACATTGGGCTGGCACAATGCCACCAGAGTATGAAATTTAATACAGTCATAGCTGTCACAAGACGTATTAGATTGTTCTATCCATGGACTGTGTTCTATATATAACTGATGAGAGCTTGAATTAAGGTTGCGTTTAAAAGCCCCAGCTATATAACTAACAGCGCTTTGCACTGAACTTTTAATTATGTATGGATCACAAGTTTTCCTCATGGCAGCAATTCTTCCTCTCCAGAAATACCTCAAATATTTTGATACTATATTTACAATAATCTTTAGTGTTTACAAGGGCTACAATTTTAAAACCTGCTCCAATTCTTTTGAAGCATTAATATTAAAGATTTTTTATTCATATAGAACAAAAACATAATTTCATATGAGTGTTAAACAAGGAAAACTCAGTATATTATTATTATACACTGGATTGTGAAACAATTAGAGACTACTTTACCTGAGACTCATCAAGAAGTCCATCTCACACACACAGAGAAAAAAAAAAACAAAAACACCCGCAAACCTCTGTCAAAAGCAGGAATAACTGCAAAGATTTCTGCAGAGTTACTCCCAAAGGGAAGCAAACACATCTGCATGTGACACAATACTTCCCTTTTCCAGGCAGTAAGCAAGATGTCACAAGAACAAAATATGAAATTATGTACATAGGAGGTGTGACATTTTGAAACAATCTCTGGGACTCTTACTGTTGCACCTTTCACTTGCAATTCAGGTGTCTTAGGTTGAGCAGACAGAAAGCTATTTTACTCCTCCCCAAAGGAGTAAAATAAAAACACTCCACACACAGAATTGGAAAGTTAAATGGAAATACTATTCACAACTATATACAACAATACTACATACACAAAATTCATATTCAGCCTCGGCCCAGTTCTCCATTCTGGGTTTACGAGAACATCACTAGGTCAACACCTTCCCAAACCCTTCCCTCCAACCAGGCAAAAAACCCAGCCTCAGTGCTCCCTCCCACTAAATGCAGCAGGCCCAAATGCCTCAAGGCCTCCCTCCCTCTCCAGGCCACATTGCATAGCAAGAAATTAGCTTGTCAGCTCAGGACCCACTCCCTACAAACGAGAGATAGGAGCTGCTGCAATGCCTGGAGAGAAAGGGGCCAAAAAGGGCAAGAACAGACTGTTATACAGAGGTCACAAAATTATGGGATAGAGATAACAAAGTTACAGTACCCTGTACACCTTCCGGTCTGTCCAGCCCCTTGGAAAACCATCTCTATGGTTAACACATCCCAGTCTTAAACCCATAACAGAGGGCTTTCTCTACCAAAGGAACTCTAGCTTGTATGTGTTCGCTGTACGCTTCAGTACTAAACTGCAGAAAAGCAGAGAAGTGTTTTGAACAATGGAAACTAAACAGACTAAATAAATTTTTAACAGTAACTTTAGAACAGTCCATTTCTTTTTCTTGTTTGGCACAGGACAATAAATTCGGTGTTAAACACTCAGTACAGCTTTCACAATCATGAGAATCACAGCACAGTTGCAGGAGAAACAGGCCACTTACCTGGTGGTCAAGTAATTCACCAAAGATGTCTGTTTTCCTAGAAATAGCAGTTGCAGGTCTGAGGTATGTCACAGCTTTATGCAAGATTCTTTTGAATTATTTGTTCCACTGTTATTCCTAAGAAGTTGGCAATAAGAACTTAAAATGCCCTGGAAATAAGCACTGGGTCTTCAAACAAACTTCTATAGCTACCAGAACAGAATCCAGTTCACAAATTCTGCTTTATAGAACACTTAAGTTATGCAAAGACTTCACTTAAAGAATCACAGAATATATTTGGTTGGATGAGACCTTCAAGATCATCTAGTCTAACCTTCGACCCAGCCCTGAAGGGTCAACACTAAACAATATCCTTAAGTGCCAGCTCCACAAGCCACTTAAACCTACTTAAACCACTTTTTCTAGTCCTGTCGCTTGACACCAAGGACAAGAGGCTGTCTCCCTCCTCACTCCAACCTCCCTTCAGGTAGCTGTAGAGAGCAATAAAGTCTCCCCTCAGTGTCCTCTTCTCCAGACTGAACAATCCAGCTCCCTCAGGCACTCCCTCAGACACTACTTACAGGTCATGTGCTTCTAGGCCCTTCATGAACCTCGCTGCCCTTCTCTGGACACACTTCAGTACCCTAATGTCCTTACAGTGAGGGGGCCAGAACTGAACACAATACTTGAGGTGTGGCCTCACCAGTGCTGGGTGATGATCTGTTTCTGCTGGCCACCATGTTTCTCATACAAGCCAGGATGCCATTTGTGTTCTTGGCCACATGAGGCACACTGCTGACTCAGAGACTATCAACCAATGTCCTCAAGTCCCTCTCCGAGTTGCAGCTTTCCAACCACAACCACACAACCCCAAGTCTGTAGCTTACTATGGAGTTGTTGTGACCCAAGTGCAGGACTTAGCACTTGCCCTTGTTGAACCTCATACAATTAGCCTTGGCCCACTGGTCTAATCTGTCCAGATCCCACTATAAAGCTTCCCTACCCTCTAGCAGATTGACACACCCACCCATCTCGGTGTCATCTTACTTTCAGAGGCTTTTGGGACAATTGTCAAAGGCAATTTCAGAAGCTCCATCTTGCTGATTTTAAAATACTATTAGGAGCGGTCCATTAACCTGAGACAAATATGGGCCATTTGGACCCTGTATTAAAAAATATGCAACTCTATTTACTGTCCAAGAGCCAATAAGCCAGAAAAGGTCTCATCCCCTTCTTTCACTTCTTCCTCCTTTTCAAAGGAGTAAATATGCAGTTTGAGTCTACAGTAATAATGCCTATATGAAAATCCCCAATCTTTAGAATAATATCAGAAATGGACACAACACACCATACCTTTTAGCTCACTTACCACCACCATCCATGCATGCTGAGACTTTAAAAAGATGTTAAAACACAATATCTGTTGCAAGTGCTCAGGTAATATCATCTGCATTGAATACAATTTGCATTTATTGTTATCTAGATACTTATATGGCTTCCTTATGGCATTACTAAGACCTTTCCCAGGTAGTAATGAATTTCTCCAGGAAATACCCTTTTAAAATACACATGATTATTTTCAGTTGAGAGCTGAAGAACAGATATGAAGGGGAATAGAGTGCACTGCTGAAGGCCACATCAAATGTCTATGAAACACCTATGACCAGAGCAGAAGCCTCCCAAAATCACAGATTGGCTGTGACTCCATGCTGTCCTTTCTCCCCTACTCCCCTACTTAGCTGAAAAGAAAGTCAAAATGAAGCAGTTACATGACCTTTTGATCTCGTTTGAGTCAAAATTATTATCTCTGAATGGAATAACATTAAAATATTAAGAATGCTAAAATTTTCTGCATTGTGCCACCACAAATACCACATTTATTCTGAATATTCTTAACAAAGAATTGTCCCACCAATCACTACTGTTGCTAGTGGTGGCTGTGTCAGAGCTATGTGACAGTGGTTATTTTCAAGATGTAGAAATAATTCTGTATCAGTTCATATTGAGTTTATAGCACTTAGAAGCAAAGATGATATCAGTCTACCATTCTGGAGGTTTTTGGATTCCCTGTTCTGAATGATCCATTTTCAGCAACTTTAAATCCAAGATGGGTATATGTCAAACCTAGCTATGGAGATGATTTGAAGAGATGAAGGGATGACAGGGATTCAGATCTAACAAAGTATGCCTGAAACCATCCCACCCACAACCCCACCCCCCTTTTTTTTTTTTTGGTGGGGAGAGGAGCATTAATGAGTATAATAAAAGAAATATGCTTCCCTGCAAAGTATTCCTTGTGTCTAGTCTTGTACCTTCACAGTACAATAATGCTGATCTTTCTCCATTTTCATGCTAGACTACTAGGAAAAAATTCAATGTTCACAGAAAAAAATCCCCCGCTGCAAACAGCCTGCTAACACAAGGAATGATGCTGGTAAGCAAGAGTATTTATAGCTTAGTTTTAATGGGTGTGTTGTTTCTTTGGGAATACAAAACACAGACTTCATGATTTTGTAGTGCTCTTAGCAGAGAGAAACTACCAGGAAGCTTACTGGTGCAACTTGAAGGAGAGCTAAGTAAAACAGATGTACACTTGGAAAGGAATTTCCCTCAATTAGGAATTCTAGGATCTGTGGGGGTAATTTTCTTATTCTGTAATACTGTCCACTCGCAACAATCACATTATCGTTTCTGACAATGTCCATATTATTGCACAGACCTAGAAGTGTAATACTTCCCTGCAGCTTGTGATAGCATTTTTATATTTTCTGGATTTTGTACAAAAGATATTTAGCTTGTTTCAATCTACCAGTGTTTTATGACACATGAAGGGCAGGTATCTGGATAGGTGCTCAACAAGCCTTTCTGCACATCACGTTGCCTGCCTAAACAAATCTGATGGACTTGTTCTGTCCCGAGTTGTTACCCTAACAGCAAGCTGTCCATACCAAATCTGTCATGATAATGACAGAAGAAACAGCACCAAAAAAAGGTCTAATATAACTCAGAACATGTAAAAATCTGCCAGTGGTTTGTGAGCTTTTGGCATCATACACAAAAACTAACTGCAAGCAGTACTTCTCAGCTGCGTCACTGTTCTTAAAGTGGCTTGTTCACAATCAAAGACACACTTAATGAGTTTGAAGCAGCACATATTGGGCATGATGTAGGTCAGGATGTCTCAAGGAAGACACAGATTCAACCAGTAGTTGAATCTGTAGTGGTTCCCCCCTTTCACTATCAGAGAGATCATCTTGGAGTACATATCAGAAGAAAATTCTTCGCTGAAAGGATTTTCAAACACTGCAATAGACTCCCCAGGGAGGTGGTTGACTCTACATCCTTGAGGTATTTAAAAGATAAAGAGATGTGGTGCTGAGTGACATGGCTCAGCAGCAGTCTAGACAGCTAATGGTTGGACTCAATGATCTTAAATGTCTTTTCCAACTGAAACAATTCTATGTTGCTATGATTCTATCTTGAAAAAAATGCTAATTCACAATGGTGGAAAACCATCAGGATACCCATTCCACACCAAACAAAAATAAGCTTATGCAGGAGTTATGTCAAAGTACAGTCGACCCACGATTCTTTCACACTCTTGACAGCAATGTTGTCAAGTCTCCCTTTCTAATACATCATAAATCAGGATCACAATTCAAATATTTATTGTTGGGACAGCACTTGTAACAAATGGGAGTGCTGAGACTAGAACCCAATACTATTCTCTGCATCTTTCCTGTGCCAGAGAAGGCTTAAAGACTAGAAACATACATAAGCTCCTCAAACCAAAACTACACAAGTCAAAGAACTTTATCTTACAGACATGACAATAAAACTTTAGCTTGAAAATACGGCAGCTGTAAGCAAAACCAACACATCATCCTAGCAGCTTGTAGTACAGTCTTACTGCAATACACCATATTCAACTGTTTCTGAATGGGAACAAAGAGCATCATCTGCTGATTCCCAGTATCAAATCCTACAGCAAACCTTTCTTCCTTTAAGATCATCCAGGGTAGTCTTCACTATGCCAAAACATCAGCATAGATTGCAAAACCAGCTCCGACCACCATGGTCTGATATAAAACTGCAAGACTGCACCATCTGTGCAGGTGTGACAAGAAAAATTGTTAATCATCAAAATTTTAGAATTTCGTTGTATTTGCTTCAGTACATGTTTTCCCACAAAAGAGTCTCTGTGTTAAGCATCCCAAGGGTCTCCAAACGATTCATTCCAACCATTTACCACTCTGTACCTTCATATTCCCCTTTGTCTGGCATGTAGAATAGATGCTAACTTTAAAGGATCTTCTTTTATCTTCCCCTGACACTTTTCTACACAGTTAGGGTAAAATGAGTGTTTTCACCAGTAATTATCAATTCAATGTCTTCAGCTTCTACCCCTGCAACAGACAGGCTTACTGCATTCCTCAGGAGAATTGGAACCATTCCTCTCTCCCCATCAACAGGTGGGAAGAAACATTCATAAGCAGGTTCATGAATTTAATAAACTTGGGCACAACAGTGATGGCACCAGAAAGGTATGTCTTTTTTTTGCCTCCTTTCTCATACATGAACTTATGTAAAGTACTTGCTTTCCCCTGTGCACATCCCTCAAATAAAGAACATGCATTGTCCTTTAATTTCTTATCGTACTCCACAAAACCTTTTGATGCAATATTGGATCACTGCTACCATTTTACTAACACACCCCAGCAAACCTTAAAAAGCTGCAAAACAGACTCATGTATGACTTTTTACATACAGAGTGTCAAGTTCCTTCTTTCACAGCAGCACCTGCCTGTATGCACTGCATAGTCATGGGAGCTCGTTTATACAGTTAATTATTCCCTTCCAGGGTGAGAGGTTCATTCTGTTTCTTTATTAAAGCCCATCAGTTTTCTCAAGTGTAAAATACTATAACTTCAGCAGGATAATGTAAGTCTTACAGCAAGTTAGCTTCAAGTCAGTTCTTTGATTCTCAGCTTCTGGCTTCAGTTCTTAAGGCTACCATTAAGCGTTAACACAGTCAGCAGCTTGCTGTGTGACCCTAGCCACAGAATTCCAATTGCACTTCCCATTTTTCTTACTTGTAAAGAGCTTTTAATCTTCAAACAGGAGAAGCTACTCATAGATTCATAGAATACCAGGTTGGAAGGGACCTCAAGGTTCATCTAGTCCAGAGTAAGAATGTAGTTTAAATGAGATGGCCCAGCACCCTGTCAAGCTGGGCCTTGAAACTGTCTGAAGTAGGGGAATCTACCACCTCCCTTATTTAATAGTTTGAATGGTGAAAATTTTTTTCTGCCATCCAGTCTGAATCTTCCCAGTAGCAACTGTGGTACCCATTAACACTTGTTTTTAACATGACTGTTTGTAAAAAGGGATTCTCCCTTCTCATCATAACGGCCCTTTATGTACTGGTAGTCATTCCAAATACCAAATATTCTTATGGTAAGCATGTTGAAGTCCCACGATGAAAGGTTCTACATAAATGTAAAATGATGGTAAAATGTTGTTATTAATGTGCATATGAACATATTTCCATCTGAACTTTCAAACAGCTTGTGGTGAGTTTGAAATTGCCCCCAACATTAACTTCACCAGACTAGCTCAGCTTGGAAGCAAATGAAGCTATATTTACAAGTGACACTACCGTTTACAATGGAATGAATATACACAAAATATACAGCATTTACAATATTTACAGGTATTTACAATTAACAGAAACAGCACAAAAACCTTCCTGGCCAAAGCTGGCTCTCTGCCTCCTCCTCCTCCCCGTGTCCCCCTCCCCCACCACCTCTGTCCAAAGGAAAGAAAGAGAGAGAGAAGCAGAGATTATGTTAGAACTTGCCAAGGTCAGCAAGCAGGTTGATATCTTCCACAGTGAAGGAAGCAAGAAGAGAACACCCAGCTAGACTACTGCAGCAGAACAGACTAGACTGAAATTTGTTTTGAGAACTAAATCTTAAAGGGTGCTATCCCTCCAATGGAATAAATCAGAATAATCGTTATTTTTCCTTTTTACAACCAATAGTGATTTATTTACATTCTTACTGCTTTCTGCTCAAGATCTGTGAAAACTTTTAAAGGCATAGCCCTAAAACCAGTACACAGCTTTACACCCTTGGAGAGGACATCAGAAGCAAGAAAGAGAGGTGAAGAAAACTAGTAAATATAGTAAGGTCATTAATAGTTTTTTTTTTCCGGATCAAGATGGAACCCTTTTATTTTTAACTCAAGTGTTAACACACAACATTAATGATATTTTACAGTTCCTGGCATCAATCAATACTAGAACTAACAAGAGAGGTGATTTTCCTCCAAACGAATGAAAATAAGACAAAAATAAATTCTAGCAGCAAATAAAAGTAGTAAAAAGCTGACATCCTGAATTAGCTCTAAGTTTATATATTCAGCAGTCATATTCTTAACTTCCTATTTGTGTTGCTATGCAGCATAACTTCCATCTGATATTAAAGTCCGGATACATATGCATGCACACACTTCTGCACAGCCAAACAGAACAATTAATTCATAGTGATGAAGTAACTTCAGTTTTCACCATATCCACTAAATGGAAGTGTGTAGGTACATAGATATGCAAATTGATTTTGGAATCAGGCCAAACCTAAAATTACATTCTTTGTAACATCTGTCACTATTCGTCTGTCACGCATCAAAGAATGCCAGGCCATACTATGACATCAGCTCAGGAACATACATACTTTTGTCTAAGTTACTATGGACTGTTAGTGCTCTCATGACAACTCTAGTGCATATTTCTTATACCTGTAATTGAAACCTAGCAAGAGATTACAATGAAATTCCACTCCCTGCAACACTCCCTTGCTTCTTTCCTATCAGGAGTATGAATGCTCATAAGTACTTGGTCAGTGTGATGGTTTTAAGCCTTGCCAGGTAAAATGTAGCAATACAGTTCCGAAGCAAACTCCTATCACTCAGCACCTACTCCAGAGGCCTTCCATTACCCCTGTGGATTTGCAATTACCCTTGAATCTCATTCTTCTCTACCCACAAAAGATCTACAAACACCTTCAGATAAAGCAGTATTTGCATCATTTGTGCCCTAAATTTTCTCTCATATGCAGACAAGGTAAGTGAAATAATAATCACCCTTTAGTGGCATTCATTGAATCATTAAAGTTGGGAAAGACCTCTAAAATCAAGTCCAACCATTTACGCAACACCAGCATGCCCACTAAACCATGTCTCAAAGTGCCATGTCTACACAGCTTTTAACACCTCCAGGGACCTCCTTCCATGGGCAGCCTGTTCCAATGCCTGACCACTCTTTGAGTAAAGAAATTTTTCCTAATACCAAATATAAACCTCCCCTGGTACAACTTGAGGTTGTTTCTTCTCATCCTATCACTAGCTACATCATTTACCACATCACTGCAGACTATCACAGAAATCAAATAACACATTTTTTTTTATTTATTACAGGAGGAATAGGTACTCTTCATTAGACTGAGCAGCATGCTTGGTTAGTATCCAGTGTGCCAGTTCTCAGGAGATATAGGTATGCCAAATACAACTGATATTATTTATTCATACTAGTGCTGCAAAAATGGCAAACAGGAGCAAGACAGGGCTTCTAAACTCAAAAGTTGCCATAGAATGTAAATCACAACATCCTAAGAGGTCTCAACATGACTAAACACTTTATATTTTAAAACGAACGAGGTAGCAGATACATGGAGATGAACATCCCTCAGGAATCAGTACTGAAACCAGTCTTGTTCAACATCTTTGTTGGTGACATCGACAGTGGCATTGAGTGTACCCTCAGCAAGTTTGCTGATGACACCAAGCTGTGTGGTGCAGCAGATACGCTGGAGAGAAGGAATGCCATTCAGAGGAACCTTGACAGGCTGGAGAGGTGGGCACAAGCCAACCTCATAACGTTCAACAAGTCCAAGTGCAAGGTCCTGCATCTGGGTCAGGGCAATCCCAAATACCGATACAGGCTGGGCAGTGACTGGCTTGAGAGCAGCCCTGAAGAAAAGGACTTGGGGGTGCTGGTGGATGAGAGGCTTAACATAAGTCACCAGTGTGCACTTGCAGCCCGGAAAGCAAATCACATTCTGGGCCGCATCAAGAGAAGCATAGCCAGCAGGTCAAGGGAGGTGATTCTCCCCCTTTACTCTGCTCTGGTGAGACCCCACCTGGAGTGCTGCATCCAGTTCTGGAGCCCCTATTACAGGAAGGATCTCGACATGCTGGAACATGTCCAGAGAAGATATGAATCACCTCACTGACCAGCCATTTGTGCCACATTTGGTTATGGGTAAGACAAACATCAGGAACATCTCTGTCATGGGTTAAGTTGAACCTCTTGCGGTTATTCATACCATGCTGCAGCCATGCCAGCTTCAAAAACATGGAAGTGCTAACTGGAGCAAAGTATTATGGGGCTTGAAGTTCATATTGCAACATGGAAGACTTCCTGTTCTGGTTGCTGCTTCCGGGTTCTGAGTTCTTGGGTGCTGGCTCTTTTCTGCAGGCATGGCACCAGAATGGGTGGCAGTCAGGTAGCTGCTGGTTTTAGTTTTCTGGTTTATGCTGTTTTTTCCCACCTGTGTATTTCACTGTGCTTCTTCTGCAAATAGGCTAAGCTAAGGTAATCATGCATTGTATTACTAGATTAATTAATTATTAACTAAGACATTAGCATGTTGTGCTTATGATATGTTATATTAAACTCTTATCTCTTTATCTCAACCTTGAGTTGTGTGTGTTACTCTTCCCCTCACTTGTGTGTTGGGGGAGAGTGTAAGTTAGCCCCCATTACAATCTGTTAGAACCATGGTGTTCTTTTGGAAGCTGGCAGGGTGAAAAATAAGCCTTTAATTTGTATACTGGACACATTTGCTCAGTTACGGATGACAAGGCATCAGAGCCTAATTTTAGTGGGAGTCTCATATTTGACTTTGTTTCTCTTTTGTTAAATGTATATTTGGCTCAGGTAGTGACTTTAACAGTTTGCTTTATAGTGCTGGTGTCTTGCTTACAAATTGGAGATGTTACTGTCTAAGTCTGCATTTAAAATCAATGCTGTGTAATTGCAGTATGCTCCTAGTTTTAAGACATTGATGAGAGAAATGTGCTATAGCAGCAATACTTGGCACAAACACAAACAATTAGAGCTAAATTTCATGTCCATTTCCAAACTAATTTGGAAAACAAAGATTGCAGGATAGGTTCTTAGACTTTTCAAGTCTAAGATGGCTGGTCAGTGAGGTGGATTGAAAACTGGCTCCACAACAGAGTTCAGAGGGGCATCATCAATGGCACAGAGTCAACTTGGAGGCATGTGGCAAGTGGTGTCCCCCAGGAATCGGTATTGGGTCCAGTTTTGTTCAATATCTTTATCAACAACCTGGATGAGGGCAGTGAGAGTACCCTCAGCAAGTTTGTTGATGATACAAAACTGGGGGGGTTGGCTGACACCCCGTCAGGCTGTGCAGACATCCAACGTGACCTGGACAGGCTGGAGAGCTGGGTGCAGGCAAACCTCATGAAGTTCAATAAGGACAAGTGCAGGGTCTGACATCTGGGGAGAAATAACAACAGGCACCAGTATAGGTTAGGGGCTGCCCTGCTGGAAAGCAGCTCCACAGAGAAAGACCTTGGAGTGCTGGTGGACAGCAAGTTCTCCATGGAACAACAATGTGCTCTTGTGGCCAAGAGAGCCAATGGGATCCTGGCATGCATCAAGAAAGGAGTGTCCAGCAGGTCTAGGGAAGTTCTTCTACCTCTCTACTCTGCCCTGGTGAGACCACACCTGCAATACTGTGTCCAGTTTTGGGCTCCCCAGTTCAAGAGAAACAGCGACCTGCTAGAGGGAATCCAACGGAGAGCCACCAGGATGATTAGGGGACTTAAGCACCTTCCTTATGAAGAGAGACTGAGATCCCTGGGGCTATTTAGTCTTGAGAAGACTGAGAGGGGATCTCATCAATGTGTGTAAATATCTGAGGGGTGGGTGTCAAGTGGAGGGGGCCAGGCTCTTTTCAGTGGTTCACAGTGATAAGACAAGGAACAATGAGTTCAAATTTGAACATAGAAGATTTCACCTCAACATGAGGAGAAACTTCTTTACAGTGAGGGTGACGGAGCACTGAAACAGGCTCCTCAGGGGGGTTGTGGAGTCTCCTTCCCTGGAGACTTTCAAAGCCCACCTGGATGTGTTCCTCTGCAGACTACCCTAAGTGATCGTGCTCTGGCAGGGGGGTTGGACCTGATGATCTCTTGAGGTCCCTTCCAACTTCTGATATACTGTGACACTGTGATACTGTGCTCATGAGATTACATACTGAACATAACACCGGCACTGCACTGGATCTGCCTGAATGCTCCAAAGGCACTGAAATGATTCAGAGGTGCTCTGGACAGCAAGTGCTTAGCTGGAGGCAGATGCATTTGTTCAGCCAAACCCCTGTTTCCAGGGAAGAATGTATTCTTTCTGATTTCCAAGAGAGGAGTCTTGAAGTGTACTGGGTTGGGTATACTGAAAAAGGAGAGAGTGCCTTCTTCAAGAGTCCTATTAGACAGAGAAAACTCCAGAAATGCAGGAGCTAAGATCCCACAGAAAAAAAAAAAAAAAAAAAAAAAAGAAGAAAGAAAACCCTAAACAAAAAAGAAACAATAACCAAAGGCTTGAAAAGCAGGTTGTCTTAACCAAGACCGTTGATTTTGGCAGGAGATGAAAGGGTTGAGCTAATGAGAAGCAAGGCAATGAGAGGACTTACTAGAGGCTTGAGGCTTGTTAGGAGAGTTTATATATGGTTTTCTTCCTGTGGTATGTCCGCTATGTTGATGCATTTGCTTTCCAGGGATAGCTGGGGCCGCTCTACTGGGATCCTGTGTGTGCTCTCTGAAGTGCTGCTTTGTCACCTCAGGGAAATGCCTTAGAGCTGTGCTGTTGCTCTGCTGGTTACTGGCATGCCAGGCTTTGTCCAGAATGATGCAGGTTTTCCCAAGAATACCACCTGGAGATTTGTGCTGGGGATGGATAATTATGAGGGGCAGCAGATGTGGGAAAGTATGGGCAAGCACCTAGGATTGTGGTCACCCCCAGCAGCAGGCAGATGCACCAGAGAACCATTCTGTGCCAGTATCAGCTATATCTGTTATAAGCAGAAAGAAACCCATCTTGCAAGAATGAGGATCAATCAAGGTCATCAGGGGAACAGGAAGAAGAGCCAGGAGTGGTCACTCAGTCTTTATCTCTGGCCTTGGAAGATTGTTATGAATTTATGGTTATTAATATTTAATGGGTAGAATGATTAATAAAATATATTAGTAACTTTATTAATAAAAACCCACCGAAAATATTAATAAAACCTATTTTCTGGTTCGAAATATTTGGTTGTGGAACAGATACCTCACCAGCAGGAACATGTAACAATTCAAACAATATTAGCAAAAATAAAAAACAAACAGTAATTTAAACTGTAAAGAAAAAAAAAGAACATCAGCAACATGCTGGCTTTGCCTCACTGCTGCCGTGTCTGGTAAAACTGGATCAGAACTGGCTTTTCGCAGCAAAGTTCTAGGCTTGAAGGAACTCTTGGCATTTGGTTTAGGCAGGGCTGCACTGTAGTCAGTCGGTGGCCACCTCCTCCTGTGGCTCGGGTGAGTCCTGTGTGGAAGCCGGATGAGCAGCACCTTGCTCCGCAGTTGTGGGCGATTCAAAATCTTTTATGCTGCTGAAGTCTCTTTCACACAAATGCGATTAAAAAGAAAATGGCAGTGGGGATCGGGTCCCTGGTGTTTGGGCTTCTCCAGGAACCCCTCCAGGACTGCATGGTCTGGGGCTTTTTCGCAGATTGGAGACAGAAAAATTTTCTGCTTGCACAAATGCTCTTAAAGAGGTATTTGACTCAATATGCAGTGTGAATAAATCATAAAGCATCTGGTTCTGTGCCTTTGAATTTTCTACTTCTCTTTCCAAATAAAAAAATCTTTTCCTTCAAGGACTGAATATTTTCCAAGTTACTTTTAAATTCTTCCAGTGCCTGCACAATGCAGAACTCCATAATCACTGCGGGTTCACTGTTAGATTTTCCAGTGCTCTCAGCCAGTTTCTTAATAAAATGATCTGGATTTCTGCATTTTTCTTTTGCCTATTCTAAACCTGCAGTGTACAATGGTTCCATTGTAGAATACTCATTGCTTCACTGCGCCATCTGTTATGATTATGGTTATTACTATTTAATCAGTGGAACAATTAATAAAAGATACTAATAACTTTATTAACAAAAAAAATCTGCAGAAAATAGACCCTATTTACTGGTTCAAAATACTCGGTTGTGGAACAGATACCTCACCAGCAGGAACATGTAACAATTTAAAAAATATTAGAAAAAACCCTGAAACAACAAACACTAATTTAAACTGTAAAGAAAAAAAAAAGAACATCAGCAACATGCCAGGTTTGCCCACAAGGGGGAGGAATTCCAGAATTCTCAAGGGCAACAGACCTTTCAACAGATGCTTATAAAAATCAGATTTGCTTGATTATACTCACTGCAAGTTGCTCTTTAGTCCAGTATATTCAGTCACCACGTTTATAATCGACAGATTACGGTACCATGCGGCACACATGTGGATTTAAACAAAATCAAAATGGTATCAAACACATGAAAGCTGAAGGAGTACAGTTTCACTTTCTGTTGGCTTTTGCAGCTTGTTTCTGTAGCACAGACATGGGGAACACTTTTATCTCTGAGGGCTTTATAGCTGGAAGCTTTGTAGAAAAGTGGTTGCTGATGAGGCTTGCGGGGCTCATCATCTTTATAGCTTTGCCTGTTGTGGAGAGGTTCTTCAGCTGCAGTCTTCACAGCGGTTTTTATCGCTTCTTCCAATAAAACAAAATTGTCCCAAGGACTTGGCTCCTCCAGGGTTTGTCTCTCGGCCTGGTAAGACACGTCTGTCTTCTCCTGAGCTTTACAACGTGTTACTGCGAGGGGCACTTGTGTCTTTCTGGGTAAACTGAGGCATGGTACAGATTCCAAATTGCAACGCAAGTGAGGCTTGGCTTTTCGGGCTTGCAGGATAAGGCTCATGGCTTCTCTCCTGGATCTTGAACAAGACAAGGCAAGGCACTCACTCTTTGGGCTAGTATTTATAGATTTCCTGAGACAATGATGGCCAGTGACAACAAAGATTAAGAGATAGAAACTGATACTTTAACCTATAGAATCAGTTTTCTCCAAATGAGGGCAAAGGCACACACACCTGGATCCCAGGGCATGTTTGGACAAGTCTGGGCATGTGGCAGTCTTCTGAAAAACCAGACCTCCTGGCTCCTGCTCCATTCAGGGCATATTTGAGGCTATGTCCCTTCAGGACAAATATGGCCAAGGACTAATGGTAGATGAAATAATTAGCAGGCTGCAGCAATGTGAGGGAATTCCCTCTCTTGTCATGCACAGGCCTGTGTGTCAGCTGTGAAGGAGCTGTCCCAGAAGGTTGAGCAAATCCAAGAGAACGTATTCTATTCTGCATCTGTATGGTCCTGGGTTTCAGCCATGAGGAGCAGGTACTTCCCTATCCAAGGGAGAGAAGCTGGTAGGTACACATGACAGTGTACTCTGTGTATTTATGTGACCATGTGGAGGACATGAGGAAGTAGGATGGAAAACCCACTTCAGTCCTAGCTGCACGAGTATGTGAATTACAAGGAAATTCTTCCTGGAAGAATGCTGCCCCAGTTTCCAGTGGAAAATCGCCCCAAAAGAGAAGAAAAACTGATACTGCTTCTGATCCTCCTGAAAGGACTTAAAAAGCATATTCACATGATGCAAGTGATTCCAGTCAGAATTAGAAGGGTCCTGCCTCCAATCAGATGCAGAGGGACAGCTAGCTTTATTGGGCTAAATGGATCCAATGGCTTGGCAAGTTGAACCCACAAGAGTATAAACCTTTAGTAGATACAGGCACACAGTGCACTCTGATGCCATCAAACTATGAGGGGTAGAACCCGTCTATATTTCTGGTGTAACATGGCAATCCCAGAAGCTGGATGTGTTGGAAGCTGAGCACCAGAATGCAAGCCATAGCTTGCATTTCACTTAGAGGGGTGGAAGGAGTCACTAGAATCAACTACCCCAGGGGTGGAAACACAGCCCCACCATTTGGACTGATCACAGACTGATCTAGACTGTACTGGAACAGAATGAAAGTTCCAGAGCATCTGCAGCAAGAAGTATTCTGTGTACTGCCAGGTGATCTCACTTTCAGTGACAAAGGACAGATATGGAGCCCAGCTTCAGAGCAGGTAAGTCTGCACCGGAGAAGGGATCTGAAGCATAAACAGCCAATGAAAAAGCTCTTTTGGGAGCTTTTTCGAAGCCAGGAAAAGCAATAGCCCTGTGCCAAACTTGCCAGCTTGTGGACGGGGCTGCTGAGATAGCATGTGTAGAACCAGCACCACACGTTCAGACTCTAAGAAGCCTTAGGGAGGGCAGTGACTAGTTGCTGCTCACAGAGCGCAGAGTGAGCAAACAGGGCTTGCGTAGGTTCCCTGGAACCAGTGAAGCCTGAGGAAAGAACTCCTAGAAGAGGACCTGAAATGGTTATAACAAAGCAAAAATGGTTGTAAACAAGGCAAAAAAAAAGCCACAGGAGGAATGTGGCAACTCAGAATGAGCTCCTGTGCAACAAGGCAGCAGTGCAGAGGTCTGGCTGCAGGGAGTACCTTCCCCTGATGCTTGTTCTGATGGAAGGCAGTGAAACAGTGTTTGCCACATGAGCAGATCAGTGAATTGCTGAGTCAGGTGGTGGGAGGAAGGCAGCAATGAAGGAGGCAATAGAAAGGATGAGAAGAATCAGAGAATGCATGAATGAAATAGATTGGTGGAATCATACCATTCAAAGGCAGCAGGCAGAGGCTCTTTGAGAAGAGAATCCACTCACATCACCAGGTAGAAGGAAATAGTCTAAGAAAAGGAGGAGAATGGATACAGGTCCCTGCCTGGGGAGACAAGCAAACCCCTTCCCAGCCTCCCTCACCTTCCCAGTTACCCCTACACAACAGATACGGAGCACTGGAAGACAAGAGCCAGGATCGAGAAGCCCCTGTGTCCTACCTGTCAGGTCGATGACAGAAGCTTAAATGAAGAGGGTGAGTGGTGGTGGGTTGTTATGGCATGCACCTGCAGGTGCTGAGGGAGTCAGGTGGAGGTCATTGCCAGACCACTCTTCATCCACCATCTTTGGTAACTCATGGTGGACAGGAGAGGTGCCTGGGGTCTGGAGGAAGGCAAACATCACTAGTCTTCAAAAAGGGTAAGAAGGAGGACCCAGGTAACTATAGACCGGTCAGCCTCACTTTCATCCCTGGAGCAACTTATCCTTGGTGCTGTCCTTAGACATATCAAGGACAAGAGTGTCATTAGGAGCAGTCAACATGGTTTTACCAAGGGGAAGTCATGTCTGACCAACCTGATAGCCTTTTATTAGGATATAACCCGGTGGATAGATGATGGTAGAGCAGTAGATGTGGTTTATCTTGATTTCAGGAAAGCATTTGACACCATCCCCCACAACATCATTTCAGCTAAACTGAGGAAGTGCAGTCTCAATGATCAGGTAGTGAGATGGATTGTAAAGTGGTTAAAGGAAAGAAGTCAGAGAGTTGTGGTCAATGGGACAGAGTCTAGTGGTCAATGGGACAGAGTCTAGTTGGAGACCAGTACCTAGTGGAGTCCCTCAGGGGTCAGTCCTGGGACTAGTACTATTCAATATATTCATCAACGACTTGGATGAGGGCACAGAGTGCAATGTCAGCAAGTTTGCTGATAACACAAAACTAGATGGAGCGTCTGAGACACCTGAAGGCTGTGCTGCCGTTCAGTGAGACTTAGACAGGCTGGAGAGTTGGGCAGGGAGAAATTTAATGGTATCCAACAAGGGCAAGTGTAGAGTCTTGCACCTGGGAAAGAACAACCCCATGTATCAGTATAGGTTGGGGACTGACCTGCTGGAGAGAAGTGAAGGGGAAAAGGACCTAGGGGTCCTAGTGGGTGAAAGGTTGACCATGAGCCAGCAATATGCTCTTGTGGCCAAGAAGGCCAATGCCATTCTGCGGTGTATTAGAAGGGGTGTGGCTAGTAGGTCAAGAGCGGTTCTCCTTCCCCTCTACTCTGCCCTGCTGAGGCAGGAATATTAAATCTGGAATATTGTGTCCAGTTCTGGGCCCCTCAGTTCAGGAAGGACAAGGAATTGCTTGAAAGAGTCCAGTGCAGAGTCATGAAAATGATTAACGGAGTGGAACATCTTCCTTACGAGGGAAGACTGAGGGAGCTGTGTCTCTTTAGCTTGGAGAAGAGGAGATTAAGAGGGGACCTCATTCATGTTTATAAATATGTAAAGGGTGAGTGCCAAGAAGATGGAGCCAGGCTCTTCTTGGTGATGCCCAATGAAAAGACAAAGGGCAATGAGTGGAAGCTCAGGCATAGGAAGTTCCATGTAAACGTGAATTTTTTTTTTCACTGTGAGAGTGACAGAACACTGGAACAGGCTGCCCAGGGGGGTTGTGGAGTCTCCCTCTCTGGAGATATTCAAGACCCACCTGGATGTGTTCCTGTTTGACCTGGTATAGTGATCCTGCTCTGGCAGCGGGGTTGAACTAGATGAACTTTCAAAGACCTTTCCAGCCCCTTAGATTCTGTGATTCTGTGTCCAGGGAAGTTGCAACCAGGTTTGTGAAGGGCCTGGAGCACATGACCTATGTGGAGCATCTGAGGGAGCTGGGGTTGTTCAGGAGGCTGAGGGGAGACCTCATTACTCTCTACAACTATCTAAAGAGATGTTGGAGGGAGTAGGGGGGCCAGCCTCTTCTCCCTGGTATCAAGTGACAGGAATAGAGGTAATGGTTACAAGCTGCACCAGGCCAGGTTCAGGCTGGATGTCAGGAAATATTTCTTCACAGAGAGGATTATCAAACATTGGAATAGTCTGCCCAGGGGAGTGGAGGTGTTTAAGCAGCATGTGGGCCTGGTGCTTAGGGACATAGTTTAGTGTTGACCCTTCAGTGCCGGTTCAAGGGTTGGACTGGATGATCTTTGAGGTCTCTTCCAACCAGATGTATTCTGTGATTCTGTGAATCCCATCTCACTACAACATCCTTTCAGGGAGTTCCATCTCCCTGAAAATCTCCCCTCAGCCTCCTTTTCTCAAAAGTCTCCCTCTCTTGAGACACTCAAAACTCACCTGGATGCGCTCCTGTGTGATCTGGTATAGGTGATCCTGCTCTGGCAGGGGGGCTGGACTAGATAATCTTTCGAGGCCCCTTCCATCCCCTAACACTCTGTGATTTTGCATTTATGATTGATATTAATTGCTCCTGGGCATGATATAGATGGTATAGAATAAGGGGTGGAGAATGTCATGGGTTGAGTTGGATCTGCTGATAGATATTCAATAGAATGCTGTTGTCGTGCCAGCCTCAAAAATGTGCTAGCTGGAGGAAAGAATCATGGGGGTTGAAGTTCAGATTGTATCAGGAGAGGCTTCCTGTTCTGGTTGTTGCTTCCTTTTATTCCAGTTTGCGGTGTTGGTCTTTTCCACTGGGGTGGCTGCTGCATGCTTGGGGATTGCTGCATTCTTGTGGGGGGGGGAACTGATTTATTGCTGGCTTCTCCTGTTGCTTTTGCTAAGGTAAATACACACACACACACACATATATATATATATATAGTGGTGTCCCCCAGGGATCAGTGTTGGTCCCAATCCTGTTCAATATCTTTATTGATAATCTAGACGAGAGAATTGAGTCCATCATCAGTAAACTTGCAGATGATACCAAGTTGGGAGCAGGTGTCAACCTGTTAGAGGGTAGGAGGGCTCTGAAGAGGGACCTTGACAGGCCGGATAGATAGGCAGAGTCCAATGGAATGAGATTTAACACATCTAAGTGCCAGGTTCTACACATTGGCCACAACAACCACATGCAGTGCACAGGCTGGGGACAGAGTGGCTGGAGAAAAGCCAGGCAGAAAGTGACCTGGGGGTACTGGTTGACAGTAGGCTGAACATGAGCCAGCAGTGTTGCCCAGAAGGCAAATGGCATCCTGGCCTTTATCAGGAATGGTGTGGTGAGCAGGACTAGGGAAGTCATTCTGCCCCTGTACTCAGCACTGTTTAAGCCACACCTTGAGTACTGCATCCAGTTCTGGGCCCCTCAATTCAAGAAAGATGTTGAGTTGCTCAAACGCATCAAGAGAAGGGCAACAAAGCTCCTGAGGTGTCTGGAACACAAGCCCTATGAGGAGTGGCTGAGGGAGCTGGGGTTGTTTAGCCTGGAGAAGAGGATGCTCAGGGGGGACCTTATTGCTCTCTACAGCTACCTGAAAGGTGGTTGTAGCCAGGTGCAGATTGGTCTCTTCTCCCAGGCAATCAGCAACAGAACAAGGGGACACAGTCTCAAGCTGTGCAGGGGGAAGTTTAGGCTCAATCTTAGAAAGAACTTCTTCACAGAAAGAGTGATTGGCCATCGGAACGGGCTGCCCAATGAGGTGATGTGGTCAATGTCACTAGAGTTGTTTAAGAAGAGACTGGATGAGGCACTTAGTGCCATGGTCTAGTTGATTAGATAGGGTTGGCTGATTGGTTGGACTTGATGATCTTTGAGCTCTCTTCCAACCTGGTTGATTCTGTGATTCTCTGATCTCAGTAAACTCTTTATCTCAACCCACAAGGTTTCTTTGTGTTATTTTCCCTCCCATCTGTGTCAGGGTATGGGATGGTTTGTGAGAGCAGGCCTTTACACAGGACAACGGTTCACTGACACCTTTATCTTCCACACACTCTTTGCTTTCTTACTTGCCAAATACACTGCATAGGATCAACACTTAAATTTGTAAAGAAAGATTCACAGATTGCACCAATTTCGAAGGGACCCTCAAAGTTCATCTTGTCCAACCCTCCTGCAGCAAGCAGGGACACCTCCAACTAGATCAGGCTGCCAAGGAACAGATGACTGGTCTTCTTTTAGAAGGTCTCACAAAAATAGCAGCTAACTACCCTAGTTTGACTGTCACCATGCTAAACTCACAGGACTTAAAAAACCAATGCACACTAGTGGACTTGCTGTTTGTCCTTAATTTCTCTCTATGGCTGGGCATCACCCATTGCACTCAATCAAATTTCTTAACTACAGTCTTTAAAGGGCAAGGACTATTTCCTTTACTTTCATACTATATACTACATACTACATACTTTCATACCCCATACTACAATGGGGAACTTACTGGGTTATACCAAACCTTACTGAAGTAATAAACCTGGCAGAACGGGAAAGACAGAAAAGTCAAAGCAAGTGTTTGTTGCGAAGCTCCCATAACACCAGAGCAGTTCTTCTCTGTGGTTTATTCCTATAAACACACATGCACACATGTGGACAAACATACATATAGCAAGCACTAGCAAAAATTGTTGTAAGATTGTTTTGTAATGCTAGCCTCATTTTTTTAATCCAAGTTGCTAGCTCCAGGTAGGAAACTTTGACTAGTTTACTAAAGCTCTTGCTGGAAAGTTGTAAACTCACTGGCACCTGAGACATTACAAATAAAAATACTCAAAAGCCCTTCACTTGAGCCACAGCTGTTACAGGTCACTGACAATGTGCCATACAATGTTTCAGTTCAGAATACCTGAGTTCCTTCAGTTCCACTACCTTGCTCATATATGACTACTAATTTTCCTTTAAAAGAAAACTGTATTAAGAGGATAATAAAAATTCAGACTTAACTCGGAGAGACAGGTTTCATGTAAGTTTAAATCAAGTTCTTAAGAAAGTCTCTTAATAAATATATTTTGCTTTTCCCAGTTAGTGCCTGCAGCCCTGAAACCAAGGCACCATCAAGTCTTCCAGCATTTAAACTGCAAATGCAAACATCCAGGGATGGGAAGGAGACAGATGGCTCCAGGGATGACAGGCTGGTCAAGGGATATTCCGTCTTTCACTTTATCTAGGTCAACAGTTTGAAACAGATTGAAAAAAAATTACCAGCTGACAGGAAAGGATCTGCCAGCCCTGCCGAGTCCCCATGTTGTCAGCTGCAGCTGACAGCTTTTCTAACATCTAGTCAGCGGTATCAGGAGATGAACAAATCCAGAGATGACATCTATCAGTTCTCTCTGGAACATCATCAGGGTGGGAAGTATGGGTATAGGAGGCTTGCTGGACAGAACTGCCATTTCAAGGAGTCAGAAAAACTAAGCAGCTCAGCCTCTTCCCCTGCTTTGAATGTTTCCCAAACTCTAGCACACAGCATTCAAGCTACATGAAAGGCTGATTAAAGTTAATTCTTATTTCAATGCATTCTGAAATTGCCAAAAAAGAAGTGTTTTCTTATTTTGTGAAACATTTCAAAAATAACACAGCATAGCTGATGGCTTGCTTAAAAATCCGAAATAGCCTATACTGCATTTCTGTAAGAGATTTTGGGGTGTGCAGAGGAGAAAAGTTTTGGCACAGGTTGCTCAGGGAAGTGGTGGAGTCACTGTCCCTGGAGATGTTAAAAAAACATGTAGGCTGGGTATTTTAGGACATGACTTAGTTGGCTTGGTTGTGCTGGGTTGAAGGTTGGAGTTTTCCAACCTTAATGATTCTATGATTCTAAGTTCTGCCTCACAGGCATTAATTGGTTTTTTTTGGAATGCAGTAGCACCCACGATAGGCAAAGCACTGTTCTGATGCGCAAGGAGGCAGAGCTGTTGCCTCAAAACCTCCATGTGAAACACTACTGCAATTTCAAATCACAGAAGAACTACTAACAATTAGGAACCTGTGATGGGTTGAAAATTCCCACCCCCCCAACATTAACTTTGCCAGACCAGCCCAGTTGGAAGCAAATGAAAGCTGTATTTACAAGCAAAACTACAATCTACAATGGAACGCAATGAATAGGTACAAAATATACAGTATTTACAATACTTACAGATATTTACAATTAATGAACAGCACAAGGTCCCCCCTTGCCAAAGAACAGGGGAAGCTGCAACAGCCTCTCCCTTCCCTGCCTCCTCCCCCCACCCCCCTGTACATAAGGGACAAGGGACAGAAGCAGAGAAGCCAATACCAGTCAAAACAATAAGCGGTGCAGCCAAGGTCAGTAAAGCCAGTTAGTATCTCCCAGAGTGAAGAAGCTAAGAAGAGAGAGAGATTGTTTTGGGAACCAAATCTTATGGTAGATATCTCTCCAATGGGATTGTTTAGAATTATCGCTATTCTCCTTTTTTGCACCCAATAGTGATTTACTTTTTACTACCTTCTGTTCAAGATCTGTGAAAAATTTTAAAGGCATAGCCTACAGCTACCACAGAACCATAGAATTAAATCTAGCCAGGGAGATGAACAGTAAAAATTTCCATAGGTATATTAATGGTAAAAAGAAGACTAGGGAAAAGTGTGGGCCCCCTAAGAAAGGAAACAGGTGAGCTGGTGACAAGTGACATGGAGAAAGCTGAGGTTCTCAATGACTTCTTTACTTCAGTCTTCACTGGCAAGGGCTCCAGCCACACTCACAGAGTCAAGGAAGATAATGGCAGGGGATGGAAGAAGGAACTGCCCATTGTGAGTGAGGATCAGGTTTGTGACCATCTGAAGAACCTGAAAGTGTTCATGGGACCCGATGGAATACACCTACGGGTGCTGAGGGAACTGGCAGATGAGGTTGCTAAACTGCTCTCTATTATATTCCAAAAGTCATGGCAGTCTGGAGAAATCCCCACTGACTGGAAAAGAAGAAACATAACCCCCATTTTCAAAAAGGGAAAGAAGGATGATCTAGAGAACTACAGGCTAGTCAGTCTCATCTCTGTGCCCAGGAAGATCATGGTGCAGCTCCTCCTGGAGGCACTGCTGAGGCAGAATAATAACAAATAATTGATTGGGTACAATTAGCACAGATTTGCCAAGGGCAAATCCTGCCTGACAAACCTGGTGGCCTTCTATGACGAGGTCACAACATTAATAGATGAAGGCCGAGAAAGTGACTTCATTTACCTGGACCTGAGCAAAGCCTTCGACACTGTTCCTCATGACATCCTGGTCTCCAAACTGGTAAAGTATGGGTTTGATGGATGGCCCATTCAGTGGATAGCACCTAAAGGGAGGCTGTCAATGGGTCCATGTTCAAGTGGAGGCAAGTAACAAGTGGAGTCCCTCAGGAATCAGTACTAGGACCAGTCTTGTTCAACATCTTTGTTGGCGACATCGACAGTGGCATTGAGTGCACCCTCAGCAAGTTTGCTGATGGCACCAAGCTGTGTGGTGCAGCAGACATACTGGAGGGAAGGAATGCCATCCAGAGGGACCTTGACAGGCTGGAGAGGTGGGCCCATGACAACCTCATAACGTTCAACAAGTCCAAGTGCAAGGTCCTGCATCTGGGTCGGGGCAATCCCAAACACCGATATAGGCTGGGCAGTGACTGGTTTGAGAGCAGCCCTGAAGAAAAGGACTTGGGGGTGCTGGTGGATGAGAAACTCAACATGAGCCATCAGTGTGCAGTTGCAGCCCAAAAAGCAAATCATATCCTGGGCTGCATCAAGAGAAGCATAGCCAGCAGGTCAAGGGAGGTGATTCTCCCCCTCTATTCTGCTCTCGTGAGACCCCACCTGGAGTATTGCATCCAGTTCTGGAGACCCTATTACAGGAAGGATCTCGACATGCTGGAGCATGTCCAGAGAAGGGATTCGAAGATTATCAGAGGGCTTGAGCACCTCTCCTACGAGGACAGACTAAGAGAGTTGGGGCTGTTCAGTCTGGAGAAGTGAAGGCTCTGAGATCTTATTGTGGCCTTCCAATATCTTAAGGGGGCCTACAAGAAAGATGGGGAGGGACTTCTTAGGCTGTCAGGTAGTGATAGGAATAGGGGGAATGGAAAAAAATAGAAATGGGTAGATACAGATCGGATGTTAGGAAGAAATTCTTCACCATGAGGGTGCTGAGACACTGGAACAAGGTGCCCAGGGAGGTGATAGAAGCCCCATCCCTGGAGGTATTTAAGGCCAGGCTGGATGTGGCTCTGAGCAACCTGATCTAGTGTGAGGTGTCCCTGCCCATGGCAGGGGTGTTGGAACTAGATGATTCTTGAGGTCCCTTCCAACCCTAACAATTCTGTGATTCTATAATACTCCCTCCCAGCTTATTGTCATTTGCAAATTTACTGAGGGTGCATTCAATGCCCTTGTCCAGATCAATGGTAAAGGCATCATAGAGAACTGGACCCAGTACTGAGCCGTGGGCAATACCACCTGTGACCAGCTCAGTTTAATTCTGTTCACCACCACCAGAACAGCCATCCAACCAGGGTCCACCCAGCCTAGCCATGAGAAACCATCATTTTTACATGGATTTGAGAAAAGTGCCTTTAGTGATCCACTTCAATGACTTGTAGTGTCAATGCATCCCTTAGTAGTGTACTGTACCAGTAGCAACCCAAAATCAAGAGCTCTTCCCTGGTTCACTGAAAGCATGCTCTGCTATCTCCATTTTTCCATAGATTTCTCAGCCAGTTACACATACACATGAAAGGAAACAGTGACCTAATTCTGACACTGTGGTGTACAGGTGGTAAAGATCCTACACAACTAAAAACTCTGTTCTCACTGGTCATCCCCTCCAAGAATACCTCTCTGCCTCACTTTTTCTGATGCTTCATTTCATGGTAAACAGCAGTCAGGAAAACAAAAAATGCATAACCCCTCTAAGCTGGGGTTATGTCGAGGGCCCAGATTGCAAATCCCCAGGAAACAAGTCAGAGAAATCACTCACTAAGGCTGCAAACCATAGCTTGGATTCCAAGATAGACCTTAGTAATCGGCATATAGATTTCATCTGTAGTCTGGAAGAATTCACAGACTGTGATTCACATTCCTTTCACTTTTCAATTACTCTTTTCATTTCAAGAGCTCTCACCACGTTTACAATCAACTGCTCTACAATTATTTTTGGAACGTGACAGCCTTGAACTAGAGAAACATTAGCAGGACTTGGGCTTTATAATGCCACAGATTTACTGCTACCCTCTTCCTGCAATTCCCCTCCTCCTCTCCAGTTGGAAAAATCAGAGGGACAATAGAGAATAGAGATTATTCTGGATTCAGCATCACTTCAGAATGGAGACACTGTGGACTATTGAAAGTGCATGCAGAATTATGGACTTCAAACAACTATAATATCTTAGATCATGATAATCTAGAAATCCTAAGTGTAGGAAGAACAGCACTGAAGTCAAGGCCTTAAACTGAACCTCTTGATATATGGGTTCTGTTTTCAGCTTTCATAAATCACTCTCTAACTTTATACTCTATCTTACCACCTTACCATCTATAAATACATATGGAGAAATATTTCCTATTTCATATCATAAACTCTCAGCTGCTAGGAGCACCTTTCACTATCTTCTTATTCAGAATGTCATGAAGCAAAACCTCAGTTGCTTAGTGGTAACCTGAGATAGTACTTTCTGCACATGACAACACAGGCAGAGCCCCAAGGTGCTCCACTATAGATTATCTGCAGGGTCCCAAGAGGAGTAGCAGACTTACACAGGCAAATAGAGTAACATCTGTTAAAACTCTCCCAGGACAAATTTCCTGGCTGGTAGTTTTATACTATGAACCAGGGCTTAAGTTAGTTTTAGGCTTCTCTTTGCAGCTCACCTATCCATTTTTCACTTACTTCACACACCCCGTGAGCCTAGCAAAAGCCTAACTGCAACAGCTTCTCTTGAATCATTCTGAAATTGAGTACTTGACGCCCATAAGCAAGCTGTAAAAATCAGTTATTTTCTACTGCCAGGTCTGACTTCTAGAGAGAAAATTGTAATTATCAAGACAAGATTATTTTTTTATTTGGCAGCACTGACATAAATCCCTCTCACAGGGAGTTCTATTTTCTGTTTCAAGCAAATAGATTTTCTGTCCTGAGCATCAAAAATTTAAACCACTCATATTCCCCAGTGCCTTATATTTAGCAAGTCTCTCTTCTAAAAGGCAGTGTCAAAAAGCAGCAGGGAGTTCCAGTGTTACATTGCATCTCAATATTTTTACATCAGCTGTGTTTGATTTGCAGTTATGAAATACAGTTTTCTGGGGTTTTTTGTTTAGTTGGTTAGGCTTTTTGGTTTGGTTTTGTTTGTTTACTTGTTTGTTCCTGATGATTCTAAATCCTGAAATAGCAGCTTTGGGTCCTAGAGACAAGCTGATCTATTCTCTTCTGCCATGCTTTCACTAATAGCAATGCTTTTGCAGGCAAGTTCTGTTTTTTGAGATTTTGGTGCAGTTCTACTCTGCAGGGTCTCATTGACTCAACAAAGCCACTATTTCTATGAAGCATGAAGATCAGCTTGGGGGCTGGATAAGCACCAAAGGATAAGGGAAAAGCTCTCCAAGTCACCTCAGTCACTCAAGTCAATACACATGGCTACACACATCATAGCTAGCACTATAACACTTGAGCCATGTATTGTTTGATGCTCCAAGTGAGAATGATGCTCTTGAGTCAGATCTGTCCAGCTACATACCCAGGTTAGCCTCAGGCAGAAACAATGCTAAAGGGCCTATAAGAAGTTGTCACCTCATGCTCTCAAATTACTTAAAAAAACTTTCCCAGAACTCTCCTAAGGATTAGATATGTACCCTGCTGCATTCCACTGCTGCAAAGTTTAATTCAAGACTGATAAGGGTGGAAGACGTGGACATCTCTAAGATACAAATGACTATCAAGTGTCACTTTTATACAGCTCTGAAGCCACAAGCAACAAAGCTAATAAAACATCACCTCTGCTTGCTACTCCAGAGGATGTCACAACTACAGGGGAAAAAAAGTAAAAAAATTAAAAAGAGCAGTGAGATGATCTGTAGCAGACAGGGGAAGAGTACACAGTGCTACCCTCAGGCTTGCCATGTCCTCCTGTATGACTCTGGTGAGTTCCTCTGTTTCTCAGTTGTCTACCTTGTAAACCACAATACAGGGCTTTGAAATTTGAAGAAGGTGTCTTAACACTCTTTGATCCTATCTTCATCAGCAACCTGGGTGAAGGGATACAGTGCACCCTCAGCAAGTTTGCTGACGATAAAAATCTATGAGGAGTGGCTAACACACCAGGAGGCCATGCTGCTGCCATTCAGCGAGACCCGGACAGACTGGAGAACTGAGCAAAGGGGAATCTAATGAAGCTCAACAAAAGTAAGTGCAGAGTCTTGCATCTGGGGAGGAAAATCACCATGTACCAGTATAGATTAGAGGTTGACCTGCTGGGAAGCAGTTCCATAGAGAAGGACCTTCACACACAACAATGTGCCCTTGTGGACAAGGCAGCCACTGATACCCTGGCCACACAAAGAGTGTAGCCAGCAGGCCGAGGGAGGTTCTCATCCCTCTCTACTCTCCACTGGTGAGACCACATCTGGGACTACTGTGTCTGGTTCTGCGCTCCCCAGTTCAGGAAGGGCAAGGGCATACTAGAAAGATACCAATGAGGGCTATGAGGATGATTAAAGGACTGGAACATCTCTCTGATGAGGAAAGGCTGAGAGACCTGGGACTGTTTAGTCTAGAGAAGACCGAGAGGGCATCTTCTCAATATTTATCAATATCTAAAGGGTGGGTATCAAGAAGAAAGGGCCAGCCTCGTTTCAGTGCTGCCCTGTGACAGGACAAGGGGCAATGGACACAAACTGGAACAGAGGAAGTTTTACCTCAACATGAGAAAAAGCTTCTTTAATGTGAGGTGAGAGAGCACTGGACCAGGCTGCCCAGAAAAGTTGTAAAGTCTCCTTCTCTAGAGACTTTCAAAACCCACCTGGATGTGTTCCTGTGTGACCTGTCCTATGCTATTCTGCTTTTGCAAGGTGGTTTGACTCAATGATCCCCAGAGGTCCCTTCCAACCCCTACCAATCCATGCCTCTCGATGGATTTTTTTGGTTACGTTTCCCTTTTAGGAATGTTAGCACAGGAAAAGCAATAGGCTCCTCCCAAGTCTTGACATTTATTTATTTGGCTTAAATTTGTTAAAGGCAACAGTAGAAAGGAATCGGCACATAATCACAAAGCAGACTTGGTATCTCTCACGTTGGTCTCTTCTCACTTTTGACCCCCAGATTTTGCTTAGGAAATGAAAAAAAACCCCACGAGGTCTTTCATAAATAAGCAAAATATAAGATATTCTCATGCTTCCCTTGACAGCATACCCCAAACCTACTTGAAAGGAATCATCATCTGGCATCTTTTTGTGAGAAATTTATTAAAGGAAACCTCTGTAAAGAAATTGCCTTAAGGCTACAGTTCAGTGGTAGCTATGGCAGTGTTCCTGTGCTGCTGGCTTACAATCACCATGAAAAAACCCCATGAAGTCATGAATAAATGGAACTCTTTATGCCTTTGCAATACCATCACATGGGCGTATCAATCCAGAATGAGCAGGAATCTCTCCCACAAACCACGCTATTCTGCACATAGAAGAATGGATACATTTAAGCAGGTCTTCTTTCTTCAGCACCTTTGAGTAAGAACTGTTAAATAAAAGTTAATGTAATTTGTCAGCTGAAATGCGTAGTCAAGTTACTAGGCTCTGAGAATATGTTTTTTTAAGTCTCTTCCTAATTAATACCTTAAGCAATAGATAGCTGGGAGTCATGAGACTTAACAGCAACTAAATCAAGGTGAGATTTTTTTGGCTTAATGACAAAAACATTATACATTAAGTCTCCCACTAAATGACTGGCAACTCTATTCACAAGAAAAAAAAACACCAACAACAACAAAAACTATTGAAAACCAAAACGAAAACAACACAACAAACCGATGGTTTGAAACTGTCTTTTTAATTTTTCCTTGCAAAGTTCAGAACAGAGAAAGTGAAAGAATGTAAATAAGTCACTATTGGGTGTAAGAAAGCAAAATAACGATTGTTCTAAACACTTCCATTGGATAGATAGAAATGTTTAAGAACTATTACCCAAAACAAAGTAGGCACTCTGCACATTCTGCGTTCTGCAGTGGGGGCAGTTGCTGGGCTGTCTGGCTGCTGTTTCTTCTTCACTTCTGGCCGAAGATAACACGTACTGACCTTGGCAGCTAAGTTAACAACTTTCTGCTTAACTAACTCTGCTTCTCTGTCCAGGGGGGTCTGGGGGGGAACCTCTTGGGAGAGAGAGAGGCCCCTTTGGGAGGGTCCCCTTGGGGGGAAGCAAAGGGAGATCGGTTGTGCTTTTCTGTTGATTGTATATATTTGTGAATGTTGTGAATTTTGCATATTTGTACATATTCATTGCATTTCATTGTAGATTTTAGACTCTGCTTGTAAATACAGCTTTTCATTTGCTTCCAGACTGAGCTAGCCTGGTTATTGTCGGTGGGGGGGGGGAATTTCAGCTCACACCGACACAAAAACACAACAAACCAAACAACCAAACAAAAAACCCCCACAATTAAACAAACAAGAAAACAGAAAATTAACAAAAACATCACCAAAACATCCAGATACCTTGCAAATGGAAACATCCCTCTCATTAATCACTTGTGATAAACTGAATATTCAAATGAAGATCTATCTTGCTTTTCTTTAGTTATTTAGAAGGTTAACAATTTGGCTCTTGTAATCATGTTTATCTGTCTGATCTGAAGCATTTACATTAGAAGAAGTTTAACCATAGTCTTTCTATCAACTACAATCTCTCAGATCAATAGCATCAATACCATAGATCTCCACAGCAGACATCTCTTAATATAGAGAGATAATTAAGGGAAAATGACTCCTATTCATGGAGCTGGGAAGACAACAGAGTTTTCAAGAACTTTGTCACAAGCTGTTGAGAGCAAGCTTAACAAATCTTTAGGCATCTAAAATGTTGCCAGTCACTGCACAGAGCACCAAGCATTCAGGTGTCTGAAAAATGGCCATCAACCCATTCTTCTTTCAGACTGCTGATGGCAGGTGCAATGCCCAACCAGGGAAAGGATTTCAAATATTGTACTTTTGATTATGGATTTTTGAGTTTATTACTTCCTTTGAAGTTGTTGGTCTGGTGGGTTTTGTGGTTGTCTGTTTTGTTGAGGTTTATAGCAATTTATGGCTCAGGTATCATTTTCTAAAAATGGATCTCAGGCAGGACTAGAATCGAGGCTTGATTTTCCAAGTACTTGTACAAGTAGTATAAAATAATTACCAAAACCAATACAGACTATTAAAAGTCCTATTTTAACAGGCTCAACTATTGTCGAATACTCAAAACCAATTTAAGTGAGGCATGAGAGATCTCTTATACCATCTCAATACACGCAAATGCATAGGCCCTGATGGGATGCATCCACGAGTGCTTAGAGAGCTGGTTAATACTGTTGCTGAACCTCTCTCCATCATCTTTGAAAAGTCATGGAGAACAGCAGAGATGCGTGACGACTGGAAGAAAGCAAATATCACTCCAGTCTTCAAAAAGGGCAAGAAAGAAGACCCTGGCAACTACAGACCAGTCAGTCTCACCTCCATCCCTCGAAAGATGATGGAGCAGCTCATCCTGGAGATCATCTCTAACCACTTGGAAGACAAGAAGGTTATCAGGAGTAGCCAACATGGATTTACCAAGGGAAGATCCTGTCTAACCTGATAGCCTTCTAAGAAGTTATGACCAAGAGGGAAGAGCAGTGGATGTCATATATCTTGACTTCAGTAAAGCTTTCAATACTGTCTCCCCTAACATCCTCATAGAAAAGCTCAGGAGATGTGGCATAGATGGCTGGTCAGTGAGGTGGATTGAAAACTGGCTCCACAACAGAGTTCAGAGGGGCATCATCAATGGCACAGAGTCAACTTGGAGGCATGTGGTGTCCCCTAGGGTTCAGTATTGGGTCCAGTTTTGTTCAATATCTTTATCAACAACCTGGATGAGGGCAGTGAGAGTACCCTCAGCAAGTTTGTTGATGATACAAAACTGGGGGGGGTTGGCTGACACCCCGTCAGGCTGTGCAGACATCCAACGTGACCTGGACAGGCTGGAGAGCTGGGTGCAGGCAAACCTCATGAAGTTCAATAAGGATAAGTGCAGGGTCCAACATCTGGGGAGAAATAACAACAGGCACCAGTATAGGTTAGGGGATGCCCTGCTGGAAAGCAGCTCCACAGAGAAAGACCTTGGAGTGCTGGTGGACAGCAAGTTCTCCATGGAACAACAATGTGCTCTTGTGGCCAAGAGAGCCAATGGGATCCTGGGATGCATCAAGACAGGTGTGTCCAGCAGGTCTAGGGAAGTTCTTCTACCTCTCTACTCTGCCCTGGTGAGACCACACCTGCAATACTGTGTCCAGTTTTGGGCTCCCCAGTTCAAGAGAAACAGAGACCTGCTAGAGGGAATCCAACGGAGAGCCACCAGGATGATTAGGGGACTTAAGCACCTTCCTTATGAAGAGAGACTGAGATCCCTGGGGCTTTAGTCTTGAGAAGAGAAGACTGAGAAGGGATCTCATCAACATCAAGTATCCGAGGCGTGGGTGTCAAGTGGAGGGGGCCAGGCTCTTTTCAGTGGTTCACAGTGATAAGACAAGGAACAATGAGTTCAAACTTGAACATAGAAGATTTCACCTCAACATAAGGAGAAACTTCTTTACAGTGAGGGTGACGGAGCACTGGAACAGGCTCCCCAGGAGGGTTGTGGAGTCTCCTTCTCTGAGGACTTGCAAAGCCCACCTGGATGTGTTCCTGTGCAGACTACTCTAAGTGATCGTGCTCTGGCAGGGGGGATGGACCCAATGATCTCTTAAAAGTCCCTTCCAACCTCCGATATACTGTGATACTGTGATGTTCATGACTAAGAGTACTTGTTTTTCTCCAGTACTAACCATTTCACCCTGCAGAAGCAAAAATTTTTGCATCTTCTTCTTGCTCCTTCCTCCTGGATTGTTAGGCAAAAAGCTGTCTCCAGTTTAAAGAGCTGAACTGTGCCTTACCGTTAGAACAATCTCAAATCTGATGATGTGTAATATCACGATCTCTGTGTTTATTAACACATTTCAAATTAAAATAATGAGACACCTAAGCTAAGCAAAATAGGCACCATAATTCCTAATCCTTCAGAGATATAGTAATTGAGGGTCAGTTTAGCACTGTCCTGTCTCTGTGGCAAGCTATGTGCTCCCAAGGTTTTTTCTTTCATGCACACATTCCTGGTTCTGTACACTGCCTTCTTTTTCAGTGATGCTTTGCTTATTCCAGCCCTAAGATAGACCTAAACACTATATATTTTATATAATCCTAAGAAGCCATTAAGTCAGATATGGCTGGTTTTCCTCTTCATGCTATTGGGTTTGAACATTTTGTTAAACCTGCTTATAATACATCCTCTAACACAGATAACCTTTAACTGACTACCCAGAAAATACATTGCATCCATGATCTGCGCTGATAGTGCAGCAAGAAAGAGCCACTGCTGAAATGAATGTCACATCAGGTGGTATTCTTGCAAGAGCAACAGAAGTAGGAGACATTACAGGGCAGAAACAATGAAGGAAGAAGCCTTCATCTCTCCCTTAAGCTGCAATGATGCATAAAATTAAGCCAGAGACCATCATTGAAGCAGTATTGTAATTACAGTTTCTAGAACGTTTTACCATTAAATTGAAGAGAGAAAGAAGGTTCTTGAGAAGGTGCTGAGCTTCTTTCAACAGAAAATAGAAAAAGATTGACCAACTATCCACTCAAAAATATGAAGTCACACAGTGTGTGCATGCAGGCAATTGTGTCGGTGTGAGCTGAAATTCCCCCCCCACCGACAATAACCAGGCTAGCTCAGTCTGGAAGCAAATGAAAAGCTGTATTTACAAGCAGAGTCTAAAATCTACAGTGAAATGCAATGAATATGTACAAATATACAAAATTCACAACATTCACAAATATATACAATCAACAGAAAAAGCACAATCGATCTCCCTTTGCTTCCCCCCAAGGGGACCCTCCCAAAGGGGCCTCCCTCTCCCAGGAGCTTCCCCCCCAGACCCCCTGGACAGAGAAGCAGAGTTTAGTTAGAGCAGAAAGTTGTTAACTTAGCTGCCAAGGTCAGTACGTGTTATCTTCAGCCAGAAGAGAAGAAGAAACAGCAGCCAGACAGCCCAGCAACTGCCCCCACTGCAGAACGCAGAATGTGCAGAGTGCCTACTTTGTTTTGGGTAATAGTTCTTAAACATTTCTATCTATCCAATGGAAGTGTTTAGAACAATCGTTATTTTGCTTTCTTACACCCAATAGTGACTTATTTACATTCTTTCACTTTCTCTGTACTGAACTTTGCAAGGAAAAATTAAAAAGACAGTTTCAAACCATCACAGCAATGTACTATCAGATTTGTAAAAGCAGTGCCTGACAGAAGTACAAATAAATCCTCTCAGCTTTCTCTGATGGAAGCTGAGACAGAAAGCAGCCAACAGCTGCTGTTCCTCAGAAACCTGATCATAACCTCAGGAGAATTTTTGCGTCTCCCACTCAGTTACTTACATTTTGAATCACAAAAGATCAGGTATGACATTAGTACCAGCAAGGCTGGGCATGGAGAACAGGTAGGTAGGTGAACAGGTAAACCTAGGGCAGCAACAAATTGTATGCTGTGCATTCTGACCAAAGGAAGGAGAAGAGACTAGGGGGGATAGAGATGAAAAAATGATGGATGTTTTTATTTTCTCCGTTTTCTTTCATATTTCTTTATCATGCACACAGTAAAACTTTAAAAGACAAAAATACTTCTATGTGTATGTTTCCACAGGTAAGACACCATAGAGAAATGCAATAGTTTTGCTTTTCTCTTTTTATATTCGTTTTATGCACATCTTTCTTGAGTATGTTTGTTAGAGGATTCTTTTTAGATTCAGAATCAGGAACTCGTAAATGTGGTTGTAAGAGTTCTGGAATAATAAACAGGTCCAGGTCCAAACAAATTTTTTCTCCTTTATATTGCTTTAGTTCCACTCCCCTGTTGTCCTGCTGCGTTGCAATGCTGTCTGTTCTTTTGTGATGCCAAGAGTCTCCCAAGATGCAGAAACTGGGACAACCAGTACCTACAGAAGAGTTATACCCCAAATGAAAGAGGGACACCACTAAAAAATATCAGCGTTGGGATACAGGAGATAAAGACAGCCGTGGGGAAGAATAAATCTTTTCCCACTGCTTGAATATCAATTTTGAGAGAAAAAAGAGAGATGGGAAAAAAATAATAGTTTCATGAGAAATGCATTCCAGGATGTGGGGGAAAAAAATCCAGAGACAAGAAAAGAAAAAATATCAGTGATTAAGAACTAGAAAAATTAGAAGCGGTGGGATGATTCCCAATGACTGGAATGCAGGGATAGATGGGTACAAGCTCTTTAGGAAGGATAGGCAGAGAAAGAGAGGAGGAGGTGTTGCCCTCTATGTCAGTGACCAGCTGGAATCAGTGGAGTTCCACCTGGGGAAGGATGATGAGCTGGTTGAGAGCGTATGGGTTAAAATTAAAGACAAGACAGGGCGAAGGAGATGTTACTGTAGGGGTCTGCTACAGGCCACCTGACCAGAAGAACCAAGCAGATGAGGCCCTCCACAGGCAAATAGAAGTGGCTTCCAGGTTACAAGCCCTGGTCCTCATGGGTGATTTCAACCACCCTGACATCTGCTGGAGGGACAACACAGCAAGGCACCAGCAATCCAGGATGTTCCTGGATTGCATAGATGACAACTTCCTCCTCCAAATGGTAGAGGAACCAACAAGAAAAGGTGCTATGCTGGACCTTGTTCTCACCAACAGGGAAGGGCTGGTAACCAATGTGAGGCTCAGAGACAGCCTTGGCTGCAGTGACCATGAAGCAGTTGAATTTAAGATCCTCAGGGCAACCAGGAGGACATATTCTAAGCTTACGACCCTGGACTTTAGGCATGCAGACTTTGATCGCTTCAGGGATCTGCTGGCCAAAGTGTCATGGGACAAAGCCCTAGAGGGAAGAGGGGCCCAGGACAGCTGGTCAGTATTCAAGGATCACCTCCTATGTGTCCAGGAGCAATGTATACCAACAAAGAGAAAAGCAGGGAAGAATGCTAGGAGGCCTGCCTGGATGAGCAAGGAGCTGCTGGACACACTATCACTTAAGAGGAAGCTCTACAAGGAGTGGAGGAAAGGACAACTGGAATGGGGGGTATGTAAGGAAGCTGCCTGAGCAGCAAGAGACCTGGTTAGGAAAGCCAAAGCACAGTTTGAATTGAATCTAGCCAGGGAGGTTAAAGGGAACACTAAGAATTTCTACAGGTATATTAATGGTAAAAAGAAGACTAGGGAAGGTGTGGGCCCCCTCAGAAAGGAAACAGGTGAAATGGTCACAAGTGACTTGGGAAAGGCTGAGGTTCTCAGTGACTTCTTTACCTCAGCCTTCACTACAAGGGCCTCCAGCCACACTCCTGGAATAGTCATGGAAGCTAATGGCAGGGACTGGGAGGAAGAACTGCCCATCATAAGTGAAGATCAGGTTCATGATCACCTGAAGAACCTGAAAGTGTTCAAGTCCATGGGACCTGAGGGGATACACCCAGGGGTACTGAGAGAACTGGCAGATGAGGTTGCTAAACCCCTCTCTATTATATTCCAAAAGTCCTGGCAGTCTGGGGAAGTCCCCACTGACTGGAAAAGGACAAACATAACTCCCGTTTTCAAAAAGGGTAAGAAGAAAGAACCAGGGAACTACAGGCCAGTCAGTCTCACCTCTGTGCCTGGTAAGATCATGGAGCACATTCTCCTGGAAGCACTACTGAGACAGAAGAATAGTGAAGAGGTGATTGGGTACAGTCAGCATGGCTTCACCAAGGGCAAATGCTGCCTGAGAAACCTGGTGGCCTTCTATGACAAGGTCACAACATTAATAGATGAGGGGAGAGCAACTGATGTCATTTACCTGGACCTGAGCAAAGCTTTTGACACCGTCCCACACCACCTCCTGGTCTCCAAACTGGTGACACATGGGTTTGATGGGGGGACCACTAGATGGATAAAGAACTGGCTTGATGGCCACACCCAAAGAGTGGCTGTCAATGGTTCCATCTCCCAGTGGAGGTCAGTGACAAGCGGAGTCCCTCAGGGATCAGTCCTGGGACCAGTCTTGTTCAACATCTTTGTTGGTGACATGGACAGTGGCATTGAGTGCACCCTCAGCAAGTTTGCTGATGACACCAAGCTGTGTGGTGCAGCAGACACGCTGGAGGGAAGGGATGGCATCCAGAGAGACCTTGACAGGCTGGAGAGGTGGGCACAAGCCAACCTCATGAGGTTCAACAAAGTGCAGGGTCCTGCATCTGGGTCGAGGCAATCCCAAGCACAAATCCAGGCTGGGCAGTGACTGGCTGGAGAGCAGCCCTGAGGAGAGGGACTTGGGGGTGCTGGTGGATGAGAAGCTCAACATGAGCTGTCAATGTGCACTTGCAGCCCTGAAAGCCAACCAGATCCTGGGCTGCATCAAGAGAAGTGTGGCCAGCAGGTCAAGGGAGTTGATTCTCCCCCTCTACTCAGCTCTGGTGAGACCCCACCTGGAGTACTGTGTCCAGTTCTGGAGCCCCTATTACAAGAGGGATATGGACATGCTGGAACGTGTCCAGAGAAGGGCCACCAGGATCATCAGAGGGTTGGAGCACCTCTCCTACGAGGACAGACTGAAAGAGTTGGGGCTGCTCAGACTGGAGAAAAGAAGGCTCCAAGGTGACCTTATTGTGGCCTTCCAGTATCTGAAGGGGGCCTACAAGAAAGCTGGGGAGGGACTTTTTAGGATATCAGGTAGTGATAGGACTAGGGGGAATGGAATAAAGCTGGAAGTGGGGAGATTCAGACTGGACGTGAGGAAGAAGTTCTTCACCATGAGAGTGGTGAGAGCCTGGAATGGGTTGTCCAGGGAGGTGGTTGAGGCCCCATCCCTGAAGGTGTTTAAGGCCAGGCTGGATGAGGCTCTGGCCAGCCTGATTTAGCGTGAGGTGTCCCTGCCCATGGCAGGGGAGTTGGAACTAGATGATCCTTGTGGTCCCTTCCAACCCTGACTGATTCTATGATTCTATACATATAAGTGAAATTCCTGATCATATGTCTAACTGTACAGCACAAAAAAAAATCTAATCCTTAAGTTTCTAATTTGAATTTTGGATAAGTCTTTAATTCAGTGGATCTTCAGCATGTAACATAAAACAAATATTCAAGCTTCCAGAAAGCAATCGTTGCTCCGATCAGTACATGCCATTTTGAATAGGTTTGGAGGAACTCATTAAATCATTTCTTTATTATACACACTACAGGAATGTGAATTCTATTGGCAAAATGAAATCAATCAGCAGCAAAGAACTATTCGTTGGAGTCTACATTTATCAGTCTGACAAGCTGTCACTACGGATTGGGTCAGGCTCATAACACAGCATCCAAACAGTGGGGGGAAAAAAATCCCTGTGACTGCTGAAATAGGGAGCAGTTCACCCATTTAAAGTAGCCCCTAAAGGCTTGTGTCAACTATTTACTACTGCTCACACAGAGCTGCAGAAGCTTTTAAGTGAGAAATCTGCAATCTTGTACATTGCAGAACTGTGCATGCTGTGGACACATTTCTTTGAGGACAAGCATGATGAAGTATCCTGAAAGAAATACTGCTGGGCTCCAATACAGCCCTCTCAAACAAACACCACATTCAGGAACTTGAAAAGGGACTAAAACTAGGACACAATGTCAGAACAGATACACTGTTTGAAACATACAAGAGCTGTTACACAGTCTGCATTTTAATAAAACCCATAAAAAAACCCCACCACCTCTATTTGCACAGACTACTTTTGCTACAGATGCATTGTTTTCAAGGTTTAGTTGTTCTTCAACCTCCCTCAATGCAAGTCTAAAATGTGAAGTATCATTTTAAAAATGCCATACACAAGAATATACCGCAAAAAAATAGCTTTTTATTTCAAATAAAACCCCATAACCAGTAACCAACCCCACTCCCAGCCCTGGTGAAAATCATCAACTCCTAAAAATCTCATGATGCTTAGGTATAATACACCCTGTGGATAAGAATAAACATAACAGAGAAAACAAGCACTAGCTGGACTGCAGGAACTCTGACTGAAATAGAAATAAAATTACTATGGAAAGAAAAAAAAACAGTCAGCAATTCCAATAAAGACTGCAAAGCCATATACCATGGTAGTGAGATGCATAAAATCAATATATTACACTGAAGAACACAATTACACACTGCAGCTGCTTCAATAGGGGAGTGGCAAGACCAATGTTCTTGTCAGCACTTGCCCCAACCGTACATTCAAGCTGGACAGAGTTTAAAACTAAGTATGACTTACAGGGACACAGCTGTACCAAAACTGCTGAAAGGCTCAAAGAAGCAAATATGTTTTAGCTGAAGTGTATTGCAGGAAAGCCTACAAGAGAAAACAGGGAGATCCACAGAGGGAAAACCAATAAAAGGATTAAAGTGTTTAATTGCAGAAATGCAATTTGAGTGTCAGATTCAATATCTGAAGGGGACCTACAGGAAGGCTAGGGAAAGACTGTTTAAAATGGCTTGTAGTGATAGGATGAGACGCAATGGTTTTAAACTGGAGCAGGGTAGATTTAGGTTGGATATAAGGAAGAAGTTCTTTACAATCAGAGAGATAAAATACTGGAACAGGCTGCCCAGGGATGTCCTTGAGGCCCCATCCCTGGATACATTCAAGATCAGCAGCCTGATCTAGTTGGAGGTGTCTCTGCTCACTGCAGGACGAGATGACCTTTGAGGGTCCCTTCCAAGTCAATGAAATCTGTGAATCTGTCAATCCTCAGAAGTGAGAAAGAAAACATTTCTACCCTCATAATAAAGCTTCTCCATCTCACTGAACAATACATGGAGTGCTACGCATAATGCTCTAAACTTAACATTAAAAGCTATACCACAGTAGTCCAGGACAGCACAAATATTGGCATAAGTATTTAACTCCAGCCCTGGGCTGCACTGGCAGGACTATCTAGCAGATCAAGGGATGTGATTATGCGTTTTTTAGACCACACTTGGACTACTGTCTCCAGGTCTGGTTCTCCCAGCTCAAGAAACTGGAGTCCATCCAGCACAACAAACAATGAACACAGCTTGCTTCAGGGGAAATTTTGGTGTGGGTGTAAGAAAAACTGAGAACAAACTGAAATAATTGAGAACCATTAAATACAGGAATAGATTACCAAGAGAAATGATAGAATCTCTCTTGCCATAAATAGAGAGAGTTGGACAGATGGGAATCTCATGAAGTTCAACAAGTGAAAGTATGGGCTCCTGCACCTGGGGAGGGGTTGATCTGCAGCAGGTTATGGGTTGATCTGCTGGAAGGCGGCTTTGCAGAGAAGGATCTAGAAGTCCTGGACAAGAAGTTCACAATGATCCAGCAATGTGCCCTTGTGGCCAAGAAGGCAAATGGTCTCCTGGGGTACATTAAAAAGAGCATAGCCAGCAGGTCTCCCTCTACTCTGCCCTCGTGAGGCCACACTGGAAGTATTCTATCCAGTTCTGGGCTCCCCAGTTCAAGAGAGACAGGGAACTACTGGAGAGAATCCCAACTGAGGGCCACAAAAATGATAACGGAGAGACTGGAGCATCTTTTATACAAGGAAAGGCTAAGAGACCTGGGGCTCTTTAGCCTGGAAGAGAGAAGACTGAGAAGGGATCTTCTTCATGCATATCAATACCTAAAGGGCTGGGCACTCTTCAGTGGTGCCCAGTGATAGGACAAGGGGCAACAGACACAAACTAGAACACAGGAGGTTTCACTTAAACATAAAGTTCTTTCTTTTGAGGGTGGCAGAGTACTGAACTGGCTGCCCAGACAGGTTGTGGAGTCTCCTTCTCTGAAGACCTTCAAAACCCACCTGGATGCGTTCCTGTGCAACTTGATCTAGGTGAACCTGCTTTAGCAAGGGTTCGGATTAGATGACCTCCCCAGGTCCCTTCCAATTCCTACCATTCTGTGATTCTGTGAAATACTCAAGGCTGAACTTGACAGAGCCTTGGGTAACATAATTTAAGGCCTTGCTTTCAACAGAAGATTGCATCAGATGGTTCTAGTGTTTCCTACCAATCTAGAATTTTTCTGTAATTCTGTGATCTAAATATATGCTTGGCTAAGCACTGCTAAATACTATTGTTGCAGTAACCTCATTTTAATTTACAAATTTTCTGATGTTTCTTCACATTCCAGTGACATGGTAAAATAATTTAAAACAATAATGGCAAGGGAAAGGAGGAAAGTTCACTCCTTTACAGAGTACCTGTCAGCATCCACAAAATTACCAAGCAGAAGGTTTAAAAGGAAGCACCCTTACACAGAATACATAATTAAACAAGAGAATTTACTGCCAGAGAATTTAGGAAGGCCACAGGAATTTCATATATCTGTTTAGTTCCTTTAATGCCTATTAAGCATTCATTACCATCTACTTTAAACATTTTGTCTGATCCAATATACCCAGTATTACATTTGAGCTTCATGAATGGGTGATAAACAAAACTAATATAAGTCAAACACAGCAGTCTTCACTGTCTTAACTTGGAATCCCACTACAGTTTGTTTGGATCATACATTTCAATACTCACAGCAGAATGATAGAAACCTTACCATCAACATCTAACAAATCATAAAGCACATGGATGATTTATTCCAACTGTAATTATACTGCAGATGGAGGAACAGGTTAGGAGACAAAACAAGGACATAATCCAACAGCCATGCCAGCTTCCATTTCTACCTGAAGACAGAAAGAAAGAGAGAAAATGCCCAAGCAAATGTGATTCCAACCTGCCAAGGTAACAAATACCTCTATCACAACAAAGTTATAGATCATAGCCACCCCCACAGGTCATTTCCATGAACAGAGCAGGTAAGACCTGAAAAAAGCCTAAACAAGCACAGAAAGAACAAAACAGGATCAAAGATAACCCTAGCTTGTCTGGATTTGAAAGCACATCCCAAGACACAAAACCACTGAAAGATATAAACCAAACATCCTCCCAGATGCTGATAGGGGAAAAAAAGGTCCCCCTGGAGAGTTCTTTCTAGGTTCCAGGTGTAGAAAAAGTCATTAGAGCAAATGTTGCTCTGATGGCAAGAAGACAAACATATGGCTTGATGGGCTATGGAAAGTTGGAAGAATTGTTACAGTCAGATATGCAACAGGAAACTTTTTTGCCTTCTTCTCTCTACCTTTTGTAAATGTTAATGCAATGCTTTTTCATATCACTTATGGAATAATTGTATTAGCTGGTTTGGAGTCATAAAAAAGAAATATTACAATGGACTCCATAAAGAGAGACATCCCACAGCAAAGTCTTCATCATGACTATCATCTATTGGACGACAAGCTCAAGAAAAGAGCTTCAGCTTTCTTAGCAATACTCTGCAGGTGGTAAAGAGGTTTAGAATTTATATTCTGTGTCATGAGAAACTTCCACTCTGTAGGTACTCCTGGAAGTCATGCAAATACAGCCTCTGGAGTATGGTCAAACAAAAGGATAGTTTACAGGCCCTAAATCTGAAAGGATTTTTGTGCCTGTGGACCATGCTGCACAAGGCATTGCACACAACAGATGGCCTGCTGTTTAAAGACACTTACCAAGGACTTTAGAGATCCAGATTCAATTTCAGTTTAACTTTGCACAAGTCTCTTAGTAGGACACATCTACACCATGGATATAGACAGATTTAAGATGTCTCTGCTCAAGCTAATCTAGAAATGAAAAGGCAGGGCAGACTGCTGCAAACCACTCAAACTCAAGGTAGGTGACTGTCCGGACAGGCAATACCATGCAGAACTCCACGCAAGCCTACCTGTGCTGAACTGTGCTGCATATAGACCCACTAGTTCCAATAGCTCTTAGCCCTTTACCCTGTGCTCCAATGCAGGCATTCTCTTTGGTTTTGTGGCTCAGCTTTCCATCTGTATCAGAGGGATAAAAGCACAGCCCATATTTACAAGGTGTCAAGAGTATAAATATATTAAGTGGTCCTAAGGTACTCCAGGATTATGGCAACAGATGTAATGCAAATTCCTTGAAGCAGTGAAAATGGCGAGGGCAGAGAAATCAAAACTCTAAGAAAAGACCAATTGAGAACAAAGTATTTTGGTTCATTTTTTTTTCTAATTTAATGGTGTCTTTGCATCCAGAGGACACTGCAGAAGAAAAGGCAATCTAAGACACAGTAATAGCTAGATGAAGCAGAAGAGGCTGGGGAGGGATGCACAGAAGTACACGACAGTAAGATTCTTAACCGCTAATGTAGTTTAAACCTACTGTGAGACAAAACAAGACGTCTATATTTCTGAATTACAATTCATTGACAGATAGCTCTTTAGCTGCTTGAGATCATAACTAGCTGGAAACTCTCCAAGACAATATAGAGGAAGAAATGAGTCTTGTGAGGAACCCATGCTACTCAGCAGTGACACAGCTACTACAAGTATGTAATAATTCAGCAGCCTAATTTAAGGTAAAGCATGCTTAATACATCTATTACGAAACCTAAAAAGAACAAACCTCTGGTTCAGAAGTAGCCCTCATAGTAACTGTCAGTTCTCCAAGATAACAAATTAAGTGAGACAATTTGAATAGTACAGGGCTAGTTCTTTCACTGTTTCATTTCCGCATCATTTCAGACTCAGTGATTGTCCATTGTAGTATACAGAGATGACTACATATGACAGAATTTCTTCAAGTTAACTGGGTCCACTATTATATACATTATTTGCAGAGTAAACTGCTTGGTTTAAATTAACATGCCTCACATGTGTGGTATGGTACAAACGTGTATGCAAGCAACTAATGCATCTCTGCTAATGAATAGTAATCTGTTAAGCTGATGACCCCCTACAGCTTATACTCATCTGTTCATAATCTTATCTTCGTCCATAGCTCATGATTGTCTTAACTTCAATCCTCTTCACCATATAAACATTAAAAAACATTCAATTTATTTAAAAAAGGTAACAATTTATCAGTCACAATTCCTTACAGTGTCAGAAATTAGTAATTCTGTAAATAACAAAGATTTGCATACCAGTTTCTGCTGGTTTTAACTTCTTGCAGCAACTCTCAATACATGAGGTACACTTTTAAGAATCAACAGCAATGTGATAATCTCCTACTGCAGACTTACAATTTTACCTACAGCAGGAAGCACAGAATAGAGCAGCAGAATGCACATAAACCAGAAGGATGGAGTAATCCATGAAAGAAATAAATATATAAATTCATCTTTGATGCCTTGAGAATTGCCATTGTTGTATAGGAAGAAAGACACACAGACACTGGTTTAATGTACCTCCAAAACTTTATATCCCTGGTGCTTTGATTAAAAAGAGGTGAAGGTGTTTTCATTCAGGAAAGCAAGAAGATGGGAGTACCAAACGCAGTGAGGACCAAGCAGATTCAACCATGGGTACAGAATTCCATCCCCATTAAAACAGAAGCAGTATTTTCAAACATTACTAATTCTTCTGGTTCTAAGAAGTTTATTTCTAAACTCATTTACTGAATTTAACAATAAAAACACAGCAAACCCAAGGAGCCAAAGAAGGAAATAAAATGAGCTGTTTGCAGTTCATTGGGCAGGGCACTAAGCCTCTGTCAGTGAACAAGGTTAAGTTCACTCACCAGAGTGACCAGCTCCTGTGTGGTAAGTCTCTGTACTGGGGAGGGTGACAACCAAAATGGTCAGCAAAGGGCTCCTTTAGAGTCAGCTCAGCAGTTGGCACAGGCAGGCTGTGTGGGCAGGACGTGAGGCATTGCAGTTTACTGAAGAAGTGATGGTGACTACTCAGAGCAGGAATGCTGTGCTCCCAGCATCAACCAAAATGGATATTGGTATCCAGGCCACAGGCTGTGAGGAATGCCATAGCCTATCACCAGCAACAGGGAGCAACACTGACTATGGTTGTGTGTGGTGTGAGCAGGTTTTTGACCTGCTCAGCCAGATGACACAGTTCCAGGATGAAGTGATGGAGCTCAGAGAAGAGGTGAGTAGGTTGAGAAACATCAGGGAGACTGACAGGGAAATGTATTACTTCCACAAACTAATCTCTACAAAAAACAGAAAGGAAATGGAGCAGAGGATTTGATATCCTTTCATCAGCAAAGCCCCCCAGCCTTCCTCTAGTAACCCACATGAGCAGGGTCAACGGGAACAGATCTCTGCCTGACAAAACAAATGATACAAATGGATCAAGTGTGTTCCTTTAAGAACCATACTGCCCATAGTGCCTTTGCAGAACAGATATGGGCCTCTGCAAAAGGAACTGGTTGTGAACAAGCAGGGAGGGACAGAAGTGCTACCAAGACCAACTCACCTCAGGCCAGCCATAAAAACTGACCCTGAAAAGAAAAATTGAAGGGTCATTGTTTTAGGTGACTCCCTGCTGAGCAGAGCAAAGGGCCTGACATCCAGACCAAACCCACTTCATAGAGAGGTCTGCTGTCTCCTTGGTGCCCTGGTAAAGGACATTGTAGGTAAAATTCCCACCCTTGCGAGTCCTTCAGATTATTACCCACTTCTGGTCTTTCAGGTAGGTAGTGATGATGCAGCAATGAGAGGTTCACAATCAATTAAAAGGGACTTCAGGGCCTTGGGGCAACTGCTAAAGGGATCAGGAGCTCAAGCTGTGCTCTCCTTCACCTCTGACATCAGCAATGGACAAGGGAATGTATAGGAAGAGCCAACAGGTCAATCCATGGATCCCAGACTGCTGTCGTCAACAAGGGTTTGGATTTTATGATCACGGCTCGGTTTACAGGGCACCAGAGCTGCAAGCAGCCAATGGGATGCACCTGTCCTAGAGGGAGAAAAGGATTCTGGAGCAGGAGTTGCCAGGGCTCATTGACAAGGCTTTAAACTAGATTTGAAGGGGGAAAGGATTCCTAATCTCATGCTGGCCTGTGACAAACATTGGGGCAGCTCACCAGAGGCAGAGGGATGGAGAGCTAATAAGGGCTCTCAACTTGTTGCCATGAGGCAAGCCAAGGATGAAGCACTGGGACACCCCAAGGGAATCAAGGGGGATTCACCTAAGAGGGCACCACGGCCAGCCCAGCTGAAGTGCCTATATGCAAATGCACACAGCTTGGGCAATAAACAGGGTGAATTAAGGGACACTGTGCTGCTGGAATGCTGTGACATAGTGGCTGTTACCGAAACTTGGTGGGATGATTCCCATGACTGGTTGTAGGGATAGACAGATACAAGCTCTTTAGGAAGAACAGACAGGGTAAGAAGGGAGGTGTTGCACTCTACATCAGTGATTGGCTGGAATTGGTGGAGCTCCACCTGAGGAAGGATGATGAGCTGGTTGAGAGCATATGGGTGAAGATTAAAGGAAAGACAGGGGAAGGTTATGTTACCATAGGGGTCTGCCACAGGCCACTGGACCAGCAGATGAGGCCCTATAAGAGACTAAATCTTGTCTGTCTTGATGTGAATCAAAAAAGATAAAATCATCTTTGTTCCTTGCTTAGACAAGAGCTGACACCAGGTGATGGTGCAAAGACCCTCTGGCAACAGAAATATGTAATGGGCAGATGCCATTGGTATGGACTCTGTGGAATGTGCACAGACAAGATCATCAGCTACCCTGGAAAGGGAGGATGGTGAAAAGGATACAATGGATTCAACACCTGGCATGGTAAGCCCCTGATGTGTATTGTGTGTACGGGCAGGTAAAAGGCAAAGGAGGAGGCGGAGGTAAGGGCCTCCACAAGGAATACACAGAAGGATTCCCTGGGCACAATACATGGATGCCCACCTAAAATAAACCCTGTGACTAAAAAAATGTATAAAAGACCTGAGCTATGCCTGCTCAGGAGAAGAAAATACAAGGAGAGAAAAAGACACAGAGAAGAAAAGACATCATCACGCAGGACCAGGAACTCTCTCTCTGTGCCCTAAGTTCTGCCTGCTATAACTCATGGAGAAGGGAAAAGGCATCTTTACTGAAGACACCACATGTTGGAGGCTGCTCAGAGAAGGACTCTTGGACTTTGGGATCTCTCCCCCTCCCCTCCTCCAGGGCAGACAGCACAAGCCAACAAGGATGCAGCAGCACCCTTCCACAGACTCAAATCATCTTGGGGCTGGGGGAGAGGGTGGTAATATAATTCCTTTTCCTTCTCTCTCTCTCTCCATTTTTCCTCTCTCTTTGTCTCTCCTTCTGTTAATAAATAGCCTCACTTTTGATATTTTGACCTCGCTTGTGCCTTCAATTCATAACATGGGAATGTTCAAAAAGAACCAAGTCTCTTTTTACCGAGACAGGCCCTCCACAGGCAAATAGAAGTGGTTCCACATTCACAAACCCTGGTCCCCGTGGGGAATTTCAACCACTGACATCTGCTGGAGGGACAACACAGCTAGGCACCAGGAACATCCTGGAATGCATAGATGACAACTTCCTCCTCCAAATGGTAGAGGAACCAACAAGAAAAGGTGCTACGCTGCACCTTGTTCTCACCAATAGGGAAGGGCTGGTGACCAATGTGAGGCTCAGGGAAAACCTCGGCTGCAGTGACCATGAAGTGATAGAATTTAAGATCCTAAGGGCAACTAGGAGGATGTAGCCCAAGCTTAAAACCCTGGACTTTACGCATGCAGAGTTTGATTACTTCACGGATCTGCTGGCCAAAGTATCACAGGACAAAGCCCTAGAGGGAAAAGGGGCCCAGGACAGCTGGTCAGTGTTCAAGGATCACCTTCTCTGTGTAGTTATTTGAAAGAGTCATGTGAACTTTGGCTTAGCTCAAAAAAAGCAGGAGGAAAGAAAAATTATCATCCCCAGACAAATTTCCAAACACTTAGAAGTTCAGTTAGCTCTGGTGAATAAATTCAGCAATTTAGTTGTTCCTAATCAGCAGGGCACTGAATTGAACGGAGATACGAGTTGATTTAAAGCTAATTTGTTTCAGAAAATTGTGAAATTGCTTTGAGCTAAGCACCTGCAGTCATACCTGTACAGTGATATTAAGATGATCAAGTTTTATGTGACAAGTCCCCAAAAAGTTCAGCAATACCCACTGTTTAGTAACACACCTTCATCTATATTAAGTTCCTTTAATTTGTCTGGAAGGTGTGGTTTATCTATTTTTGCAAGCTACCTAAAGCAATGCCTGAGACAGGCAGTAGAATTCTTCCTTCACTTCAGTTTCCATGAGTTTCTCAAAGGTTGGATAACTTTAGAAATTATATAGGATAAACACAGAGGAGCTATTAAGTAAATTATACCATATTAGTTGTGGCAACTTGGCTGCCCATTAAGAACATTCCAACTTTAAGTATAACAAAACCCCAATTAACTGAACTTTACTATCCACAAGTTGGACTACATCCTTCCATCTTTACTACTCTAATTCTGTGTCAGCAGCATTTAAATAACTAAATTAGAAGCCTCCTTGAACAGACAGATAAGGGAGTTAAAAGTCCATCCTTTACTTGCGTGAGGAAGACTACACCCCTTTGGATCAGCCTCTTGCAGAGTTGCTTACCCGGAGGGCAGCAGGAACAGACAAAAAGGGTGCATGCTAAAAAAGGCCCAGTCAAGCAGCTTACTGAAATGCTCTGTATGGGTCTAGGAGCCCAGCAGTAAGTGAGAAACATTACTGTTATTAAGCTTATTCAAAGTTAATTCACATAATTGTACCATATGATTCTAAAATTCACTTTACAAGAATTGGTATCTTAACTTTTAAAAGTTAAGCAATCTGAGTCACACAGCCAGAGGATGAGGAATGGAACCTGAATCATGTATTTAAAGTAAAATTTAACTCTAGGAGTATAGGGGTGCAGGGAGGGCTGGAGGAGAATAATATCTTTTCCAGTTTTAAATCTTTATTCCACTTCTCACTTTCAGTAACTATAAACGTCCTCATATATAAATAATTAAACTATGTCCAGCAGGCTACATTGTAACAGATGTGTATAACAAATCTGCTTTCTGAATCATGAATCAGCTCATCACTTCTCCAAAATGGCAAATGGCTCTCACACCCACCTATAGCTAGAGTAAAAACATTTTGACACAGAAGAAAAACAAAATAATATAGAAAAAAAACCAAACAACCCCACACAAAAAAAGTAAAACATAATATGGTGTTAGAAAAAAAGCAGTTGGTGAGAGGACCACTGTGAAAATTGCCATGTCAGATGTTTTCTGTATCAGGCTAAAACAGCTTAGATCCCTAAAAGCAGTTATGGGGCCCTCATCACTTCAATTAACCAGTCTAACTCAAGTCTGAAACAAATGTTGCTATTTTTAATTAAAACTAATTTCAGACCTCAGATAATGTTTGAATATTACTCTGTAATGTCATCTGTCCTTGCACAGATTTTCAAATAGTCTTAATGTATTCATTGTATTTACATTGTATTCATTAAGACACCACGACATCTGAACTAAATATTACCTTTTCTTTTCCTCCCAGGCAAAATGGTGGCACAATAAAACACTTAACCTAATTGCTCTTCCCCACTGAGGTGCATCTTTGCATAGGCATACCAACAGAGGAAACAAACTCAAAGCTAGAATCTTTTCACAACTTATCTAATCCCTACTAAAAACTAACTAGAAATATCACCTTTTCCCAGATTTCACTAATTTTGTTTGTGATTTTTTTTGGGGGGGAGGTGGGGTGGTGTTTGGAGTGGGTTTGTTGTTTGGTTTGGTTTGTTTTTTTGGTGGGTTTTTTTTGTGTTGGGTTTTGATTGGTTGGTTTGGTTTGGTTTTTCTGTTGGCAGGAAGAGGGAAGGAACAGGGCATTGTTTGGGTTTTTTGGTTTGGGTTCATTGGTTGTTTTTGAGTAGTCTTAGTCTCATGGGACTTTACCACAACTGTCACCACATTGCTGCCTTATGCCATTAGAGTCCAAATACAACAGAAGCAAGTAAGACTATAATGTCAAGAGACAAGCATCACAGGGTCACTCGACTGTCTCTACCTCTCATTATTCCTTCTGCCAGAAAATGGGGAGTATCAGGTAATACAGACCAGCAGGACAACAGAGAAGAGAGGGAATTTGAACCTGTTTCCTGTTCTAAGCTGTCTGTAGTTTGCAATTTTGTCCTCAATTCAGGGACAAACTGTATACCCTTTTTAAACCTCAGAGACTAGCTTTCATCTATGTGTAGGGACAAAGCCTCTTCAGATTCAACTGACTGTCCTGTAGATTCAGTTAAGCATTAAAGATTTGTACTTCAAACTAAACAGTGCACTATAGTTTATGTCCCACAGACATGCTCTCTTTCCTATAGTCTGATCTGGGACTTCAATAAGAGTGACATGCATGGCTGCTGCACTTCATGTTCACTAATAAACACACAACATTGTTTTTAATTCACAAGTGAAAAGAAAAAAAATCATTACTCCTGTTATAAGATTAAACTAGATAACTAATGTATAAAGGTACTCTTCAGGAGCAACAATCTTTATCCATTATTATAATATAAGAGTATCAGTGAAAAATTTGCTCTTTTTGACTTTTTGATTGACCAGCAAGTCTTCAGCTCTTCTTGTCTTATGTTTTATTGAAAGGAAAACACTCCCAATCTATTATCAAATTTATTTTGAAAATAACTATTAAATATCTGAATTTGTAAATTTTACTCCATTATACTCAGAAAAATGATAATTTCTGTTTACAATTATGACATTAATAAATACTAATTATTCCTATCGGATTTTTTGTAGTAGTTTAAATAAAAACAATTTAGCAAATTAATCACATTGAGGATCTTCGTGACTATACTTTTCCTTAGCTCTTCCTTAAACACAACAAGATCTTCTTATACATTTTGTGAAAATAATTATTGTGATCCTTTTCTCTACTAAAACAAAGTTAAATCTACCCTAAAAAGACATATGGCCTAATACTTGTACTAGCTGACAATTAAGTTGCTATCTGCAGAAGCAAAAATCAATATTTTATTTCTTATGCAGAGCTATATTGGCTATTTTGCAATCTCCATATGTTTACACACAAATATTCTCGAAGGCAAATTAAATCAACTAACATTTGTAGTTGCTCAGCCTCTTTGCAAAACACACTATGCACTCAGCGTAAATCATTATCCTAGCAACACAATTAAATACTGTAAGCTTCCTTAACCCTCAGCTCAGACTTTCCTAATCTCAAAAAGAAAGGCAATGCCAGATGGCCAAGAACAACTGCTAAGAGTCAGGACATAACGAAATATCTGAAGACCTTTGCAATATGCTGGAGGAACACATTCTGTTTCAACTTACTGCTGGTCCCCACTTAGATCAATTTGTTCTGCAGAACTCAGATGTGATCCTTCCACACTAACTAATACACATGCTACTAATTTTCAAAAACTGTATTTTGTTGTCATGAACTAATTCACCAACACTGAATTCTTGCTGGGCAGAACCAATGCACCACCTCTTTAACACAGTTATCATAGTGACAATATGTTTGCTGCTTAACAAGAGAATCCCCTAACAAGTTGCACTTCTCCATCACCTTCAAGCATATACATATGTGTATATATATAAATGTATATATTTTAAAATTAACAAAATAGATTTTATATAAAAATAACATGCATAATACATAATATACATATATAATTGGTCTTCAAATACACAAAAGGTGGCTCTCAAGCTGAAGGAGTAGCACAGCTCACTGCCCCATGAAAGATAGATCAGATCTCAGCCTTTTTCTCTGTGACAAGAAGCAAATAATGGAAGAATATTCCTCTTTTTCAATAGAAGAGCATCCTTCCATGGGCCAAGACTCAGAATTGCTCAACACAATGGTGCTCAGCACTCTGGGATGCCAAAGGATACCACCAATCTTTCATTTTCAGAAGCATCATCTCAGAAACATCATTTTACCATAAACCAGAACATTTCCCATGAGAAAGGTTTTCTGCTACTGCAGTCTAAGAACAACGTAGTTTTTGTGGCAAGCAAACTTGTCAGCTAGGTTGCATGTTGCAGCTGTACAGCTGCTAGATTGGCACCTGTTTAAACAATCTATGAGTCCCACCCCTTTTTCCAGTTTCTTAAATCAGTATTAGTTCCTGTACAAAAGCCTGTACAAACAAAACACTTCATGCCTTTGTCAGAAGGTATCTGTATGGAAGTGGTCTCCTCACGTCCAAAGACCAGGAGTCTCATTCTTCTTTGACTTACAGGTTCAGAAAATTTCATGCTTAAAAAGGAACATTCTCTTTTTAGAAATAAATCACCTTGCACTGCAAAAGATGATCATTACTGCAGGCCACAACTTCATCTTTTTGAACTTTGGTTTCTTAACGGAAACTCAAGAAGAAGCAATGAGAAGAGACAAACCTCAGAATGGAAAGAAACAGGCTCAGAAAAAAGACAGGGCTGAAATAGCAGGGAGTGCTTCAGGACAGGGTAGGAGAGGAGGGCACTGGCAAAGGTGTGGAGGGGCCCTGGGATGAGCTAGCAGTTCAGGGCAGCCACGAGAGAGAATGCAATTGCGCAGTGTTAATAAGCAACACAAGCAGAAACAAACACCCAAAACTTGTCAGACTGGCATAGCAAAACTCATGTATATTCCAGGTACAAAGCCAGAAGCAGCCAACTACAGAAGACCTCCCTGTTGTATGCTTTCATTCTAGTTTGCTCTTGCATGAACAAAAAGAGATTATAACGTTATTCATTTGAATAGCCTGGTCAAAAAAAAAATAGCAAGACTGCAGCCCTCTGGAAGGATGTGTGGGAACATCAAGACTGGGTTGCAAAACTGATTATAAAGTCAGCTAAAGGGAAGAAAGGGGACTTCTGAGGAATTTAAACCAGGCTGGTAGATCAAATTTCTGTTTCAAAGCACTTTGAAAAGTATCTAACATCTTGCATCTAGCATGTTTCCTTATTCTCTCAGATTCCCTATTCCAGAGAATCACTTTAACTTTATACAACCAGTTCATACAAAAAGAATTTTTAGAATATTTTACAACATATTACAATATTTTACTGACTCTCCTTGAGCCTTCCTCTCAACTTCCATCTCCGTGTCTCTCCCACCCTCTCTCACACACTGTCCTTTCTGTTTCCACCCATCTGCAGTATCTCATTAGCAACAGGAAGAAAAGCAGCACAAGTCTTACCACAAAATGCATGGTGAAGAGGGTGTAAAGGGAATCGATTAAGAGGTAAGAGCTGAAGAAGCACAGTATCGTAGAGAACTCTCCAGATGGTAGGCTAGATTGAACCTAAGCAGCAATGTATTTGTATAGAAGGTAAAAGCTGAGGAGAAAGAGATGAACATGTAGATGAAGTTTAAAATACTTTTGCAAGTTGGTGGAATGGAAAAATGGACTCTGAAGGTCTCACACAGAGTCAAGAAAATTGTTTCTTGGGGAGGAGATAAAAACAATGAAGTTAGTGCATCTAAGGAGATGAATGATCACAGAGGCCATGAGTAACGATAACAGAAAGAAGTTGTTCCAAAACATATAGCATATGAAAAGAATACTTGCAAGGTGTCAAAGTAACGTATGGTCAAACAGTCAGCTTGACATAAAGATGGTATGTAATAAGTGCTTTATTCCAGAAATAATTACAGTAAATGTCTTGTACAGTTCATGTACAGAAAAGAAAAAAGAAATTAAAACTCACAAGTGAACTTTGATCAGATGTTCTTTAGTGATTAGGTCTATATTTATATCTAAGACTCACGCAAGTTCAGTGACCACAGCAGTTCAGTCTACTACTGATAAAAGCTCAGTGTTGCATGAGTAGTTCAACATGTACTGAATCTCCCATCAACTCTTGCTCTTAAAGTTTATTTTGGTAAGTGGGTCAAGATAAACAGAATCTGCTAGTAAGACTCCTGCTTTGAATAATGGTAACTCTACACCAAAGGTAGGTATCTAAACTGTTACTATTCCTGTTTACAAAATAAATTCTGGGGTGGCACTTTCATTTCTGAAGCACATCGTATAATGTCTGAATCACAGCCATGAATTACTTTGTTCATGTAACCAAGCTTTGCAACTATCTGGAAAGCAGTGACCTTCAGTTTCAAAGCAAACCAACCATTTCATATTTGGCTATATTTATGCACACTCAGTATTTCAATTAGTCTATGATTACCTAAAAAAATATTGTTCATTAATGATGCCTAGCTGCCAGATGACCTAACCTCTCCTCCCTCCCTTGTATGTGACAATACTTTGCTCAAAGTAGCCATTACACTTTTAACTTGCTTGGTGTGCCCTGCTACAATTCTTTGGCTAATGGAGGAAAATCCATTTTGGTCTTTCAGAGAAAGTGCAAGTCTCCAACTTCACCAATGTGGACAACTGCAAGTGAAACTGAATTCAGATTTATTCACCACTCCAGTCATTTCTCATTTAGGCTGATACCTTAAGAGGTCAGAACAGACATACTTTATGGTTTTTAATTGGAGAAATGGGATAGAAGTCCCTTCAAATGAAAAACCAGCTTGTCAAATGAAGCTTACAAAAAGAAAATGAGATTTATGGTGACAACGAGAATGTAGTTCTAATTTAAGTTAACCAGCACCTTAATGTAAGACAAGGTATTACAATACAATGCAAAAATCCTGCCACTGCAGGATTTTAATGCTACATTAATTTTGCTTTTCCTTAAAGGATAACAATTCTGCCCTTTCATTGATAACCCAGTTCAAAACACATATTAGAGCAGCCAAAATACAGTAACCAGGCAGTAACAAGGATATAGCATGTATGTTTTCCCAGCAGACACTGGTTTAACACTGAAAATATTCCAAGCAGGTAGGAGAGGGAAGGAGGGGGGAACTTGCTGTACTTGCTTCAAAGATGCACTGCACACATAATGCAGCAGTACAGGATATACTAACAAATAAAGGTAATGAAAAAAGCATTACTCACCCAAAATATTAAATTGAAAAGGAACATCATGTATTTCAAACAACACAGGCAGCCTCTTGCCATGTTGCACTTCTTAAATTCTAAAAGGAAAACAAAGGATAGATCCAGGTAAAAGACCACATATTTGCTGCCTTTGGGTGCACTGTATTTGTCACTTTTTGTGCCAGTCCCAATGCCAGTGCCAGTTCCGACTCCAGTGTGGCTCTGTGTGCGTGATCCAGTTGTACCATAGAAAGCTCCAGCAGTAAAACCTCGGCCAAATTGCCTCCCTGAGGTAGAAGGTTTAGCAAAACCCGAGTCTTTGCTATCCAAAGATGGACTCCGGTGAATTGAAGAATCCTCACTACTTGACTTCTCCATGATCTCTCTTTTCACAGTTATCAGACTTAATGTATAGCATCTCTCAGCACTGAATGCAGTGCCTTACAAAAGCCACAGTGTGGGAAGAGCTGTGTTTTGCTTCTCTTTCTCTTCTTATATAAATCAGATAATCACTGCAGAATTTATTCACTGCATTGTTGCTGGTTTTGTTTTTTACAGCAATATAGGCTGTAATTTATCTGCAGCATGGATTTATACATTAATACCCCATGCAAGAGCATGCTCATTTTTTATCTTGATGAATCTGTTATGCAGAGCTTTGATCTTTATTCAAAGGAGCCATAAGCTCTTTCTCTCCCTCTGATCTATAGGCAGGTGGTCCTCGTATCCATTTCCAAAAAGCTTCTGCAGTACACCTGGAAGACTCCCCTTGAGCCAGTGCACTTCCCTTCCTCTCAGCTTCCGTCTCTGTGTCTCTCCCACTCTCTCTCACACACTGTCCTTTCTCTTTCCACCATCTGCAGTATCTCATTCAGTAACCAGCCATCAGAGTGCACTCTGTTTCACTGCTGTTGCCGTGAAATCACCAGCAACTGCAACTACCGAGCATTTCCCACAGAAATCCCCGACTATCGAATAATAAATGTTCCCTCTTGGTTGCCCCTCCCTCTCTGCTTTTCATTGGGCCAGTTAGCAGAAGTCTTCTCCCTCACAGCACGCCTCCATGACATAATATCTTTAATAGGATTAGAATTATTCTTGACTATACAAGTGCACAGGAGAAAATCTCTTTAAATGTCAAGTACTGTTTAGCTGTTTACGAGCCAGAACTGTGAGGCAGTGATGCCTTTAACGCAATAAAATACTGGAAAAGCATAGATTAGATAGGCAAGTGGTAGCCTCCGCCTGCTCATTAAATTAACAGTGACTGACTTTTTTCCTGGCTTAAACAAATGCCATGGGACAAGGAACTGGAACATACAAGCATCTAGCGTACACTGAATAGGCATGTGTCTCAGTTATACATGCGCATAATGTCACGCAATCACCCATGATATCATTAACCGTATCCAGAAATGCAGAGCTGCTGTTTCTCACGGGGTCATTAATCAGCTCTTAAAACTCTTAAATGTAAGGGTAGCTGAACCTGCAGCTATTTACACTCTATTTAACTGATATGTCAAGAGATGGTTCTTGTGTACAGCAGTAAGACATCTTATACTGCAGCTACACACACTGACACAAATGCCACATTTATATTCCAGAGAGGAGCACAACATGCCTGCTAGGACTCTAAAACAGTAAGGACATAACCATGCATGTGTGTCCCCGTGCATATGCATGCAAGCGCCTGAAAGGAAGAAAGATAAATACTTCAGGCCATGCCTGGTGCTTCCAAATTTATCCTTCTGTCATAAGTGTAAAACCAGATGCACTGATGATACAAAATGATACAGCAGATTTAAAATGCAAGTTATTATTTTGTAAAAAAAAAAAAAACAACTGTACTAGGAGGCCACTACTGAAAAAATACAGCTACCAGGAAAAATAAAAATTATGCACAACTTTCAACTGACCTTTTCACATATACACTATAACATAGGGTTAATTATTTCATTGTGTATCTTTGAGAAGAGATAATATAACATATATTTAATCTTACACATCTATAACATGTATTAAATCTTATGCCCAAAAGCCCCTTAAAATTCTGTAATTTTTATGTAACCATATCACAATTAATACACAAAAGTAGTGTTGTATCTTTCTTGACAGGCTTTTTCTGAAAAAAAGATCCCTCCATCACAAAGTGCATCACACCATGAAATACTCAGTATTTGTACATATAATATCAGCTTCACATCCCTTCTGCCATAGAATAACATTTCAACAGCAGGCAGGCCCAAGACTGTATTGATGGTGTTTATTCACTTCAGTTTAAATTTCAAGTCACTTCAGAACTACCTGCATCAAACAGCATTGGTGCTGAAGGACATGGTTTAGCACCAGACTTGGCAAAGTTAGATAATGGTTGAACTAAATGATCTTAAAGTTCTTTTCCAACCCAAATGATTTTATGAAATGTGTCCATTAGACTGTAAGATGATAACTCAGCAGTGTGTGTGACAACAGAAAAAACTACACAGAAAACAACCAAGTGTAAAAAAAAAACCAAAGATAAATCAGCACTGACTAAACTAGAGCAGGGCATTTCTATATGCTACCATGGTGCATATGCAAACTTCTACATCAGCAGTCATCAAGAACCGACTTTCTGAGAAGAAATCATGGAAAAGACTTGTAGGTCACAGTCAGGAACCTGTCTTGGACAGCAGAGAACACCGAGTAAGTTGCACTCAAACACAGGGCAAACGTTTGAGTATTGTTTTAGAGGTCTGAAAAAACCTCTTCTGCTTGCAGTTCACTACTGGCAAAACAGTCATGCCACTGTGATTCTACTACAGCTTCTAGTGGTTTTTACTTGTCATACAAAATTGAGCTCTTAGACAAAAATCTCAAAGAATGCACAAATATTTAAAAGCATTTTTCTGTTGCATCCAATAGTTTGCCATAAAATTTACGTTGATACAGACTAGCTTCAGGAAAAAATAAAAGCACTGTGCACTTGTGAAAACTAATGCAATAACAATATTTGCTATGGTTTCCCAGATGAAGTTACATGATAGCGATAACAAATTTGTTCTCAAGGTTAGAAAAGTGAAAGAAAACAAAAATCTCAGCAAATCCAGTCAGAGTTTGTGAAGAGTAGAAACACTTCACTGGTGGTTAAAAAAAATAGAAAATAAAGCAACACAGCTGTCCCTCCAAGGTTTTTGGTTTAGGCTTTTCGTTGGTGGTGGTTTGTGGGGTTGTTTTGTTTTGGTTTCATTTGATTTGTTTTTTTGGATTTGGGACTTTTTTTAAGTTTTTGGGTTAGACCTTACTGAAGTTTTTCTAGTTTTCTATTTTTGCCTTCAAATGCTACAAAGAACTAGTTTTCTTTTCCATTACCTGTAATGCACCTCCCATTAAGGGCTCTCCATGACTGGTCTACATCACAGTTTATACATCTAAACACAGATTGGAGGTTGGAAGGGACCCTCAAAGGTCATCTTGTCCAACACCCCCAACAACTTCAGTTAGTATATGAAGTCACAAAATATTAAATATTTTTTCCTTAGTCCTCAGTTTTATCTCACCAGAACTTTAGTGATGATTACGTTGATCTACAGCACTCCTGAACGTCACTGTTTGTTCACAGGGCATGTAGAAGGCAGGTGAATATCACATACACGAGGGATACAGTCTGTAAGGGTATAAATGCTTTGCTCAGGGGTCCCTCTCTGGAGATACCTAGCTTGAGCTGACCCTGCTGCTGGAACATGCTAATAAATTATTTATTTTTACGAGATTCAATGCCTGAGACTGCCTCAGGAAGTCCAGGACTTGTGACCGCATGTCTTTAACGCTGTGTAGCAGGACCAAGAGCATCCAACAGGCATGAAAGAAGAATGAACCAAGAGAATGATGTGAATATTCATTTCTAGAAGGCAGCACGCATCTCTGAAATCTCTTCAATTATGCCATGAACTTTTATAGGCACATTCCTTTCACAAATAAGTGAATTTCTTCATTGCTATGACATTCCATTTAAGCATGATATGCATTTAAGCATAAACAGGTGTGATTCCATGAATGGGGACATTTAAAACCAATATGTCAGGGCTGGCAGAGACCCAGATGTCTACAATGGGCAGCAAACAAACCATTTACTTTAAGCTTCCTTCCCCATTAACTCATCATCAGCCCCAGCCTCCAATATAAGACATCACTGAGAATGACAGGCTGACTGCCATACTGGAAAGCCATCACACCAGGGACATGTGGCTTATCAAAAGGCTGTTTACCAGCAGCTATTCCAAGCAAAATCTGATACCAGGTTCCACCTTCAAGTCAAAGTGACCTGAAGCTTTTGTAAAGGAGTACCTAGAGCCAGTGGCCTCACTGCTGAAAGCTGTCAGTACAGTAGGCTGAGTTCACCTCTGCTTGAGCCCCCAACATGACTCAGAGCAGAAACATTCAGAAATAAGGGTGGGATCTAGTCTCTACACCCACACAGTCTTCAGCCTACTCCCAGCGTTCCCTGAGGTCTACCAGCTGTGATAACAAAATATATTGTTTAGCAATTTCCCATATATACTTCCTCTGGTCTTTCAAAGGAGATATTCCTGAATTAATGAGAAACATTATTTGAATAATTCAAGACAAGTTGCACATACCTGATCAAACAATTGCATAACAGATACATTTCATCCTGCTAGCTTGGGCTGGACCCTTTTCTACACTTTCCAACAAACTTCCTCAACACCTAGCCAGAGCAAAATCCACAGATTCCTCCCCCTCATAAGGCTTTTTACATTTATAAAAACAATCCCATCTGGTCTTGCAATAAAGGTCATTTACCCTCACAATAAAGCATCCTGTATGTTGTGTGGTGACACTATTGGTCAACTTCAACATTAAAATTAAATTAAATTAATAAAAATTTTTAAAGGATGTACCTGTACCATAACAGTCATGCAATTACTGCTTTTTGCTTTGCCAGCCACAACAAAGTCAGATGTAAATCCCAAGATACTTTAGCCACCTGTCTCACTTCACAATAATGAGGCTAAATGGTTCTCACCTGTGTAAGATACAAGAATGGGTGTTAAAATGAAACCAAGGTAAACCTCTTACTATAATCCGGCAGTTTTATGTAACGCTGCTGCTATTTATGAGCTTTGTGACCAGTGTCAGCTCTTATGACAAGAGTGTGAGATTTATAATGATGAAAAAGGAAAGGGGAAAAAAATAATCATAGTACAGTTTGACATGACCCTATCTGTCAAACCACCAAAAAAATGCAGCAGTAAAATTACCTGATTTACAGTAGAAACTACTGAACTTTATACAGTGTCTTAATTATTGTATTTTCATAAAGGCAGAAGCATAACAGCAAAACATTCACATTAAGGAGGACTCACTTGATGAGAATGCCACGTGCTATCTGGAATACCAGGTATTTGCAGCCTAATCTGGGGTGTGAAGAACAGATGTAAGCCTGTTTGACTCCTTCCCAAAAGCCAAGCCACCCTGTCAGACTCCCCTCTGTGCCTGGGAAAGTCAAGAGCACATCTTCCTAGACAACACATGTAGGACAAGAAAGTGATTCAAGACAGTCAGCATGGCTTTACTAGGGGCAAATCCAGCCTGACCAACCTAGTGGCTTTCTATGACAAAGTGACTATGTCAGTGGATAAGTAACGACCTACCTGGACTTCTGCACAGTCCTCCACAACATCCTACTCGACAAGTTGGAGAATTATGCATTTGATGGGTGGACAGTTCAGTGGATAAGGAATTGGCTGGATGGTCACGTCCAGAGGTGACTTTAAGTTCAATGGCTTAAAGTCCAGATGGAGAGCAGTGACAAGTGGTGTCACTCAGGTGTGTATTGGGACCTGTTTAATATTTTTATCAATGATATAGACAGTGGGATCAGCAAGTTTGTAGAGGACACCAAGCTTGTGTGGTGCTGTCGATACACCAGAGGGACAGGATGTCATCCAGAGGGACCTTGTTATGGTTTGGAGCTGGTACTTTAGCCCAGCTCTTAATTGCAAAATAAGAGCAGGAATTTTCCAGAGACTTTGGGTAAAAGGTAAACAAAGTCAGGGATTGGACACAGAATAATAATAAGTGATAGGTTTATACCATCCCATTTTCTCCCTGGATAGCTTTTACTTGGTTGCACAGAAATTCTCTTCCCTTTTTTTCTTCTCTCTCTGTGGCTTTGCTTGCATGGCTTGATGCCTTATCTCCCTTCTGACCTTCTACTGGCTCAGCTGACTGTTACTGTGTCTGTGAAGGTACCAGGGAAGGGAGGGGGGGGGTGGAGGTTCCTAGCAGTCCCTCTGAGCTGCCCAGGGGGTCTAGATCTGAACAAGGACGTCCCTGTATTGTTGTTGATTTGTAAATACATGCATATATATTTTGCATGTCTTATCACCTTATACAACATCATATTTAGTTTATTTTGTAAATATAACTTCATTTTGCTTCCAATCTTTCTGAGCTAGTCTGGAGGTAACTCTCCATTCTGTAGGTGAATCTCCGATTGTCGGGGGGTGCAAATCCAACATTAAAACAGTCTTTGAAAAGATGGAGAGGTGGGCCCAGGTGAAACTCATGAGGTTCTGCACCTGGGCCAGAACAATTACAGAATCACAGAATCAGTAAGGTTGGAAAAGACCTCAAGAATCATCAAGTCCAACCTGTCACCCAAGACCTCATGACTACTAAACCATGGCACCAAGTGCCATGTCCAATCCCCTCTTGAACACCTCCAGGGATGGTGACTCCACCACCTCCCTGGGCAGCACATTCCAATGGCTAACAACTCTCTCTGTGAAGAACTTTCTCCTCACCTCCAGCCTAAACTTCCCCTGGCGCAGCTTGAGACTGTGTCCTCTTGTTCTGCTGCTGGTTGCCTGGGAGAAGAGACCAAACCCCTCCTGGCTACAACCTCCCTTCAGGTAGTTGTAGACAGCAATGAAGTCACCCCTGAGCCTTCTCTTCTCCAGGCTAAACAATCCCAGCTCACTCAGCCTCTCCTCATAGGGTTTGCGTTCAAGGCCTCTCCCCAGCCTCGCTGCCCTTCTCTGGACACATTCAAGTATCTCAATGTCTTTCTTAAATTGAGGAGCCCAGAACTGGACACAGTACTCAAGGTGTGGCCTAACCAGTGCTGAGTACAGGGACACAATGACTTCCCTGTTCCTGCTGGTCACACTATTCTTGATGCAGGCCAGGATGCCATTGGCTCTCTTGGCCACCTGGGCACACTGCTGGCTCATGTTCAGCTGGCTGTCAACCAGTACCCCCACGTCCCTTTCCACCTGGCTGCTCTCCAGCCACTCTGACCCCAGCCTGTAGCTCTGCATGGGGTTGTTGTGGCCAAAGTGCAGCACCCGGCACTTGGACTTGTTGAATGCCATCCTGTTGGACTCTGCCCATCTGTCCAGCCTGTCAAGGTCCCTCTGCAGAGCCCTTCTACCTTCTAACAGATCAACACCTGCTCCCAGCTTGGTGTCATCTGCAAATTTACTGATGACTGATTCAATCCCCTCATCCAGATCATCAATAAAGATATTGAACAGGATGGGGCCCAGAACTGATCCCTGGGGGACACCACTTGTGACTGGCCTCCAGCTGGATGTGGCACCATTCACCACCACCCTCTGGGCTCGGCCCTCCAGCCAGTTCCTAACCCAGCACAGAGTGCTCCTGTCCAAGCCACAGGCTGGCAGCTTGGCCAGGAATTTGCTATGGGGGACGGTGTCAAAGGCCTTGCTGAAGTCCAGGCAGACTACATCCACAGCCTTCCCCACATCCACTAGGCAGTCACCTGATCATAGAAGGAGATCAGGTTAGTCAGGCAGGACCTGCCCTTCCTAAATCCATGTTGGCTGGACCTGATACCTTGGCCATCCTTCAGGTGTGCACTGATTGCCTCCAAAACGATCTGCTCCATAATTTTCCCTGGCACTGAGGTCAGGCTGACAGGCCTGTAGTTTCCAGGATCCTCCATCCGGCTCTTCTTGTGGATGGGCATCAGATTGGCCAGCTTCCAGACATCTGGGACCTCTTCAGTAAGCCAGGATTGGTGGTAAATGATGGAGAGAGGCTTGGCCAGCTCATCTGCCAGCTCTCTCACTACCCTAGGATGGATCCAATCCGTTCCCATGGACTTGTGAATATCCAAGTGGCTCAGCAAGTCCCGAACTAATTCCTCATGGAAGTCAGGGGTACCACACTGCTCCCTGACCCCATCTACCAGTTGAGGAGGCCAGTTATCCTGAAGTCCTCCTGCCTGACAATGACTCGGTTTTGTTCATACGTAATACATCTGTTATGTTTATACAGTCCCTCTGAAATACTAATAATTTCTAACTGAGTCTAAACACTACATCAATACCAAGCTGTAGGCAGGGAAGGAAGAGGGGGGAGGAATGAATTCTTCCCTATTAATTGTTCCCAGGCACCAGGTACTTTAAAATGTCTATCACAGAACTATCTTCATACATTTTAAACATCTTTCATATTTAAGATCTGGTTATTTTTATTTTAATATAAAGAACAAATACTCAAAATCCAAAGAATCCAAACCAGATTTCTACACAATGTCCTGCATTCTCAAACAGGGCCAAAAAACACCCAGACCACTTAAGGCCTGGCATTGTAAACTGGCTATATTATTGCTGCAAAATTCTGACAACCAGATTCCTTCTCAGATTTCACAGGCTGGTCACCAGGAGCTCTTATGCATAATCTGTAAACCACATTTTTACAGCAGTCAGAGACCCTCCAAACTGAAAAGCCAGATACATGTTATTGACACATTCTCAATACCAGGAAATTGTAAAGCATTTACTTCTGTTATGGAAGAGAAGAGATAAATGCTTATGGACAGAATTGTAAATGAAGATACCTTCAAGAGAAGGTATTTTGAAGCTATTTTGAAATAAAACTTTCAGCTCATAAAATGTTCATGTTAGGGCTTTAGGCAGACAACAAGATCAGGACAGACGTGCTACCTAACACCTAAAAGGGTCTCGCTTTTTATAAAGCTAAGCCATGTCTTCTGGTAACTAAAAGACAGTTACAGAAGATGATGGTACTTTGTTTACAAGTATGCATGTTGGCAGAATGAGCAACAGAAGTAAATTGCTCAGGAGAAAATTTGGTCTGGATATAATTTGGTCTGGATAAAACCTTCAGAGGGAGAACAACTAAATATTGGAATACATTGCTTAGAGAGATGGTAGAATCCCCATCAATGGAAATATTCAAGACTCAGATTGATAAGGAGTCTAGATAACTTAAACTAGGGCCGTGCTCTCAACAGAAGGATGGACCACATGGGCTTCAGCATCTCCTTGCCACCTGGACTTTGCTGTGTTACAGTACAATTCAAAACACTAGAAAACTGCCAAATTAAAATTGCTATTTGCTAATATTGCTAATTGCTTAAAAAAAATAAATTAAAGTGTTTCTTTAAAGTTAGCTAGATTTGATGAATTAGCCACATCCTCATCAATTAAGTATCTATAGATCATAAAGCCTGTCTGATCCATGTGAATTATTTTGGTAGTTATACCTTCTAATCTGTTAGAATGAATAACTACTG